>NC_083229.1:2281926-2581926 GCF_032191835.1 Heteronotia binoei | reverse complement strand
TAAGGTAAAGGTAGTCCCCTGTGCAAGCACAAAGCCGTTACAAACCCATGGGGTGACATCACATCATGATGTCTTCTTGGCAGACTTTTTGTTACGGGGTGCTTTGACCTTGCCTTCCCCAGTCATCTATACTTTACCCCCAGCAAACCGGGATAAAATGGAGTCCTTCTTCACCCAAAGGGTGATTAACACATGGAATTCACTGCCACAGGAGGTGGTGGCAGCTACAAGCAAAGCCAGCTTCAAGAGGGGATTGGATAAACATATGGAGCAGAGGTCCATCAGTGGCTAAGAACATAAGAGAAGCCATGTTGGATCAGGCCAATGGCCCATCCAGTCCAATACTCTGTGTCACACAGTGGCAAAAAATTTTATATATACACACACACACTGTGGCTAATAGCCACTGATGGACCTCTGCTCCATATTTTTATCTAAACCCCTCTTGAAGGTGGCTATGCTTGTGGCCGCCACCACCTCCTGTGGCAGTGAATTCCACATGTTACTCACCCTCTGGGTGAAGAAGTACTTCCTTTTATCCGTTTTAACCTGGCTGCTCAGCAATTTCATCGAATGCCCACGAGTTCTTGTATTGTGAGAAAGGGAGAAAAGTACTTCTTTCTCTGCTTTCTCCATCCCATGCATTATCTTGTAAACCTCTATTAGCCACAAGGCATATGAACATATGAAGCTGCCTTATACTGAATCAGACCCTTGGTCCATCAAGTTCAGTATTGTCTTCTCAGACTGGCAGCGGCTCTCCAGGGTCTCAAGCTGAGATTTTTCACACCTATTTGCCTGGACCCTCTTTTGGAGATGCCAGGGATTGAACCTGGGACCTTCTGTTTTCCAAGCAGATGCTCTACCACTGAGCCACCATGAGCATCAAGGCATAGATGGAATACTCTGAGGCAGTGATGCTCTGTATTCTCGGTGCTGGGGAGGGTAAGAGTGGGAGGGCTTCTGGAATTCTGGCCCTGCTGGTGGACCTCCTGAAGACCCCTGGATTTTGGCCACTGTGTGACACAGACTGTTGGACTGGATGGGCCATTGGCCTGATCCAACATGGCTTCTCTTAAGTTCTTATTATGTACTCATTTTATGACCTTGGAATGATGGAAGGCCGAGTCAGCTTTGAGCTGGCTACCTGAACTCAGCTTCCGCCGGGATCGAACTCAGGTCGTGAGCAGAGAGCTTGGACTGCAGTCCTCCAGCTGACCCCTCTGCTCCATGCCGTTGATCGGTCCATCACTGTCAGTCTTGTCTACTCAGACTGGCATCAGCTCTCCAGGGTCCCAAGCAGAGGTCTTTCGCCTCACCTCTTGCCTGGGCCTTCTAAGTGGAGATATTGGGCGGTTGAACCCGGGACTTTCCGCGTGCCGAACAGATGCCACCCGTTGAGCCACGGCACCTCCACGGGAACTCTTTCTTTGGGTGAACGGATCAGATGAGAACTCCCTCTGCCCCAGCGCTCTGTTCCCAGCAGCAGTCAGCCAAAGGTCCAGCAATGGGAGAGGGAGCTGGGTACGCTTCCCCACTAGGTGCCAGGGCCAGGCTTGTGGCCTCTCTCATTTCAGAAATAAAACAGACGTTTTTCTTCCGTTCCCCATATGTGTGGGATGGGGGCGTGTCACAGGCTGCACTGAGCCTCTGGGGATCAGCTCCACTGAGAGCTGTCTGGGAGAGCTGGCTGTGAAGTCCTCCTCTCTCTTATCGGCTTCCGATAAAAGGCACTTGGACCCAGGTGGGGCTCGAACCCATAGTCCCAAGCTCCGGAGTTGCTCCTTCAGCCACGAGGCCACTGGGCCCGATCCTGGGCCGCTCCTTGGCCCTTGTCCTCTTGATAAGGGCTCGCTGAGCTGGCTGGGGAGCAGGATGCAAAGGGCAGACAGACGCTTTGGGAGGTTTGCAGCTTTTGCAGGTCAGGGGTGGAAGAAACTGAACAGGCCGGAGCTGGCGGTGACCGGCCCTCTCAGCTAAGAGGGGGACCCTCTCTGCCCACTAAAGGCAGATGTGCTGTTCTTCAACAGGAACTGGATTTCTTCCTCAGGAATTAGATTTCTCATTCAGCAGAAAAGCATCCAGCTCACCTGCCAAAGCGTGATTAACAGGTGGAATTCACTGCCACAGCAGGTGGTGGCTACAGGCATAGCCAGCTTCAAGAGGGGATTGGATAAACATCTGGAGCAGAGGTCCATCAGTGACTATTAGCCACAGCATATTATCGGAACTGTCTGGGGCAGTGATGCTCTGTATTCTTGGTGCTTTGTGGAGGGGGGGGGGTTACAGTGTAAGGACTTCTAGTGTCCTGGCCTCACTGATAGACCTTCTGATGGAACCTGGGTTTTTGGGCCACTGTGTGACAGTGTTGGACTGGATGGGTCATTGGCCTGATCCAACATGGCTTCTCTCATGTTCTTATGTGACACAGAGTGTTGGACTGGATGGGCCTTTGGCTTGAACCAACATGGCTTCTCTTGTGTCCTTGTGTTCTTACGTATCATCTGCGCATCTTTCCGTATTCCTTCCATTTCAGAAGGGATGCAGAAACACATTTCACAAACCCGGCTTATCTCACTTGGATCCCTGTAAACCAGCTAAGGCAAAGAAAATTCGAGGGGATTACTAAAGAAGGAGAGGAAAACATATCAGCCACTCCGTTCAAATCTGTTCCAAGATCTGTACAGTAGAAGAAAATCGTTAATGATTATTTTTTAAAAACCGGATCCCTCGTCGTAGGCACAAAAGGCTTTGCCAGCACAGTAGCTCCAAAGAAAAGACCTTCAAGCCCTTTGTTTTGTTTTCAAATGCTGGAACTTTGTCTCTGGGCAGGTGGAACCGCTTGCCAGCTCCCCGGGTGTCAAGGCTCAACATTGCCAGCTCCCCGGGTGTCAAGGCTCAACATTCAAAGTCCTCTGTGCCATGTGTTACATAACAGAAGGATGTCAAAGGGCCCTGATAAATCAGACCAAGAGTTCATCTGAGCCAACATCCTGTCTCCCACAGTGGCCAACCGGTTCCTCCGGAGAGCCAACAACAGGGCATAGAAGCCAAAGTTCTTCCTAGGATAGGAACATAACAGTGCTGCTGAAACAGACAGGTGGCCACATCGTCCTGTCTCACACAGTGGCCAACCAGCTCCTATGGGGGCTCAACAGCAGGACCCCTTTGGAGTTCAATTATGCTTGTCACAGCCTTGATCTTGGCTCCACCCCTAATGTCTCCTGGCTCCACCCCCAAAGTCTCCTGGCTCCGCCCCCCAACAGCTCCAGATATTTCTTGAATTGGACTTGGCAACTCTACTCCTGGTGCTGTTAATAAAAAGGTCAAGGTCGTCCCCTGTGCAAGCACCAGTCGTTTCCGACTCTGGGGTGACGTTGCTTTCACAACGTTTTCACGGCAGACTTTTTACGGGGTGGTTTGCCATTGCCTTCCCCAGTCATCTACACTTTCCCCCCAGCAAGCTGGGGATTCATTTGACCGACCTCGGAAGGATGGAAGGCTGAGTCAACCTGGAGCCGGCTACCTGAACCCAGCTTCCGCCGGGATCAAACTCAGGTCGTGAGCAGAGGGCTTCGACTGCAGTACTGCAGCTTTACCACTCTGTGCCACAGGGCCCTTGTTACTGTTAATACTTGTATTGAAAAGGAAAAGGTAGTCCCCTGTGCAAGCACTGGGTTGTTACCAACCCATGAGGTGACGTCACCTCAGGATGTTTTCTTGGTAGACTTTTATGGGGTGGTTTCCCAAGAAGGTTGAAATTCTATCTGCGTGGGTTTGCTTCTCTACCATCCCCCGCCCCCAGCACACCTGCAGGAAGTTCCCTGTTATGCAGGATAAGTAAAGGCACTTCCCCACCCCCTCTTCTTTTGCATCTGGTCTCCCTGCCTTTAATTCTGGGCATAGAACCCACTGCATGCTCTGTGGGCAGGCTTTTCCTGTCTAAGGCGAGTCAAGTTGGGTGGCCCCCCCAGGCCAGTCTCCTTGGGATCTTATCATTCGCCTGCCAGTCTGACCTATATCTCCAGCAACTGTCTGTTGAGCCCACCAGCTCCTGAGGAAGCCTGTTCCACCGAGGAACCGCTCTAATGGTCAGGAAGTTCTTCCTAATGTTGAGCTGGAAACTCTTTTGATTTCATTTCAACTCACTGGTTCTGGTCCTACCTTCTGGGGCCACAGAAAACAATTCCACACCATCCTCTAGATCAGGGGTCCTCAAACTTTTTAAATAGGGGGCCAGTTCACTGTCCCTCAGACTGTTGGAGGGCCGCACTGCCGTTACTGTACAAGGCTGCGGGCCGTCAGTTCTCCATCTTCTGCATCTCTCTCCCTTCCCCACACCACACACCCCGGCCTAGGAACTCACCTCACCTCGGTATCGCCTCACACTCTGTCTCTGCCGCCTCAGCCCAGTGCCGGAAGTGTGCATTGCTAACGCGAGTTTAGGTCGAACGTCACTTCCGGTCTGATTTTGCCATAACCCGGCGGGCCGCATAAACATCCTCAGCGGGCCGCATCTGGCCCACGGGCCATAGTTTGAGGACCCCTGCTCTAGATCAATGTTTCCCATTTGCAGGGTCATGACCAGGTACCAGGCCATGGAAGCCTCACTACCGGGTCACAAGAAAAGCCAAAGCTAGCCCCGCCCTCAGCAAAGCATGACCTCTGCTCTGCTTCCTTCCTTCCCCCATCTCTCTGTTGTGCAGAGAAAAGCTAGCCTTGAAGACTGACACAGGCTGCAAAGCCTGAGCTCCGTTTGGCTTCCTTCCTTCCCCCATCTCTCTGTTGTGCAGAGAAAAGCTAGCCTTGCAGACTGACATAATGCAAAGAACATATGGCAGCAAAATATACAAAATGCAAATGTATCCAAAAAATATTGTGCAAATCACACTTATTAAATAAATAATACAGTTTATATCATAGTGTATAGAAACATACAAAAATTATCAAATACAAAACATTTTAACAACAACAAAGTCTCTAACGTATATTATTTCAAGGAGGACCCCAAAAAGTCTCTTATTTTCTCAAATCATGACTTAGAATCTTTGAAATTTTTTTGTGATACAAAGGGTTGAAATAGAAAAAAGCAGAGGGGGGGTGCTATGCAGAGAATTATGTTACAAAAAGAGGCGAGGTGGATTCATCGTCTAAACACTATTGAGCCCTTCGGTCTTAATCAACAGAATGATCTTTCTTGTTTTATTTCATTTTTGTTTAAGTTGTGTCTGGGGTATGTCGCTGCAATTTGCAATGTCTCTTTTAAATGGCTGATTAACAACAGCTGTGACTTTCCTTTAAAAAACTGCTGTTTTTTGCAACAAGGTTAAGCCGTCATTTGAGTCATTGAAATGGGCGTATGACAGGAGCTTGGCTGGGAACTCAAGGTTGTTGTATCAACTGTATTTGTGTGGTTCTTGAAATTATTGTTCTGATTTGAGATGTTGTTTTACTGGGTCACATCTGTTTTTTCAGTTGGCTTATGAGGAAGCTGCAGGAGCAGCGGAACACAATTAAAAGCCGGTGGTTGCGAGAAGGCAAACATTTTTCCTTCGGAAGCCGACAAGCAACGGAGGGGATCTTGTGGAACTTTGCTTCTGAGTCGAAGTACTCTCTTTGAGAAAATAAGAGACTTTTTGGGGTCCTCCTTGAAATAATATACGTTAGAGACTTGGTTGTTGTTAAAATGTTTTGTATTTGATAATTTTTGTATGTTTCTATACACTACGATATAAACTGTATTATTTATTTAATAAGTGTGATTCACACAATATTTTTTGTGGCTATTAGCCACAGTGGCTGTTAGCCACAGTGTGTATGTGTGTGTGTGTATGTATGTGTATATATATATATATATATATATTTGGCCGCTGTGTGACACAGAATGTTGGACTGGATGGGCCATTGGCCTGATCTAACATGGCTTCTCTTATGTTCTTATGTTCTTATGGTTTTGATACATTTGCACTGAAGACTGACACAGGCTGCAAAGCCTGCTCTCCGTTCGGTTTCCTTCCTTCTCCCGTCTCTCTGTTATGCAGAGAAAAGCTAGCCTTGAATACTGACGCAGGCTGCAAAGTCTGAGCTCTGTTTGACTTCCGTCCTTTCCCCCATCTCTGTGTTGTGCAGAGAGGAGCTGGGCTGCCTCTCCTTCCTTCTCCCCCCCTCCCAGCGTTTGAGAGAAAAGCTGGCGTCCACTGGCACTTTAGACCCATGAAATGTTCTTCAAGGTATGAGCTTTCCTGCGCCTTGAAGTATGTTCTTTTGGGGAGATTTCCCGGGAGGCCTGGGCAGCAAAGTAGGGGTTGTGTGTTTTTTTTTCAGGCAGGAGGGGCGGGGAGTGGGCATTCCAGTAGCTTTTTTTTTTTTTTTAACCAAATGAACCCTGGGCAGAATTATGGGCAGAATTATTGCTGGCTGATGTCATCTGATGGTGAGGAAGGCTTTTTTTTTTTGCCCCCCTCTTTCTTTCTTTCTTTCTTTCTTTCTTTCTTTCTTTCTTTCTTTCTTTCTTTCTTTCTTTCTTTCTTTCTTTCTTTCTTTCTTTCTTTCTTTCTTTCTTTCTTTCCCTGCAAGTGATGCTCTGTCTGTATTCCTGGTGCTGGGAGGGGGGAAAGCAACAGTGGGAGTGATAGCATTGTTTCCCACATGGACAGGAAGTGACATCATCGCATCCGTTGATGCTCTAGCTTTGCCCAACACTCTGTGGTTAGAGTTTGGGGTGAATGCTCAAGTGTCACCTTTGGTCCAATGATGTCATTTCTGGGTCCAATGATGTCATTTCTGGAAGTAAGCCACAAGTCCCTGCCTCCCCATCTCCCAGAGACACCGGGCATCCCTAGGATGTCCCATTGCTCACATCCAGAGCTTTCTTTGTAGCAGGAACTCCTTTGCATATTGGACCACGCACCCCTGATGCAGCCAATCCTCCAAAAGCTTACAGGGCTCTTATTACAAGGCCTACTGTAAGCTCTTGGAGGATTGGCTACATCAGGGGTGCGTGGTCCAATACGCAGAGGAGTTCTTGCTACAAAAAAGCCATGCTCATGACCAGCAATAATAGCAAAGCCAAGAGTAATGGAAGAAATCTGCAGGTACAGCCCAGAGATATACAATTATGACTTATCTTCAGATGACAGTGGGAGGAGGAAGAGGAAGAGGAAAAGGAGGAGGATGAAGAAGGATTTATACTCCGCCCTTCTCTCTGAATCAGAGTCTCAAAGCGGCTCACAATCTCCTTTATCTTCTTCCCCCACAACAGACGCCCTGTGAGGTGGGTGGGGCTGAGAGGGCTCTCCCAGCAGCTTTTAAGGACAACTCCTACAAGAGCCATGGCTAAACCTAAGGCCATTCTAGCAGGGGCAAGTGGAGGAGTCGTGAATCAAAGCCAGTTCTCCCAAATAAGAGTCTTCACACTTAACCACTCCACCAAGCTGGCTCTCCAGGAAGATGGACTCTATGGTGTTATACTCTACGGAGGTCCCTCCCCCTCCCTAAATCCCGCCCCCAGCAGGTTCCACCCCCAAATCTTCAGGAATTTCTCAACCGGAGATGGCCACTATACACTGCAAAGGGGCCGCAGAGATCTGCATCTTGCATTTGGAAAAGGGGACAGAAGTCTGCCTGTTAGCCTAAGGATGCATCTGGAGGTGCCCCCGCCCAAACAGATATGTTTGGACTGCATTGTGAACAACACCGCAAGCGGATTGACAGAAAGCCAGAAACACCACTGAGAGTGACTCACAGAAAACATGCCCCTGTATAAATCGATGCTGCGGCCTCATTTGGAGAACTGTGTACAATTCTGGTCACCGTGCCTCAAAAAATATATTATAGCATTGGAACAAGTGCAGAAAAGGGCAACTAGAATGATTAAAGGTCTGGAACACCTTCCCTATGAAGAAAGGTTAAAACGCTTGGGGCTCTTTAGCTTGGAGAAACGTCGACTGAGGGGGTAACATGATAGAGGTTTACAAGATTACGCATGGGATAGAGAAGGTAGAGAAAGAAGTCATGGACAAGAACTCGTGGACATTCAATGAAAATATTGAGCAGTCGGGTTAGAACTGATAAAAGGAAGTCCTTCTTCACCCAAAGGGTGATTAACACATGGAATTCACTGCCACAGGAGGTGGTGGTGGCTACAAGCACTACCAGCTTCAAGAAGGGATTGGATCAACATCTGGAGCAGAGGTCCATCAGTGGCTCTTAGCCACAGCGTATTGTTGGAACTCTGTCTGGGGCAGTGATGCCCTGTATCCTTGGTGTTTGCGGGGGGGCACAGTGGGAGGGCTTATAGCCCCACTGATGGACCTCCTGATGGCACCTGGGGGTTGTGGCCACCGTGCGACACAGGGTGTTGGACTGGATGGGCCATTGGCTTGACCCAACATGGCTTCTCTTACATTCTTATGTCCTCTTACATGCCAGGAAGAGACACAACCAGCTGCTCCAAACCCCACACAGTCTGCAAAATGTACGACACACGCTGTGCTGGGGTGAGTCAGGGCAGGGTGCTGGCAAGCCCGTGCTTGACTGCCGGCTTTGGGCTGCACAGTGTCGACAGGTAAGACCCACCTATGGAGACTCTCAGCCGAGACACAGAGCTAAAGACTACATGTGAGGCTCTGGGGGTTGTGTGCCCCACAGCGGCCTGTCTCCCTCGCTCCCTCCCTCGCTCTTTCACCCCTCCTGGCAGTGGTCCAAGCCTAGACAGGCATTCTCCATTAGCTGCTACCTGGCTGCAAGCACCTGGGGAATTCTGGACCCAGGGAAATCTGGACCCAACTCTTACAAATGCACGTCTAGGTTGGCCTGCAGGCTGCTTCTGGGAGAGAACAAACACACACACACACACACTAGGGTTGCCAATCCCCAGGTGGGGGCAGGGGATCCCCCCATTTAGAGGCCCTTCCCCCACTTCAGGGTCATCAGAAAGTGGGGGAGGGGGGATGTCTGCTGGGCATTCCATTATTCCCTATGCAAAATCTCATGCTAAAACTGGGCAGGTGAGGCACAAAAGCATAGGAGAAGCCACGTTGGATCAGGGAACGCCACGTGTTAATCCCCCTTTGGGTGAAGAAGGACTTCCTTTGATCCGTTCTAACCCGACTGCTCAGCGATTTCATTGAATGCCCACGAGTTCTTGTATTGTGAGAAAGGGAGAAAAGGACTTCTTTCTCTGCCTTCTCCATCCCATGCATTCTCTTGTAAATCTCTTATCATATCACCCCTCAGGCGACGTTTCTCCAAGCTGAAGAGCCCCAAGCGTTTTAACCTTTCTTCAAAGGGAAAGTGTTCCAAACCTTTAATCATTCTAGTTGCCCTTTTCTGCACTTTTTCCAATGCTATAATATCCTTTTTGAGGTGCGGTGACCAGAATTGCACACAGTATTCCAAACACAACAGATCAGAACAGGGAGGGTCCATCTAGTCCAGCCTCCTGCCTCACACAGTGGCCACCCAGTTCCTCTGGAGGGCCAACAACAGGGCAGAGAGGCTGAGGCCTTCCCCCGAGAAGAACATCAGAAGAGTCCTGCTGGGTCAGACCAGGGAGGGTCCATCTAGTCCAGCCTCCTCTCTCACAAAGGGGCCAACCAGTTCCTCCGGAGGGCCAGCAACAGGGCAGAGAGGCCGAAGCCTTCCCCTGAGAAGAACATCAGAAGTGTCCTGCTGGGTCAGACCAGGGAGGGTCCATCTAGCCCAGCCTCCTCTCTCACAAAGGGGCCAACCAAGAAGAAGATGAAGATATTGGATTTCTATCCCGCCCTCCACTCCGAAGAGTCTCAGAGCGGCTCACAATCTCCTTTCCCTTCCCCCCCCCCACAACATACATCCTGTGAGGTAGATGAAGATATTGGATTTATATCCCGCCCTCCATTCCGAAGAGCCTCAGAGCGGCTCACAATCTCCTTTCCCTTCCTCCCCCACAACAGACACCCTGTGAGGTAGATGAAGATATTGGATTTATATCCCACCCTCCATTCCGAAGAGTCTCAGAGCAGCTCACAATCTCCTATCCCTTCCTCCCCCACAACAGACACCCTGTGAGGTGGGTGGGGCTGGAGAGGGCTCCCACAGCAGCTGCCCTTTCAAGGACAACCTCTGCCAGAGCTATGGCTGACCCAAGGCCATCTCAGCAGGTGCAAGTGGAGGAGTGGGGAATCAAACCCGGTTCTCCCAGATAAGAGTCCGCACACTTAACCACTACACCAAACTGGCTCTCACCAGTTCCTCCAGAGGGCCAGCAACAGGGCAGAGAGGCTGAGGCCTTCCCCCGAGAATTTCTTGCAATTTCATTGAATGCCCACGAGTTCTTGAATTGTGAGAAAGGGAGAAAAGTACTTCTTTCTCTACTTTCTCCATCCCATGCAGAATCTCTCATGTCACCCAACAGTCGACGTTTCTCCAAGCTAAAGAGCCCCAAGCGTTTTAACCTTTCTTCCAAAGGAAAGTGTTCCAACCCTTGAATCATTCTAGTTGGCCTTTTCTGCACTTTCTCCAATGCTATATCTTTTTTTGGAGGTGTGATGACCAGAATTGTACACAGGCAGGCTAGTCAGAGAGACTGTGATGGACCCATGGCCACCCAGCAAGTTTCCATGAGTGGGGATTTCCATCTTGTCTCCCAGATTCTAGCTCAACACTCTCACCCCACCAGCTCACTTATCCACACAACAACCCTGAGAGGTAGGACAGATAAAAGAGAGAGCAACTGACCCAAGGTCATTCATCAACCCAATTAGCTTCATGGCGAAGTGGGGATTGGCACCTTGGCTTCCCAGATCTCGGTCCAATACTAATCACCATGCCGCACTCTTTATCTTGGCTTTGCTTCGAGGAAGGAGCTCACAATGATCCTGTGAGGTAGAGGAAGCTGCAAAAAGAGGAGCGGCCCAGGGTCGCCCACCTACGGAGCATGCTGGTGACTTGAACCTAGCTCCCCCAGTCCCACAGCAAACAGTCTAATCACTGCACCACATTGCATACGAACTGTGCACAGAACAGGAGCATCAAGCATGCGGCCTGGGGGATGAATCAGGCTCTCAGAGGGCTCCCATCAGGTCCCTGAGCAACTGGCTCTTGTCTGCTTCTTTCTTCCTCTCTTTTGCTTCTTTCAACGTTGCAGCTTGCTTTGCAAGCCTTGTTCAATTGGACAGAGCAACACCTCTATTTTCTCCATTGGCTGAGGCTCCTTCCCCCCCCCCCATCCCCTGGGGAAGGAAGGAAAGAGCTTCCTCTGCTCAGTTCCCTGGATCCCATGGGAGAAATGCAAAGAAAGCACCTTTAAGACCAATTAGTGCTAATGTTTTAAGCGTGTTTTAAGGTTTTTTTAAAAAAATCTTTAATCGCGTTTGTCTGCGTCCTTTATAAAGTTTATATCTCTGCTACCTCATCTTAAATAGGTACACACAGGGGTTGTTTTTTTTTTTTTTTAAAAGCAGGAACGCAGTTCCGGCTGGCTTGGCATCAAGGGTGTGGCCTAATATGCAAATGAGCTTCTGCTGGGCTTTTTCTACAAAAAGGCCCTATGCTAAACAACGGTGATGTCAGGGGGTGTGGCCTAATATGCAAATGAGCTTCTGCTGGGCTTTTTCTACAAAAATGCCTTATGCTAAATAACGGTGACATTAGGGGGTGTGGCCTAATATACAAATGAGCTTCTGCTGGGCTTTTTCTACAAAAAGGCCCTACGCTAAACAATGGTGATGTCAGAGGTGTGTGGCCTAATATGAAAATGAGTTCCTGCAGGGCTTTTTCTAGAAAAAAGGCCCTGGGTACAGACATGGCCCAGCCTGACCCGACAAGATCTCATTTACGTCAGATCTGGCCCTCATAACGAATGAGTTCGACACCCCTGATCGAGAAGATGCCTTCAGGACTGGAAAGAGGTTCCAAATGAAAGGAAGCTTATACCTGTAAGAGCTGTGGAGGCACCTGAGCCTCTCCCCAACCACTGTCCATGCCCCCGGACCTAAGAGCGAGAATTTCAGGCTCTGGCTTCTTCACTCTGTACCTGCAGCTTTCCAAATAAGTCAAACAAGTTTGACTGCCTCTCTGCGTTTATCTCTTCTTTACATTATGCAAAGTGTGAAACTGGTTTTGTCAGGCGGGTGGCTGGGACAACTTCACACACAATTGGAAATTACGAGCCCAGCAAAACCAGGGATGGGGCGTTTACACTCGGCCTGGCTGGTGGCAAAAGACCCCAAAAGACAAGGGGCCACTTGCAGACTTCTTTGGGGTGGGAAATCTCTTCTTCTTTGGCTAGGAGGACTCAGCCTTCATGCCCTGTTGTTGGCCCTCCAGAGGAACTGGTTGGCCACTTTGAGACAGGATGCTGGACTAGATGGACCCTCCCTGGTCTGATCCAGTAGGGCTGTTCTGATGTTCTTCTCAGGGGAAGGCCTCAGCCTCTCTCCCCTGTTGTTGGCCCTACAGAGAAATTGGTTGGCCACTGTGTGAGACAGGAGGTAGCTGGACTAGAGGGACCTTCCCTGGTCTGATCCAGTAGGGCTGTTCTGATGCTCTTCTCAGGGGAAGGCCTCGGCCTCTCTGCCCTGTTGTTGGCCCTCCAGAGGAACTGGCTGGCTACTGTGTGAGACAGGAGGCTGGACTAGATGGACCCTCCCTGGTCTGATCCAGCAGGCCTCTTCTGATGTTCTTCTCAGGGAAAGGCCTTGGCCTTTCTGCCTTGTTCTTGGCCCTCCAGAGGAACTGGTTGGCCACTGTGTGAGACAGGAGGCTGGACTAGATGGACCACTGGTCTGATCCAGCCCAGGACCCTGTAAACCAGACATTTCTCTGAGGTTGCCTTGGGTGGAAGAGCTTGACTCAAGACCAGTAGCACCTCAAAGCGCTACAAGATTTTGGCACTGTGATTTTTCGAAGGTCAAAGCTCCTCTTGGTGTCAGAGTTAACTGTGCAGACTCTAATCTGGAGAGCCAGGTTTGATTCCCCACTCCTCCACATGCACCTGCTGGAGTGACCCTGAGTCGGTCACAAGTTCTCTCAGAGCTTTTCTCTCAAGAGCAGTTTCTGTCAGAGCTCTCTCAGCCCCACCGACCTCACAGGGGATTTGTTGTGGGGAGGGGACAGGAGAGGAGATTGCCAGCCGCTCTGGGACTCCAAGCGAAGGGCGGGGTATAAATCTAATCTCTTCTTCATCGGCATCAGGTATCTCATACCACAAGACAATGGACTCGAATACAAAACTCATCATCCTGAGACGCCACATCACTTATGTGCAAAGAGCAAGTCTGAACACATTCCTAGGGAAATCTCAAAAACCAGGGCAGGGATCAACAGGACAGATTCAGGTATCTGAAGACGCGTGCATGCACACAAAAGCTTATATCCAGAATGAAACTTTATTGGTCTTAAAGATGTTGCTAGCCTCAAAATTTCATCTGGTGTTTCTTTGTCCATGCTCTGCACAAGTCTTATTCATTAGACCTCTCATCTACTAAACCCACTATGCACCGCTATGGTATAATGGATACAGGAGGTCCACCAGTGGGGCCAGGTCATTAAAAACCCTCCCACTGCTGCCCTTCAAGCACCAAGAATACAGAGCATCCCTGCCCCAGAGACTTACATCTATACCCTGTGGTTAATAGCCACTGATGGACCTCTGCTCCATATGTCTATGCTTGTAGCTGCTGCCACCACCTCCTGTGGCAGGGAATTCCATATGTTAAGAATTCCACAGGTGAAGGACTTCCTTTTATCCGTTCTAACCCGACTGCTCAGCAATTCCATCGAATGCCCATGAGTTCTTGTATTGTGAGAAAGGGAGAAAAGTACTTCTTTCTCTACCTTCTCCATCCCATGCATAATCTTGTAAACCTCTATCATGTCACCCCTCGGTCGATATTTCTCCAAGCTAAAGAGCCCGAAGCATTTTAACCTTTCCTCACAGGGAAAGTGTTCCACCCCTTTTAGTCATTCTAGTTGCCCTTTTCTGCACTTTTTCTAGTGCTATAATATCTTTCTTGAGGTGTGGTGACCAGAATTGTACACAGTACTCCAAAGAGTACTGTACATCGATTTATACAGGGCTCATCGATTCATACAGGGACATTATGATAAGCAAGAAGGCATTATGAAGATAAGAAGAAGCAGGGAAGTGGCACCCACCAAGTTTCTTACTGTTTTGCAGCCGTTAAAGACACAAGAGCCTTGCCAGAAGAAAAGCTGGCAACTTATATCAGTTGTCAAAGGTTGCACTCACACAAAACCAGAGTGCATTTAATTATAGAGTTTTTTAAACCAGCAAACCCTGTTTTGAACAAAGTAAAGGTAAAGGTAGTCGCCTGTGCAAGCACCAGTCGTTTTCGACTCTGGGGTGACATTGCTTTCACAACGTTTTCACGGCAGACTTTTTACGGGGTGGTTTGCCATTGCCTTCCCCAGTCATCTCCACTTTCCCCCCAGCAAGCTGGGTACTCATTTGACCGACCTCGGAAGGATGGAAGGCTGAGTTGACCTTGGGCCAGCTACCTGAACTAGCTTTCGCTGGGATTGAACTCAGGTCGTGAGCAGAGAGTTCAAACTCCAGTACTGCAGCTTTAACACTCTGTGCCATAGGGCTCTTAAAGGTAAAGGTAGTCCCCTGTGCAAGCACCAGTCGTTTCCGACTCTGGGGTGACGTTGCTTTCACGACGTTTTCACAGCAGACTTTTTTTACGGGGTGGTTTGCCATTGCCTTCCCCAGTCACCTACGCTTTCCCCCCAGCAAGCTGGGGACTCATTTGAACAAAAGACAATATTAAATTAAGTCTACGAATACAGAGGACCGGGCAACAGGTCTTTAGAATCTGACATTGAAGCTTGCATTCAAGGTTACTTTGCAGTCCAAATAGTTTCCATTGCTCCAGGGCACCCATTTGGGCTGGACTTTGGGGTGTTTTTTTCCCAAGGACAAACGCTGCAGGCAGATTCTCAGATTAAACATTGGCCTTTGCTTCGGTTCAAAAGCTTACATAGGGGGAGGGGAAGAGGAGAGGGGATTCACTGGTACCAGGAAGTGGTGAGCCTGAAATAGCAGTCAGGTCTTGCAAACTCAGCAAGAACCGCTTTGCGACCTTCTAACCTGCTCCCATTTACGGCTGAAAAGGTCAAGCGAATAATGCTTCAGGTTAACACACTTGCAAAAGAGGAAAGCCTTTCTTAACAGGGAAGAAAAAGAAATTGTCACAAATGCTACTGGGTCTTAAGCTCTCTTATCTGGGAGAACCGGGTTTGATTCCCCACTCTTCCACTTGCACCTGCTGGAGTGGCCTTGGGTCAGCCAGAGCTCTCTTATCTGGGAGAACCGGGTTTGATTCCCCACTTCTCCACTCGCACCTGCTGGAATGGCCTTGGGTCAGCCAGAGCTCTCTTATCTGGGAGAACCGGGTTGGATTCCCCTCTCCTCCACTTGCACCTGCTAGCATGGCCTTGGGTCAGCCAGAGCTCTCTTATCTGGGAGAACCGGGTTGGATTCCTCACTCCTCTACTTGCAGCTGCTGGAATGGCCTTGGGTCAGCCAGAACTCTGGCAGAGGTTGTCCTTGAAAGGGCAGCTGCTGTGCAGACTCTTATCTGGGAGAACTGGGTTCGATTCCCCGCTCCTCCACTTGCAACTGCTGGAATGGCCTTGGGTCAGCCATAGCCATAGCTCTGGCAGAGGTTGTCCTTGAACGGGCAGGTGCTGGGAGAGCCCTCTCAGTCCCACCCGCTTCACAGGGTGTCTGTTTTTTTTGGGGGGGGGAAGGTAAAGGAGATTTGTGAGCCGCTCTGGGACTCTTCGGAGTGGAGGGCGGGATATAAATCCAATATCTTCTTCTTGAAGTTCCCCACCACCATCTTGTTAGCCGGCTTGGAGAAGATATTTCTCTCTTTAAATCACTTCGCCAAGCCAGTGACTTGGAGAGTGCATTTGAAGTTAAAGTTGCTTTCTTTCTACCTCTCCCCCCTCCCTCCTCCATCTATTTTCCTTCCTTCTTTCCTTCCCTTATTGTTCATGCCTTGTGGTTCTCAAACATTTGACATTCATTCTGTGGCTCTTTTTGTTAAGCAAGTCTGCCCCCCCCCCCCCGATTTAGATTCTGTGAGGTTTACAACTCCAAAAAGCACAGTTTTCTCTATATTTAAGGATGGCTTGCCATTCCCATTTTGTCTGTTGAAGTCTGCTTAGAGCACACGAAAGCTTACATTCGGAATAAAACTTAGTTGGTCGTCAAGGTGAAGGTGAAACTTGTCTACCGCTTTGTCCTACAGTTTTCATAATGTCAGAAAAGGAACTCAGATTTCACTAAACATTTCAACCGACATCAATGTGGCTTCCCCCCTCACAAACTTTCAACATCTGACTCTCTCATGACCCCCACTAAGCAGGCCTACTAAGCAGGAAGTAGTGATTCAGCACCTTTCCCCACATGTCTTATGGCTTGGGAAGGGAAATCCCACTGAAAAAAGGCCACCGACATCTACGCTGGGAAGGAACACAGGGACACGGTTCACCCATAAACAAGCACATTTTGTGAATGCATGGAGGGGGTAACAGGAATGTAGGTGCCTGGGATCAGATAAGAACATAAGAACATAAGAGAAGCCTTGTTGGATCAGGCCAACAGCCCATCCAGTCCAACACCCTGTATCACACAGTGGCCAATAATTTAGATAGATAGATAGATAGATAGATAGATAGATAGATAGATAGATAGATAGATAGATAGATAGATAGATAGATAGATAGATAGATAGATAGATAGATTTATTGTCATTGTTCTCAAAAAAGAAAATGAGAGCAACGAAATGAGGTTTTCTTCCACAAACATACCAACACATCAACACCCCAAAAAAAGAACATATACATAGACCATTTAAATGTATCTAAAACAAATAACCATTCATAACCCTGCATTTAGCCTAACCACGGCACTTGGATAGAAGCTACCCTTGAATCTATTTGTCTTAGCCTTCAACACTCTATATCGCCTACCTGACGGTAAGATCTCAAATAGCAAGTGGCCCGGATGTGAAGGGTCCCTTAAGATCATTTGTATCTTCCTTTTACATCCCATATTATACAGATACACCAATGAGGGGAGAGAACATCCACAAATCTTCTGTGCTTACTATCACTCTTTGGAGCACCCTTCTCTCTGCTTCCATGCAGCTCCCAAACCACATGCAGAGGCAATAAGATAAAATGCTCTCAATGGAACTACGATAAAAGGCAACCTGACAGTTGTTGTGATCTTAAGAGTCTTAAATAGTATAGTCGTTGCTGGGCCTACACACTGTGGCTAATAGCCACTGATGGACCTCTGCTCCATATTTTTATCTAACCCCCACTTGAAGCTGGCTATGCTTGTAGCCACTGACTGCCACCTCCTCTGGCAGTGAATTCCACAGGCTAATCACCCTTTGGGTGAAGAAGTACTTCCTTTTATCCGTTCTAACCTGACTGCTGAGCAATTTCATCGAATGCCCACGAGTTCTTGTATTGTGAGAAAGGGAGAAAAGGACTTCTTTCTCTACCTTCTCCATCCCATGCAGAATCTTGTAAACCTCTATCATGTCACCCCGCAGTCGACGTTTCTCCAAGCCAAAGAGCCCCAAGCGTTTTAGCCTTTCTTCATAGGGAAAGTGTTCCAAACCTGTAATCATTCAGATGAAGGTCTGGACGGTGAACACCCACAAAAGCAGAAGACTCAGGATCTCCCCGAGCAACCAGGGTCTTTGCGAAACGCGGAGTCCATAACCACATGCAGAGGGCCTCCAGAGGGTGCAGAATACATGCATAGGATGCCCTGGTCCTTCAGCTGAACATCTGCATGCCCCCAGCCCATCTGCTGCTGGACAAGCCGGGATCAAGCTAGACCTGAGCGGAGAAATTCTGTGTCTGAAGCTCCCAGCAGTGTTTCAGGACTCAGTTTCCAGGCACATCTGAGAGAACAGAGTTTACAAAGACCCAAGCGGGCAGCCTTGTTGGTCTAAAGCAGTTGAACAAAGCAGGAGTCCAGTGGCACCTTTAAGACCAACCGAGCTTGATTCAGAACGTAAGCTTGCGTGTGCTCTCTAAGCACACTTCATCAGACGAGGGGATCGGGTACAGTGTGTTTTTAGTGCATGAAAGCAGACGTTCTGAATCAAGCTTGGCAAATCTTAAAAGTGCAACCGGACTCCGAGTTTACGAAGTTGCAGAGATCTCCTCCCGTGGAACTCAAGCACACGTTTGGCTTGGGGTGCGCCATCCCCCGTTAATTCCTGCACACAGAAACAGCTACGGGGGCTGGTTTAAAACTTTGCAGGAAGACAACGGGGAACCCCAGTTGGGTCAGTCATAGGACTGTAGACTTAGAGGGGGCCCTGCAGACCATCTAGTCCAGGAGTGGCCAAACTTGCTAATAATGAGCCACAAGACATGAACTTCAGATGTCTGAGAGCCACAAGACATGAACATCAGATGTTTGAAAGCCGGGAGGAAGGGAGGGAGGAAGGAAGGAGGGAGGGGTAGAAATGAGAGGAAGCAACTTTAAATACATTCTCCAGGCTGTTGGCTGGCTTGGTTTGGAAAGTGACTAAAAGAGAGAAACGCCTTCTCCAAGTTGGCTGATGGGGCAGTGGGAGCTTCAAGAGCCACACAATATGCATGAAAGAGCCACATGTAAAAGAGGACGACGACATTGGATTTACATTCCGCCCTCCACTCAGAGCGGCTCACAATCTCCTTTATCTTCCTCCCCCACAACAGACACCCGTGAGGTGGGCGGGGCTGAGAGGGATCTCCCAGCAGCTGCCCTTTCAAGGACAATCTCTGTGAAAGCTCTGGCTGGCCCAAGGCCATTCCAGCAGCTGCAAGTGGAGGAGGGGGGAATCAAACCCGGTTCTCCCAGGTAAGAGAGCTATGGCTGACCCAAGGCCATACCAGCAGCTGCAAGTGAAGGAGGGGGGAATCAAACCCGGTTCTTCCAGATAAGAGAGCTATGGCTGACCCAAGGCCATTCCAGCAGCTGCAAGTGAAGGAGTGGGGAATCAAACCCGGTTCTCCCAGATAAGAGAGCTCTGGCTGACCCAAGGCCATACCAGCACCTGCAAGTGGAGGAGTGGGGAATCAAACATGGTTCTCCCAGATAAGAGAGCTATGGCTGACCCAAGGCCATGCCAGCAGCTGCAAGTGGAGGAATGGGAATCAAACCCGGTTCTTCCAGATAAGAGAGCTATCGCTGACCCAAGGCCATTCCAGCGGGTTCAAGTGGAGGAGTTGGGAATCAAACCCGGTTCTCCCAGATAAGAGAGCTATGGCTGACCCAAGGCCATTCCAGTGGGTTCAAGTGGAGGAGTGGGGAATCAAACCCGGTTCTCCCAGATAAGAGAGCTATGGCTGACCCAAGGCCATTCCAGTGGGTTCAAGTGGAGGAGTGGGGAATCAAACCTGGTTCTCCCAGATAAGAGAGCTCTGGCTGACCCCAGGCCATTCCAGCAGGTGCGAGTGGAGGAGTCCGAGCACTTCACCACTACACCACACTGGCTCTCTGTGGCTGCTGAGCCACAGTTTGGCCACCTCTGATCTAGTCCATCCCCCTGCACCATGCAGGATCAGCCTAAACCATCCCTGACAAGCGTTCATTCAGCCATCAGGAGCTGCAGTCAAGCTACATAAGAAGTACCAGGAATCCGGTGTGAGTTTTCTCCTGGGGGGGGTCTCTGTTATCCAGGTGTTTAGCAGCACTGGAGTCCAGTAGCACCTATAAGACCAAAAAAACTGTGTTGATCTTGAAGGAGCAAGTGGCCTCCAACTTTGTTCTATTGCTTCAGACCAGCACAGCTGCCCACCTAGACCTACCGTACCTACGTGGAATGCAGGTGCTAACAGTGAAGCGCAGAGACAGAACCACCAGCCTTGTGGTCAATCTGCCCCTTTCCCGGCATAACTCTTTGCGTCTGCAAGGCGTGACCTTTCCCCCTCTCAGTCACTCTCACAACAAGCCCCCAAGTTAGCCTAGAGAACAATGGCAGCACAATATATGGAATACAAAAATATCAAAGATATTGTGCAAAAACACTCTTGACTCTCTCTCTCGGCTTGACTTCGCGAACGAAGATTTAAGAAGGGTGCAATAGTCCACGTCTGCTGCAGGCTCGCTGGTGGCTGACAAGACCAATGCGGGACAGGCAGGTCCGGCCACAGCGGCTGCAGGGAAAAGTCTGATTTGGGGTTGGTGCTGTAGCAGTGCGATTCTTCCTCAATCTCCTTTTGTCCTCAAGACCAGCTATGCGTGCGTTCTCAAAGGAAGAGACAACCTGGTGGATGGTGTGCCTCCATGCTTTGCGATCTGAGGCTAGGTCAGACCACTGGTGATGGTTGATGCGACAGGTGCCAAGGGATTTCTTCAAGGAGTCCTTGTACCTCTTCTTTGGTGCCCCTCTATTTCGACGGCCGGTGGAAAGTTCGCCATACACTCTTGACTAGTGTGTACAAAATTAAGTATCATATAATAAACAGCCTACAAAAGTAGGCATACATTCATATACATCCAGTAGAAATTAAAGACAAAGAGTCTCAAATACAGTATTACAGGGAGGACCCCACACAGTCTCTTAATTTTCCAAACAGAGTACTGAGACTCAACAATAAAGTTTCACAGGAGTCAAAGCCGGAGTTTGCGTGAAGGCAAGAATTTTTTCCTTCAGAAGTCAACAAGCAACGGAGGGACTCCTGTGGAACTTTATTGTTGAGTCTCAGTACTCTGTTTGGAAAATTAAGAGTCTATGTGGGGTCCTCCCTGTAATACTGTATTTGAGACTCTTGTTTGTCTTTAATTTCTACTGGATGTATATGAATGTACGCCAACTTTTGTAGGCTGTTTATTATATGATAGAATATAAGTTACTTAATTTTGTACACACTAGTCAAGAGTGTTTTTGCACAATATCTTTGATATTTTTGTATCCCAAGTTAGGCTAGGGCTGGAAAGGGCCTTATCTAACCAAGTCAGGTTGTGAGCCTAAGACTGCTTTCTTGGGAGCAAGCCACGTTGAATAAACTGGGAGTTACTTCCAAGTCCACCGGCTGAGGCTTGCTCCCTAAATGGTTCTTGGTAATTAATCTGGAATAACAGCCACCTGCTGTTTCCATAATGGGGGGGGGGGCGCGCATAGATTTTGTTTCCTTCTTCCCCACAATCCCCCCTTGAGGGGAAAGGGGAACAAGGCTCCTTTGAGGGTGGTGCTATCAGGAAGGGTGCAAATCAGGGTCGTCAGGTTCACCGATGGGGGATGGAAGGATAGAGTTGCCAGCTCCAGGTCAGGAAACCCCTAGAGATTTGGGGATGGAGGCAGGGAGGGGCAGGGACCTCCCCAGGACGCTATGCCACACAGTCCCCCCCCCCCCCACACTCCAAAGCAGCCATCATCTCCAGGGAAACAACTGGTCTCTGTAGTCTGGACTCTGGAGATGAGCCATAATTCCAGGGGACCTCCAGGTCCCACCTGGAGGCTGGCATCCCTCCTGCATGTGCAACAGCTATCAGCCGCAGGCCAGGTTCGAGCCAATCCCAGGCAAGCAGGTGCTCAGATCCCGCTAGCCCAAGAGTGGCCAAACTTGCTTCATATAAGGAAAGGCAAGATCCCCTGTGCAAACACCTGTCGTTTCCAACTCTGGGGTGACGTTGCTTTCACAACGTTTTCGCGACAGACTTTTTACGGGGTGGTTTGCCATTACTTTCCACAGTCCTCTACACTTCCCCCCCCCCTAGCAAACTGGGGACTCATTTGACTGACCTCGGAAGGATGGAAGGCTGAGTCAACCTCAAGCCGGCTACCTGAAAACCCAGCTTCTGCCGGGGATCGAACTCAGGTCGTGAACAGAGCTTAGGACTGCAGAACTGCAGCTTTAACACTGCGCCATGGGGCTTTTAACGTAAGAAACACATCGAATAAATGTTCGGATGATCGAGAGCATCAAGACGTGAGCATCAGAGGAGGGAGGGAGAGGAAGAAAGTAATCCCCTTTTACTTTAAATGCCCTCTGCAAGCCGCTGGCTAGCTTAGCTTGGCGGAAGCGATTTCAAGAGACAAATGGCTTCTGCAAGCTGGCCGAGGGGGTGGTGGAGTCTTTGAGAGTCATATTTCACACAAAACATGCCGCTCCCGAACCGCAAATTTGGTCACCGTTGCGCTAACCCAAAAGCGCAGGAGACGGAAACGTGCTTTGTTAACCAACAGCCGTCGAGGGGCCCAGGGAGAGACCCTTCTCTGTGTGCGCAGGGGGGGGGGGGTGTCTGGCACCTGCCCCCTCTCCTCTACTCCCCCCTCTCCCCCCCGCCTCCCTCCAGAGGGCCCTTTCGGTGGCCCAATTCTGCCCCCGCCACCTGCGCTGGGGAGCCCTGGACGGTCCCGGACGCTCCCCTCCTCCGCGGCTGGAGTTTGACCCAGGCGCATGCCGCCGCCGCCGCCCGCGTTACCTTTCCACACGGCCCGTCGGGGCACTGCACACGAGCCGCGGCGATATTTAACAGGGTCTCGACGGCGCCCGGCGGCAGTGCGCCTTCGCCCGACGCCAGCAGGCCCGCCAGCGCCCGCCCGGCCTCTGCCTCTCCTTCCTCGCGGTGATGGTGGCCGCCGTGCGCGCCGGCTCGGGCCAGGCGGACGACGACGACGAGGAGCAGCGCCAGGAAGCGCATGGCCGTCGAGGGGGCTGGAAGGCGGCGCCGGGGCTGCTTTGCGCAAAGGCGGCGCCGGGCAGGAGGCGCGCTGGCGGGGCTGGGGAGGGCCCGGGTGGGGCAACGGCCGGCCGTCGAGGCTGCTGGGCTGTCTCGGGCAGAGCGGGCCGGCTGGCGTTCCCGCGACGGAGCGGCTTCCCCGGCGAGGACTGGAGGCGAGAGCGAAAGGCGGGCAGGCGCTGCGGGCAGGCGCTTGGCTCAGCTCTCCCGCCCCGTCGGAAGTGCCCGGGGATGCTCCGCACTTGCTCAACCTCCTCCCCCTCCCCTCTCCGCGTGCCCGCGAGGGGTGTGGTGCAGCTGGGGCGAGGGGGGGGGGTGCCAATCCACTGGCTCGGCTGTCCGGCCCGCCCTGCCCAGCAGACGGCGCCGGGGGCTGGAGAAACTGGCCGGGGGCCTTCCATGCTGCCGCTTCCCTCGCCCTTGGCTTTTTTCATCAGGCGTCGATTGAGGACACTCTGCACAAGCGCAGAGGCACGCGGATCGCCTTTTTCTTTGCGGCGCCCTTTTGGCACATGCTCAGAGGCGCTGAAGCCCTTTTAAAAATGAGCGCGGGGGCTTCCGAGCGCGTGATCTTCCCGCTGTTTAACGCGACGGAGGGCTGGGCTGCCTCTGAGCGTGTGCAGAGTGAGGCTTTTAAAAATGAGAGTGAGTGCGGGGCTTTTTTTTGAGCAGGAACGCAGTCCCAGTCGTTTTGGCATCAGGGGGTGTGGCCTAGTATGCAAATGAGTTCCCTGATAGGCCTTTTCTGCATTAAAAGAAACCCCAGTGTGGAACAATGGTGACATCAGGGGATGTGGCCTAAGATGCAAATGAGTCCCTACTGGGCTTTCTCTACCAAAAAAACCCCTGCAAAAGACAGAGGGCTGGAGTGCCTCTGAACATGTGCAAAATGGTGCTTTTAAATATGAGAGTGAGTGCGGGGCTTTTTTTTTAGCAGGAACGCAGTCCCAGTCGTCTTGGCATCAGGGGGTGTGGCCTAGTATGCAAATGAGTTCCCCGCTAGGCTTTTTCTGCATAAGAAAACCCAGAGTGGAACAATGGTGACATCAGGGGGTGTGGCCTAAGATGCAAATGAGTCCCTGCTGGGCTTTCTCTACCAACCCCCCCCTGCAAAAGACAGAGGGCTGGAGTGCCTCTGAGCATGCGCAGAATGGGACTTTTAAAAATGAGAGTGAATGCTATTGAGCATATAATCCTCTCACCCAGGGCTTTTTTTTTTAAGCAGGAAAGCAGTCCCAGTCGTCTTGGCATCAGGGGAGTGGCCTAGTATGCAAATAAGTTCCCTGCTAGGCCTTTTCTGCATTAAAAAACTCCCAGTGTGGAACAATGGTGACATCAGAGGGTGTGGCCTAAGATGCAAATGAGTCCCTGCTGGGCTTTCTCTACCAAAAAAAAAACCCTGCAAAAGACAGAGGGCTGGAGTGCTTCTGAGCATGTGCAGAATGGTACTAGCTCTTTTTTTTTTTTTTTAAAGCAGGGAGGTGCATAAAAGAGCAAAGCTCAAAACTGGGAGCAGGAAATGAAGCAAAAGGCAGCTGTTTTTTTAAAAATTGGACTGTCGTTTTAGCCACAGGAGGGTTAGAGAGGTAGGTATATGTACAGTGGGCGTCATTGCCTCCTTGGTGGCGTCAGGCTCTCCAGACCCCAGGAATGCTTTCTGTCTTGGCCTTCCCCTGCAGGCGAAAGAGCCAGAAAGGCGGCCTCCATTGAACTACCCCCCTGCTCAGCTGGCTTCCGGGACAGGGGCCCTCTGGAAGCTCTCCCAGCCAGTGAAAGAAGAACGGAGCTCTCTTCCCGGGGTGGCTGCTGTGGCTACATGCAATAAACATCAGATGTTTGAGAGTCGCCAGACATGAACATCAGATGTTTGAGAGCAGGCAGGAAGAAGGACAGCAAATAGACTAGGGTTGGGGAGGAGGTGGAAAGAAAGCAACTTTTAACTTGAAATGCATTCTCCAAGTCGCTGGCTGGCTTGGCTTGGGGAAGTTATTTATTTATTTGTACGTATTCAATTTGGTGGGGTCTTTAAGAGCCCCGGCTGCAGTCTGGCCACCCTTGGGCTTGCCCCTGTAAGTACTGCGTAGGCTTTGGCCAGGCTTGCCCGGCCCTATTCAAGAAGTATTTGGGGACTTTGGGGGTGGAGCCAGAAGACTTTGGGGGTGGAGCCAGGTGCAAGGTTGTGACAAGCACGATTGAACTCCAAAGGGAGTTCTGACCATCACATCTAAAGGGACCGCACACCTTTTAAATGCCTTTCCTCCGTTGGAAATAATGGAGGATGGAGACGCCTTTTTGGGGGGCTCATAAAATGGGACCCCCTGGTCCAATATTTTTGAAATGTAGAGGGTGTTTTGAGTAGAGGCACCGGATGATATGTTGAAAATTTGGTGCCTCTACCTCAAAAAGCAGCCCCCCCCCCCGAGCCCCAGATACTCGCAGATCAATTCCGTATGGAAATTGGTCTTCATAAGGGATAATGGAGTGCCCAGCAGATATTTCCCTCCCCCTCACACTTTCTGATGACCCTGAAATGGGGGAAGGGCCTCTAAACCGAGGCATCCCTTGCCCCCACCTGGTGTTTGGCAACCCTAGCTTTGGCATGCAGAAGTACCCAGGTGCGGTCCCCAGCAACAACTCCAGTTAAAAGGAGCAGGTGATGTGGAAGACTTCTGCCTCGGGCTCTGCTGCCAGTCTGAGGAGACAGACGCTGTTGGCCTGGATCAACCCAGAGGGCTGATTCGGTCTAAGTTAGTTTCATGTCTTTTTGGAATGTGGCTCAGTGGCAGAGCCTCAGCTTGGCATGCAGAAGGTCCCAGGTTCAATCCCCGGCATCTCCTGTTAAAAAGGATCAGACAGCAGGCAATGTTCCCCCTAAGCTGTGGAGTCTTGTGAGCAAAAATTCTACTTGGTGAGCTACTGGCCTTAAAGCTGTGAGCTCCTGCATAAATGAGTGCGCTCTGGGGCCATCCTTCCTGAGCTAAGACAAAAATGCTGGAGGCTAAAAAACTGTGAGCTAGCTCACACTAGCTCAGAGGGAACACAGGCAGCAGGTGACCTTCCCCTAGGGTTGCCATTGCACCTGTCAGCTCTGGTTTGGGAAATACTTGGGGAATTTGGGGGTGGAGCCTGGAGAGGGTGGGGCTTGAGGAAGATAGGGACCTCAGCATGGTGCCCACTTTCCAAAGCAGCCTTTTTCTCTGGGGGAACAGGAGATCCAGTTTGGTGTAGTGGTGAAGTGTGCGGACTCTTATCTGGGAGAACCGGGTTCGATTCCCCGCTCCTCCACTGGCACCTGCTGGAATGGCCTTGGGTCAGCCAGAGGTCTCGCAGGAGTTGTCCTTGAAAGGGCAGCTTCTGTCAGAGCTCTCTCAGCCCCACCCACCTCACAGGGTGTCTTTTGTAGGGGAGGAAGATAAAGGGGATTGTGAACCGCTCTGAGATTCGGAGTGGAGGGTGGGATATGCATCCAATGTCGTCATCTCCATCACCTTGAGATCACTGGTAAAAGCGGGAGATCTCCACCCACCACCTGGGGGGTTGGCATCCTTTCCTCCACCTCAGGTTCTGGAGAGCTGCTCCAAGTCTGAGTAGACAGTGGTGACCTGGGTGGACCAGAAGGTCTGATTCAGTATAAGGCAGCTTCATTCGTTAATTTCTGGGCCGTTTGGCACCACTGTTGACATCACTCTCTTCATACTTGTGTATCTTTGAGTCCCTTGCAGTGAATTTGTTCGTCTTGCAGAGGACTCCTAACTCACCCCCTGAGACATATCCTCTTCCCCTGCTTACCAAATCCAGCCTGGTGCAGAGTTCTGCATAAGTTGCAAGCTTGCGCCCTGTTTTGTGTCATGTGGGTTGGTCTTATATAGGTATCTTAGGGCTTTTAATCCTGGAGACTGCCGCTCAGGCCTTGATTTCAGCAGGAGCTTATAGAAGCACAGCTCCTGAACTTTTCTGAGGGCTCCCCCCTCTTCCTCCCCACCTACCTTGTCCACTGAATAAGAGGTACAGCTGCATAACAATCCCTGGATTAGGAGAGTGGGCAGCCAGCTAGCCACTAGGAGTTTACCACACCCCCAGCAGCCCTCACCAACCCCTGGAGAAGCCCGCGCCACACTTTCTCCACTTCTTATGTGATTTTGGGGGTGGGTGGCTTGCTGGCCTTTTGACTGTGGGGATGGGAGGCGGCCAAGGAGAGCCCCAGGTCAGCAAGGCCTGCTTGGGCTGTCTGGATCTCAACCTAGCTCAAGCAGGCCTCGCTCGCCCGGGGCTCTCCTTTCTGGTGTCAGGTTGCTTTGGGCTGTGAGGGGGGGGGGGCGGCATATGCTAATGAGTTATGCTAATGAGCTCCACCACCTATTTTTCTAGAAAACAACCCCTGCTGTTGCTACCGTTGTGTGCTTCTATCCCAAAGTGAGAGAGGCACAGGGGCTCAAGCCTCTCTCAGAAATCTAGTTGGGGGAAGCACTACTGAACTTGTCCACGTTGACTACTAGGAAGAGGAGAGTTGGATTTATACCCCATCCTTCACTCAGATTCTCAGAGCACCTTACAATCTCCTCCTCTTCCACCTCCCCACAACAGACACCCAGTGAGGTAGGTGGGACTATTTCGTTTCTCTGTCCTGAATCCAATGTCTATCAGCTTTGTTGGATGTTGTCATGCCCTAGTATTTTGGGAGAGAGGGAGAAAGTTATTTGTCAATTCTCTCTCTCCACCACATGCAGAATTTTATAAACCTCTATCGTATCCTCCTCCCCTTAGCCCTCTCTTTTCTAAAAGTCCCAGACTCTTCAGCCTTCTGAAAGACACTCTGCATAAGTTCAGAGGCATTCTCAGTATTATATATGGCCGAGGACCTGCCTACCTTAGGGACCGCCTCTCTCCATATGTTCCCCAGAGAGCACTGAGATCTAGTTCTCAAAACCTACTACGAATCCCTGGACCAAGAGAGGCCAGATTGAAGGCAACTAGGGAGCAGGCCTTCTCCACAATGGCCCCCAAATGGTGGAACCAACTAACAGAGGAGGTGCGAGCTCTGCGAGACCTAAATCAATTTCGCAGGGCTTGCAAAACCACCCTCTGTCAACTCGCATTTAAGACGGCACCCGGAGATGACACCTAGCCATCCTATACACATTCTGAACTGTGGCACTTTAATTTATATTTGATAAATTTTAATTGTTAATTTACTTAACCTGAATTGTATCTAACTATTTTAATTGTTTTAATGTATTGGTGGATTTTAGTGTAATCATGGTGTAAACCATGTCATGTGAGCTGCCCTGAGGCCGCTTCGGCGGGGGAGGGCAGGATATAAGAATAAATTTATTATTATTATTATTAATTCTGATAGCTGGTCCCACAGCTAAATCCTTGGAATCTTCACTACTGACTACTGTTAGGAAGAACTTCCTGACCGTTAGAGCAGTTCCTCAGCAGAACAGGCTTCCTCCTCGGGAGGTGGTGGGCTCTCCTTCCTTGGAGGTTTTTAAACAGAGGCTGGATGGCCGTCTGACAGCAATGCGAATCCTGTGAATTTAGGAGGAGGTATTTGTGAGTTTCCTGCATTGTGCAGGGGTTGGACTAGATGACCCTGGAGGCCCCTTCCAACTCTTTGATTCTATGACTAGGAAGAACTTCTTGACTATTGGGGGGCGTTTCTCAGTGGAACAGGCTTCTTCGGGAGGTGGTGGGCTCTCCTTCCTTGGAAGTTTTGAAGCAGAGGCTAGATGGCCATCCGACATCAATGCTGATTTTGTGAATTTAGGGGGAGGTGTTTGTGAGTCTCCTGCATTGTGCAGGGGGTTGGACTAGATGACCCTGGAGGCCCCTTCCAACTCTATGATTCTAGGCCTGGGGGTGGGGAGTGGCAGAGAGGCAGGAAGGGAAATTACTCCCTGTTTTGTGCATGGGACTGGCGGAGCCTCTTCACTTTCCTTCTTTGGCAACTACTGTCCCCTTAGAACATGTAAGCCCCAGGGATCAGATAAATTCTGGGTGGGGAAGGAGCTGATTTGGAGAAATACAGACAGGATTGGGGGGGAAACCCCCTCCATGAATGAACAGTTCTTCCTTGAGCGTGCTGTTTGTTTTGGCTGTACCTGGCTGGCTATTAGGGAAGTGATTTTAAACCACAAGAAGGACTTGAGCAATCACAAACAGCTCAGTTGATCTGCCCACCTCAACTTCTGTCTCTGGAGGTGTCACGCTTGGAATCTTGAGTCTCAGTGGAGATGAAGCAATGTTTGAGCAATCTCTGCCGGAGAGGTAAGAAGACTCCATGACCTCAGAGGGAAAACAATGACTTGGCACAGGTTGCTTGCTCTTTGGTAAACCCGGGATCTTGAGCATCGCATCAGACCATTCAGTCTTGAGAATCACTTCTGTAATGTACTGTGTTCCGAGACGTTTAGAAGGCAACATGCTTTATTGGTGAGTACATCACAAAGAGAACATGTCGGGACTGGGTCCCCAATTATATACATCTCCCGGAACAACCCCCTTACCTGGGCAGGTCCAATCCTGGCCAGTTAAACTTCGCACCACAGATCTTCATAGGCGGAGTTCATTTTCATCCTTACGTCCGGCGACCTGCAGTTTCCCACTGGCCACCTCTGTGTGCACGAACTTGCGCTGTGTTATAAATTCAGGGACCGAATTGCAAGACACAACAACTTCAAATCATTCAAAGTTGTGAGCTATGTTGTGAGCCGCCCTGAGCCACTGGCTGGGAAGGGCGGGATATAAATCATAAAATAAATAAATAAATAAATAAATAAAGTGCTCCCCGAGCCCAACCTTTATTCCTTTAGAACACTTACCTGCTGCCTCACCAGAGACTGGCTCACAAACTAAAACAACACACTAGAATTGCTACCATAAAAAAAAGGTAAAGGTAGTCCCATGTGTCCCCAGTCATTTCCGACTCTGGGGTGACGTTGCTTTCACAACGTTTTCATGGCAGACTTTTGACGGGGTGGTTTGCCATTGCCTTCCCCAGTCATCTACGCTTTCCCCCCAGCAAGCTGGGGACTCATTTGACCGACCTCGGAAGGATGGAAGGCTGAGTCAACCTGGAGCCGGCTACCTGAACCCAGCTTCTGCCGGGATCGAACTCAGGTTGCGAGCAGAGCTTAGGACTGCAGCTTTACCACTCTGCACCACAAACCATCAAAAATAAGCACGGACATCAAAGCAGAGCATGGAAGGCCATCCGCTTCAGGTTGATTGTGGGCGTCATAGAATCATGGAGTCACAGAGTTGGAAGAGACCTCCAGGGTCATGTAGTCCAACCCCCTGCACAAACCCCCTCAAAACATCCTCACCCACACTATCTCCAGAAACCCCTCCTCCCCGGCTTTTTGCACTTCCCTATGAAAAAAGGTTCAAACACTTGGGACCCTTTAGCTTGGAGAAACGTTGATTGTGGGGTGACATGATAGAGGTTTACAAGATTAGGCATGGAATGGAGTGTCAGTACATGCAAAGCCTAGCAGTTTCTATGTACATGCTGGGAAAGTGAAAGTAATAGAACTGCCAGGCAGATCATCTAAGTGACAGAAGGTGGCTGGTTGCCAGATTGCATCAGCCTGGGCAATGTCAGCATGACTCAGCAGCAAGCTGATTGGTTACCTGGCTGGACCTTATGTATAAATGTACAAAGACACTTTACTGTGTGTGGGATATGTATGGTGGAGGTGCAGCGGAGCATTCTGTCGGTTTGGAGAGTGGAGGTGTAAATAAATTGTATATAGTGGTTTTAACACTGCTGTGTGCAAGCCTTCATTCTTGGCGTCCCTAAAGACCACCCTTGCTAAGCACAGGCGCATCAACATGGAGAAGGTAGAGAAAGAAGTTCTTTTCTCCCTTTCTCACAGTGCAAGAACTCGTGGGCACGCCATGAAATTGCTGAGCAATTTCGGATAAAAAGAAGTCCTTCTTCGCCCAAAGAGTGATTAACACGTGGAATTCACAGCCTCAGGAGGTGGCGGCGGCTACAAGCATAGACAGCTTCAAGAGGAGACTGGGTCAACATATGGAGCAGAGGTCCTTCAGTGGCTATTAGCTGTAAGGCATAGAGGGAGCATTCTGTCTGGGGCAAGGATGCTCTGTATTCTTGGTGCTGGGAGGGGGGGCAAGAGTGGGAAAGCTTTTGGAGTCCTTGCTCTGATGGATCTCCTGAAGGCACCTGGGTCTTGGCCACTGCGTGGCACAGAGTGTTGGCCGGATCCAACATGGCTTCTGTTATGAGCCCCAAATGAAGGGAAATAGTCCTCCTTTGCTTGGGTCAGTGCTGCAAACCAAACACCCTCCCCCTGCTGTTTCCATGGAGGCAAAAGTATTGTTTTTGTTACAATGGAAGCCGGGGTGCTTTGTTCTGTGGTGAGCCTCACTCTGCGGAAAATGCAGCTCAGAGTCTCACATCTGGCCACCTGCCTTAGGATGACGGCGAGAATGTCAGAGCCAAAAATGAAGGGAACGTGAGCATCTTCGCACAGATGAGCAGCGCAACATCTCTCCGCTCTTTGCAACTGAAGCAAAGGCTTGTTCATGAGCTGGGGTCATTGTGTAGAAAAAGAGGTGGCGGAACTCATTAGCACAACTCGTTTGCATATGCCACACACCCCTGGCATCGCCGGGAGCTGCACTAAATTATATCAGCTCAGCGTCAACCTTAAAAGGCTTCTTGAATTATAACGGTCGCCGTGCAACCGTCCTCCCGTCATGCTTTTTAAATTACTTTCTCCTATGCCCCGTGGCGCAGAGGGGTAAAGCTGCAGTACTGCAGTCTGAACTCTCTGCTCACGACCTGAGTTCGATCCCGGCGGAAGCTGGTTCAGGTAGCCAGCTCCAGGTTGACTCAGCCTTCCGTCCTTCCGAGGTTGGTAAAATGAGTCCCCAGCTTGCTGGGGGGTAGGGTTGCCAAGTCCAATTCAAGAAATATCTGGGGACTTTGGGGGTGGAGCCAGGAGACATTAGGGGTGGAGCCAAGATCAAGGCTGCGACAAGCATAACTGAACTCCAAAGGGAGTTCTGGCCCTCACATTTAAAGGGACGGCACACACCTTTTCAATGCCTTCCTTCCATAGGAAATCATGAAGGATAGAGGAACCTTCTTTTGGGGCTCATAGAATTGGACCGCCTGGTCCAATCGTTTTGAAACTTGGGGGTATTTTGGGGAGAAGCACCAGATGCTATACTGAAAATTTGGTGCCTCTACCCCCAAAAACAGGCCCTCCCCAGAGCTCCAGATACCCGCAGAGCAATTCTCCATGATTTTCTATGGGAATAAATCTCCATAGGGAATAACAGAGTTCCCAGAAGACATTTCCCTCCCCTCCCCCCACTTTCTGAGAACCCTGAAGCGGGGGGAGGGCCTCCAAACTGGAGGATCCCCTGCCCCCACCTGGGGATTGGCAACCCTACTGGGGGGGGAAGTGTAAAAGACTGGGGAAGGCCATGGCAAACCACCCTGTAAAAAGTCTGCCGTGAAAACGTGAAAGCAACGTCACCCCAGAGTAGAAAAAACGACTGTTTCTTGCACAGGGGACTACCTTTACCTTTTATGTGGCCACGGTGGCATGAGGAAGATTTCCATCTGTCTGCTTCATATGTTTTGGCTATTTTCCCTTCTTTGTGGGGGAGGAAATATTAGAAAGTTTGTGAAATCTTAAAATTCAGCAAAATTCTCACAGAGGGTTTGAACGATGGAGCCCAGAAGCAAGTATTGGGGAGGGGAGGGGAGAAAGAAAGAGCACAATAAAATGTAGAGGTTCCGGAGTTCTGTTCCTGTGAGCTCCTGCCCAAAATGAGGCCTGGTCATGAGAAGGCAGGAACATGCAGACAGGTAGGCTGGAAAGCACCCTCTGACAAAACTGGGGGAATTTCCCTGACCTATCAGAATCTAAGCGGTATGTGCTTAGAATAGATCCAAGTGAGCATTTACTTGTTCATCTTCCAACATTATATATGCCATTAAATGCCAACAATGCCCTTCAGTTCTCTACGTAGGGCAAACATATGCCAAAGGATAAATGGACACAAATCTGACATCAGGAATTACAGAACAGAAACCTGTCGGAGAACACTTGAACCTTCCTGAGCATTCAATGGGTGACCTCAAAGTAGCTGTTTTACTGCAAAGGAACTTCAAGAACAGAATGGAGAGTGAAATGGCTGAATTACAAATTATTATGAAACTTGGAACAAACACCTCCTCCCAGGACTGAACAGAGATATGGGTTTTTTAAATTTCATTATATATGCTAAACCAACTCTCACTGGGTATAGCTATACATCCATAGTATTTCAATGTATTTCTCTTTTAGAACAGTATCAGAATGTTTTTTTTATTGACATACTCAAATAAGGGATATGAACTGCTTATCTCATTACATATACTAACCAATCTCCCACTATATTTTAATGTAGCCTTTTTTCCTAATGGCAAACTAGAATGTAATTCTCTTTTAGAACAGCGTATCAGAATATTGAGCAGACTTCGGAGGATGATGGAAGAAAGGAGGGCCTGGTGTGACTTTGTCCACGGGGTTGCAAAGAGTCGGACTCGACTGTGCGACTGAACAACAACAAATCAGAATACTGGGGGTTTTTTTTGTATTGACATACTCAAATAAGGGATATTGGCTGTTTATCTTATTACATATACTAACCCATCTTCCACTATATTTTAATGTATTCTTTTTTTCGAATGGCGAACTAGAATGATGTTATAACCTCTTGAGATACTAATGCCCTCTATTTAAACCCAGAACTAACAAAGCCAGAATGATACCCAGATTTATGGCACTTCACGCCTATGACATCAGTCTGCTTTCTATCACCCTCCACTGTTGTTTCAGCCCCCTTAACAACACTAACAAACATTAACAAACAAACAAATGTGTGATTCTTTTAATCTGCTAAAAACGTTTCCATGACTCTACATACCAACTCACTGCCCACTTTCTCTATATTAAGAACCGCTTGCCGTTCCATTTTTGTCTGATGAAGTCTGCTTAGAGCAAACAAAAGCTGATATTCTGAATAAAACTTAGTTGGTCTTAAAGGTGCCACTTGTCTCCTGCTTTGTTCTAGTGCTTAGAATGTCAGACTGGGCCCGGCACCCATCTAGGGCGGGCCCTGGGAAACTTCCCTGGCAAGATCCTGCCGCTGTCGGGATCACCTTCTGCTGTAACTTCTGCTCTCCCTGTCTTGAGACTTGCCCACCAGGACTTTTGGGTTCTCTTGCCAGCTGCTTCAAGGGCGTGGTGCCCAGTAGTCAGAGAAGAAGGCAGATGTCTCAGAATGTCTGAGTTTCATTCCCAGCAGGTGAAAGTGGGTGTGGATCCTGATGGTTGGGGTAGAAGCAAGCTGAGTGAATCAGGGCCCCTGGCTCCTTTTGGGGGGGAACAGCTGCAGGGACGAGAACGGTGTCAGCAGAAGGGCTCTGCCCAGAATCTGCCCACACTGGGCAGTATAACAGTTTGAAAGGACCAAGCGTCTGCTCTCTTCAAGGTGTCCCAGTTTATTTATTGTCTGCCTTTTTTGCTGAGAGACAAGGCAGCTTGGAAAAAATTCAAGCAATGCAATAAGCAGTTTGCTAAGGTCAGACGACAAAATTAGGGAATAAGGCCATAAAAAGTGTATGAGACATGACATGTAAGAAATGCAAAAACTGGATTACAGAAATTAAAAAACAAACAAACAAAGTGGATAAAAGAATGGATAAAAGGAAGTCCTTCTTCACCCAAAGGGTGATTAATATGTGGAATTCACTGCCCCGGGAGGTGGTGGCGGCTACAAGCATAGAGAGCTTCAAGAGGGGGTTAGATAAAAATATGGAGCAGAGGTCCATCAGTGGCTATTAGTCACAGTGTATTGTTGGAACTTTCTGTCTGGGGCAGTGATGTTCTGTATTCTTGGTGCTTGAGGGGTGCACAGTGGGAGGGCTTCTAGTGTCCTGGACCCACCAATGGACCTCCTGATGGCACCTGGGTCTTGGCCCCTGTGTGACACAAGAGTGTGGGACTGGATGGGCCATTGGCCTGATCCAACAGGGCTTCTCTTATGTCTGGGACAGTGATGCTCTGTATTCTTGGTGCTGGAGGGGGCCAGAGTGGGAGGGCTTCAGGTGTCCTGGCCCCACTGATGGACCTCCTGGTGGCACCTGGTTATTTTGGCCACCATGTGACACAGAGTTTTGGACTGGATGGGCCATTGGTCTGACCCAACATGGCTTCTCTTATGTCTGGGACAGTGATGCTCTGTATTCTTGGTGCTTGGGGGGGCAGAGTGGGAGGGCTTCTGGTGTCCTGGCCCCACTGATGGACCTCCTGGTGGCACCCTGGTTATTTTGGCCACCGTGTGACACAGAGTGTTGGACTGGATGGGCCATTGGTCTGACCCAACATGGCTTCTCTTATGTCTGGGACAGTGATGCTCTGTATTCTTGGTGCTTGGGGGGGCAGAGTGGGAGGGCTTCTGGTGTCTGGCCCCACTGATGGACCTCCTGGTGGCACCTGGTTATTTTGGCCACCGTGTGACACAGAGTGTTGGACTGGATGGGCCATTGGTCTGACCCAACATGGCTTCTCTGATGTTCTTATGTAATGTGGTAAAAACAAGACAGTGCGTACATTCAATTGTAACAAAAAACAACATCCCTTTATTAAAGAGCCCTTCAATTTAGTGTAGCGGCTAAGAACGAGCAGCAGACTCTAATCTGGGAGAGCAGGGTTTGCTCTCCCACACCTCCTCCACGTTTATTTATGTATTATTTATTTTGTTAGATTTATATCCCGCCTGTTCTGCGAAGACTCAAGGCGGCTAACAACACAAAAAAACATGCAGCTGCTGGGTGACCTTGGGCCAGTCACAGTCCTCTGGGCCCTGTTCTCTTGAGAGCAGCCCTCAAAAGAGCTCTCTCCGTCCCATCTACCCCATCGGGTGTCTCTCGTGGGGAGAGAAAGGGAAGAGGATTGTAAACTGCTATGAGACTCTGAGTGAAAGGGGGGTATAAATCCAATCTCTACCCTGCTGAAGTCCCCCTCCTCCGCCTTCGTCAGGCTCCACCCCCAAAGTCTCCAGGCGTTTCTCACCCTGGAGCTGGCAGCCTATAATCCCCAACTCCACTAGGTTCCTTGCTCTGTATGTTGATTTAACACCTTGGGTGCGTGCATGTTAGGGTTGCCAAGTCCAATTCAAGACTTTGGGGGTGGAGCCAGGAGACTTTGGGGGTGGGGCCAGGAGCAAGGTTGAGACAAGCACAATTGAATTCCAATCTGGCCAGCACATTGAAAGGGATCGCGCACCTTTGAAATGCTTTCCTTCCATAGGATATCATGAAGGATGGGGGCACCTTCTTTGGGGGCTCATAGAATTGGACCCCCCGGTCCAATCTTTTTGAAACTTGGAGGGTACTTTGGGGAGAGGCATTAGATGCTATACTAAAAATCTGGTGCCTCTATCTAAAAAAAAACAGCCCCCCTTCAGGACTCCAGATACCCGCGGATCAATTCTCCATTACCGTATTTTCTGTGGGAATAAATCTCCATAGGAAATAATAGGTGCCCAGCAGACATTTCCTTCCCCGCCCCCCCCCCGCTTTCTGATGACCCTGAAGCGGGGGGGAGGGCCTCCAAACCGGGGGGGGGGATTCCCTGCCCCCACCTGGGGATTGGCAACCCTAGTGCATGTGCAATGGTGTCCAGCACTGTCAAATCGCTTCCAATTTACGGCAGCCCTATGAATTAATCGAACAAAGTCGGAGTCCAGCACAAAGTTTTATTCAGAATATCAGCTTTTGTACGCATGCACGCTTCATCAGACGAGAGGATGGGGTACAGTGGGCTGAAGTACATGTAGCTGGTGGGTCAAGAGTGCAAACCGATACAAAAGATCAAATGGCAAAATAGTGTGACAAATTGGAAGGCCATTTGGACTGGATAGCAATAAAAGGTAATAAGAGTCGCCCATTAATTGCTAATTAAGTGCAAAAGACATGCGTTTCCTAGTGATGTTCTTGTCCACCTAATTTATTTTTTAACATCATTCTATACATGATAAACATCATTCTCATCAATGCACAGCAGCCAAGAAGGTCAGAGCGCCTGCTCCGGCTGCAACGCCACTGAGGATGTTCTCCGCAGCTGAGAACGAAACGTCTGGAAGGAAACTTTCTCCAGTAGAACACGGCACATGATCCCGAAAGACTCTACAAACGCTAATAACATCATTCTCGTTTGCCATTAGAAAAAAAGAATACATAAAATGAAAATGGGTTAGGGATAGGTAATGAGATAAACCGCCAATGTCCCTTATTTGAGTATGTCAATACTAAAAATTATTCTGATGCACTATTCTAAAAGAGAAATACATTGGAATACTGTGGATGTATAGCTATACTCAGTGAGAGTGGGTTTAGCATCTGTAATGAGATTAAAAAGCCAATATTCCAGTTCAGTCTTGGGGAGGTGTTTGTTCCAAGTTTCATAATAATTTGTATTTCAGCAATTTCTCTCTCCATTCTGTTCTTGAGGATCCTTTGCACTAAAAACACCTATGAATTAATGTTCTCCCAAACCCCTGGAGTTCACTGCTTGCTCAGGTCCTGCAAACCAAAGGTCCTTGTGGCTCCCTTGAACACCGTGGCTAGAGAAACAAAGCAGGAGTCAAGTGGCACGCTTTAAGACCAACCAGTTTTTATTTAGAACATAAACTTTCGTGTGCTCTTAAGCACACTTCATCAGATGAGGAATCCAGCACAGTGAGCAAAGCCACCCTTGGATCTATCTACCTTGGCTAGAGAGAAATCTGCTATCTCCCTTTGGGGCTATTGCAAATGAGTTATCTGGCATGCCTTTCAGTTTTGCATAGAAATGTCACACATTTCCTGGAGCTCTTTGTGTCCTTTTGGCTCCAGGGTTTCTGTCCCCCCTTTCCCTTCCCCACACTGACCTTTGCACCCTGTAAATACAGATAACACTCCATGCATCTGAGAAAGTGCATTCCAGTCCACAAAAGCTAATGCGGGGAGGGGGGGGGCGGGGGGGGAAGTCCCTTGTTGCTGCTGGCTCACCTGGTAATTTGGTGGTGGAAGACCTGACCTCTGCATAGCGCCCCTGGATTTCCTTGCTGGTCTCCCATCAAATAGTGAACCCGGCCCACCCTGCTTAAAACGGATAAAAGGAAGTCCTTCTTCACCCAAAGGGTGATTAACATGTGGAATTCACTGCCACAGGAGGTGGTGGCGGCCACAAGCATGGCCACCTTCAAGAGGGGGTTAGATAAAAATATGGAGCAGAGGTCCATCAGTGGCTCTTAGCCACAGCGTATTGTTGGAACTCTGTCTGGGGCACAGTGTGTGTGTGTGTGTGTATATATATATATTATATATATATATATATATATATATATATATATACACACACAAAGTAGGGTTGCCAATCTCCAGGTGGGGGCAGGGGATCCTCCGGTTTGGAGGCCCTCCCCCCGCTTCAGGGTCATCAGAAAGCGGGGGGAGGGGAGGGGAATGTCTGCTGGGAACTCTGTTATTCCCTATGGAGATTTATTCCCATAGAAAATCATGGAGAATTGATCCGCGGGTATCTGGGCTCTGAGGGGGCTGTTTTTGGGGTAGAGGCACCAAATTTTCAATATAGCATCTATTGCCTCTCCCCAAAATACCTCCCCCCCCCCCAAGTTTCAAAACAATTGGACCAGGGGGTCCAATCCTTCGAGCCCCAAAGAAGGTGCCCCTATCCTTCATTATCCTTCACTACTGTAATGCCCTCTACATGGGGCTACCCTTGTGCTGGACCCGGAAATTGCAGTTAGTGCAGAATGCCGCTGCCCGGCTGTTATTAGGGCTCCCAAGACGGGAGCACATTCGGCCGGGGCTTCGGGATTTGCACTGGCTGCCAATAATATCCGAGTCCGGTACAAGGTGCTGGTCATTACCTTTAAAGCCCTATATGGCCGAGGACCTGCCTACCTTAGGGACCGTCTCTCCCCACACGTTCCCCAGAGAGTACTGAGATAGGGTTCGCAAAACCTGCTAGTGATCCCCGGGCCAAAGGAGGCCCGTCTGAAATCCACCAGGGATCGGGCCTTCTCGGTAAGGGCGCCTTACTGGTGGAACCAGCTGCCGGAAGAGGTGAGGGCCCTGCGGGACCTGGGGCAGTTCCGCAGGGCCTGCAAGACAGTCCTCTTCCGGCTGGGCCTACAACTAATTGACGCTGAGAATTTTTGGATGGAGCTAGAGTGCATTCTGACAGACACTGGTTTTTATGTCCTATGTTTTATTAATTTATTGTTTTAACTGTTGCTATGTAATTGTTTTTAAGCCAAACCTGTGTAAGTTTTATATGTTGTAAGCCGCCCTGAGCCACTTCGGTGGGAAGGGCGGGATATAAATTGAAATATAAATAAATAAATAAATAAATAATTTCCTATGGAAGGAAGGCATTTAAAAGGTGTGCCGTCCCTTTAAATGTGATGGCCAGAACTCCCTTTGGAGTTCAATGATGCTTGTCACAGCCTCGATCTTGGCTCCACCCCTAATGTCTCCTGGCTCACCCCCAAAGTCTCCTGGCTCCACCCTCAAAGTCCCCAGATATTTCTTGAATTGGACTTGGCAACCCTAGGTATAATAAAGAATTGATCCAGAAGAAGAAGACTGCAGATTTATACCCTGCCCTTCTCTCTGAATCAGAGACTCAGAGCGGCTTACAATCACCTATATCTTCTCCCCCAACAAGAGACACCCTGTGAGGTGGGTGGGGCTGAGAGGGCTCTCGCAGTAGCTGCCCTTTCAAGGACAACTCCTGCAAGAGCTTTGGCTGACCCAAAGCCATTCCAGCAGCTGCAAGTGGAGGAGTGGGGAATCAAACCCCGTTCTCCCAGGTAAGAGTCTGCAAACTTAACCACTACACCAAACTGGCTCTCACAGGTATCTGGGGCTCTAAGGGGGCTGTTTTTTGAGGTAAAGGTACCATATTTTTAGCATAGCATCCAGTACCTTTCCTCAAAAACACCCCCCAAGTTTCAAAAAGATTGGATCAGGGAATCCAATTTGTGAGCCAATGGAGGGAAGGCATTTAAAAGGTGCACGGCCCTTTAAATGTGATGGCCGGAACTCTCTTCGGAGTTCAATCGTGCTTGTCCACAACCCTTGCTCCTGGCTCCACCCCCAATGTTTCCTGGCTCCACCCCCAAAGTCCCCAGATATATTGAGAATTGGACTTGGCAACCTTAGCATTACTGGACACAATTTAAAGTATTGGCTCTCACATACAAAGCCCTAAATGTCAGACAGTGGAGGTTCAAAGCAAGCGGACTTCCATTGGTTACAATGTTAAGGCTTTATTTGATAATCCGAAAGTTCTGAACAATGAGACATTGGAACTGATGCCAGTTGGCGGGAGCATGAACGCTTTAACCAAAATACATCAAACGTTTTCTAAACAAATCTACATTCCCACACTAGAGTGAATAAGGGGAATACCTTGCTTCCCCTTATCTCGCTGCGGTTCCCATTCTCATGGAAGAGCCCTGCTGGCTTTCCTTGAGGCATTTTATCTTCAAAGGGTTGTTGCTTTAGTTAGTGCCAAGGAGAGGAATTCACAGCAGGGGTCAGTAACATCTCTGTTCTACTTTGATATGCAAGGTCTCTGTTTAGGGTTAGTAGCAAAGGTTCTAAAATGGAGTTAGTTAGGTCAGGCAATTCATTATATCTTAAGCATACTATCATAACAACAAAGCTCTTTCCGGTGTCTGACACTAAATAGCCTTGGACTCTCATGTCTGAGAAGAAGAAGAAGGAAGAAGAAGAAGAAGAAGAAGAAGAAGAAGAAGAAGAAGAAGAAGAAGAAGAAGAAGAAGAGAGAAGAAGAAGAAGAAGAAGAAGAAGAGAAGAAGATGATGATGATATTGGATTTATATCCCGCCCTCCACTCCGAAGAGTCTCAGAGCAGCTCACAATCTCCTTTACCTTCCTCCCCCCCACAACAGACCCCCTGTGAGGTGGGTGGGGCTGGAGAGGGCTCTCACAGCAGCTGCCAGGGCTATGGCTGACCCAAGGCCATGCTAGCAGGTGCAAGTGGAGGAGTGGGGAGTCAAACCGTTCTGCCAGATAAGAGTCCACACACTTAACCACTATACCAAACTTGCTCTCGTGAGAACGACTCTACTCCTCTGTTCTGCCGTGATGGCTTTTCTCACCTGAGCAGCGCCTTCTGCGGGTGCCACTGCCAAGCTGCAAATTGGGAAAACCAAGGACGGCCCATGCTTGCGCCTTCTCTGTGGTGGCCCCCACCTTGTGGAACGACCTGCCTGAGGAGGTGCGGAAGGCTCCTGCTCTCCTAGATTTCCACAAACTATGCAATACGGAATTATTCAAGAGGGCTTTTCTCTGTAGGCAATCAGGTAGCACTCATATGACCGGGTACCCAGGGCCACCAATTGTGGGCGGGGGGGAAGTTAGGTTTGCCAGGTTCAATTCAAGAACTATCTGGGGACTTTGGTGGGTGGAGCCAGGAGACACTGGAGGTGGGGTCAGGAGCAAGGTTGTGACAAGCACAATTGAACCCAAAGGGAGTTCTAGCCATCACTTTTAATGGGACTGCACACCTTTCAAATGCCTTCCCTCCACTGGAAATAATGAAGGAGAGGGGCACCTTCTTTGGGGGCTCATAGAATTGGACCTCCTGGTCCAATCTTTTTGAAAATTGGAGGGTGTTTTGAGGAGAGGCATTGGATGCTATGCTGCAAATTTGGTGCTTCTACCTCAAAACACATCCCCCCAGAGCCTCAAATACCAGCAGATCAATTCTCCATTATCCCTTATTGGAATAGGTCTCCATAGGGAATAATGGAGTGCCCAGCAAACTGGCAGATCCACTGCACCAAGCTGGGGATTGGCAACCTAGAGGGAATTGGATTTTCAGCTCCAGGTTGGGAAACTCGAGAAGATCTAGGAGTGGAGTCTGGGGAGGATCTCACCTCAGTACAACTTAGGCCTTGGAGTCCACCCTCCAAAACATCCATTTTTTTCCAGGGCAACCATTTCTGTAGAATCAGAATCCTAGAGTTGGAAGGGCCTCCAGGGTCATCTAGTCCAACCCCCTGCACCAGGCAGGAAACTCACAAACACCTCCCCTAAATTCACAGGATCTTCATTGCTGTCAAAGGGCCATCTAGCCTCTCTAAAAACCTAGAATCTAGTCCAACCCCTGCACAATGATGCAGGAAACTCAGAAACACCTCTCCCTAAATTCACAGGATCTTCATTGCTGTCAGATGTCCATCGAGCCTCTGCTTAAAAACCTCCAAGGAAGGAGAGCCCACCACCTCTGGTCCTACCTTCTGGGGCCACAGAAAACAATTCTACACCATACTATATGTAGTCTGGAGAGGAGCTGTAAGTCTGGGAGACCTCCAGGCCCCACCTGGAGGCTGGCATCCCTAGCACTGTGCAAAAGGTTTCACAAAGTTACTTGGATAAATTATCAGTGACTGTAGTCTGTACTACTGTCTATATCAAGGGTGGCCCAACTTGCTTAACATAAGAGCCACATAGAATAAACCTCAGATATCTGAGAGCGACAAGACATGAACATTAGAAGTTTGAGAGCTACAAGGAAGGAAGGAAGGAGATATTGGATTTATATCCTGCCCTATACTCTGAATCTCAGAGTGGCTCAAAATCTCCTTTACCTCCCTCCCTCACAACAGACACCCTGTAAGGCGGGTGGGGCTGAGAGAGCTCTCCCATAAGCTCCCCTTTCAAGGACAACGCCTGCAAGAGCTCTGGCTGACCCCAGGCCATTCCAGCAGCTGCAAGTGAAGGAGTGGGGAATCAAAACCATTTCTCCCAGATACGAGTCCGTGCACTTAACCATTACACCAAACTGGCTCTCTGGAAGGGGAGGGAGTGGAAGGGAGGGATGGAAAGAAAGCAACTTTAAATGCATTCTCCAAGCTTGGCTTTGGCGAAGTGCTTTAAAGAGACAAATGCCTTCTCCAAGCCAGCTGACAGAGTGTTGGGGGCTTCCAGATCCACACAATATGTGTGAAAGAGCCACATGTGACTACCTGACAGCAGTTTAGCCACCCCCCCAGTCTATAGCTTGCTGTGGGTTGGATCCTCCCCTTGTGTAATCTTGCTTCATTCATGTGTCCTGTTCACACTTCTCCTTTGCTTCACTTCTGTTTTTTAGACTGCTGGTTGGTTCTACAGCCCAAATGAGGGTTGCCAATCCCCAGGTGAGGGCAGGGGATCCCCCGGGTTGGAGGCCCTCCCCCCGCTTCAGGGTCATCAGAAAGCAGGGTGGGGGGAGGGAAACGTTTGCTGGACACTCCATTATTCCCTATGGAAACCGATTCCCATAGGGTATCATGGGAAATTGATCTCTAGGGCTCTGGGAGAGCTGTTTTTTGAAGCAGCAACACCAAATTTGCAGCATAGTGTCTGGTGCCTCTCCTCAAAACACCCTCCAGGTTTCAAGAAGATCAGACCAGGGGGTCCAATTCTATGAGCCCCCAAAGAAGGTACCCCTATCCTTCGTTATTTCCAATGGAGGGAAGGCATTTAAAAGGTGCGCGGTCCCTTTAAATGTGATGGCCAGAACTCCCTTTGGAGTTCAATGATGCTTGTCACAACCTTGCTCCTGGCTCCACCCCCAAAGTCCCCAGATATTTCTTGAATTGGACTTGACAACCCTAGACCGAATTGCTGGATGGCCTGTCATTCTCTCACCCCCAGGAGAAAAGTGGACTATCAATCAAGAGAGGCTGTGCTTCAGACCTATTTGGGAGTCTGAGGGAGACTTTCCTAGGAGTCAGTGTAACTCAACAGAGAGCCACTGGTGCCCCCTGACCACACAACTTTGGCTGCCGCTCTTGCTCAGTTCCCCAAAGGAATGTTACCTCATGGCGTTATGGTGAGGTTGCAGAAGAGCGGGTGGGTGGGAGCACTTTTCACACAATTTTATTATTTACTTAATTCATACTCCGCCTTTGCCCCCTCACAAAGGACCCAAGGGCTTACATCCATCTCCATTCCTGCATTTTCTCCTCACGACGACGCTGTGAGGCAGGCGAAGTTCAGAGTGTGTGACTAGCCCAGGTCACCCAGTGAGCTTCTGTGACAGAATCGGGATTCAAACTCGGGTCTCCCAGATGCCCGCTTAAAATCCACCAGGGACCGGGCCTTCTCTGTCATGGCCCCCTCCTGGTGGAACCAGCTGCCGGAAGAGGTGAGGGCCCTGCGGGACCTTGCCCAGTCCCGCAGGGCCTGTAAGACAGCCCTCTTCCGGCTGGCCTATGACTAGCTGGTACAAGGAACAAGAAATCAGGTGTAGTTTATAATAGAGGTTGCTGTCCCTAATGTCTTAAATATTTAAATGGTTTAAATGGTTTAAATGTTTTAAAATTTTAAATGTATTAATTATTTTAACTGATTTATGCTTAAACTGTATTAATTATTTTTAACTGTTTTATGCTTAAACTGTGTTTATGTGGAGCTCCGTGCTGTGAGTCGCCCTGAGCCACTTGTTGGAAGGGCGGGATAGAAATTATAAACATAAATAAATAAATAAATGCTGATCTTAACACTCGACCCACTGGCTCCAAAATCCTAAAAGTGTGCTAATGAACGTAGGGTGACTTGTAGTTGCTTCGTGGTTGAGTTTGTCTTCTACATGAAATGCAGCTTTGGGCCCATGAGTTGGGGGAAAGGTAGCGTATAAAACTTTAATTAATTTTAAAATATAACTTAACCAGCTAAATTAAGTAAGAGGCCAATTTGCAGTCCCCAGAGCTTTTCTTTGGCTACTACAATCCTGCGAAGTTCAAGAGTGCTTCATCTCGAGGAAGCACGCGCAGGATCACGGCCTTGTTTAAACATGTGCAGGATGCTGCCCAGGCCAGAAAAGGGATGTGCCTTCCACCAGCAACGTTGTAGGATGTGACATAACAATCTTTCTCCATCTGCCTTTCTAGGAGAGGTGATTCTGCATGCTGAACAGAAGTGATTCATTTCCAGTCAGACCACAACATCCCTTCCTCGTCATTTCTGCCCTGCCACGGACTTTCCTCAGTTTCACGGTTTACCTTCTCCCGGCCAAGAATCGCATTTAGCTGCTGTAGAACAAAACAGGAGTCAAGTTTCACCTTTAAGACCAACTTAGTTTTATTCAGAACGTTAGCTTTCGTGCGCTCTCTAAGCACACTTCATCAGACGAGGAATCCGGCACAGTGAGCAAAGCTGACGTTCTGAATAAAACTAAGCGGTCTTAAAGGTGCGACTTGGCTCCTATTTTGTTCTACTACTTCAGACCACCACGGCTGACGACTTGGATCTATTTACTTGCTGTGTGTCCCACAGTGGGTAACCTGAGCTCTTTCAACATGCTGAGAATTTGAGTGGTTTGAAGGGGAGTTTCCCCATAGCATCTTTTTGCTGACTTCCTCATAGCTTGGATGTCTCCAGCCACAAGTATGTGTTGTCAGGGGTGCGCGACTCACAAAGTACTAGGAGGCACCTCTGGGGACAGGAGGCATGCCAGCTGGCTTGGGATTTGTGTGCCTTTCTGAAGAGAAAAGACGTCAAGAACAAGAAGCCTTAACCAATAGATCTAAAATGGTGAGGTCAGAACCTACCAAGAGATGAATGAGGTATCATCTTACAACATGGGGTGGTGGTGGTGGCAATCTTTGTCCTCAGTATCGTCCACAAAGCCTGGGCACTTCCTGGAGATGGGTGGGGGGGGAGAGGGAGTGCCTGTGGAGGAGAGAACCAGGAAAGAGATTTCACCTTGGACCTAGGCTTGCCAACCTCCAGGTGGTAGCTGGAGATCTCCTGGGATAACAACTGATGTCCAGACGAAGAAGAAAATGGCTGCTTTGGAAGTTAGACTCTATAGCCTTATGCCCCATAGAGTCCCTTATCGGGCTCCACCCTCAAAGCCTCCAGGTATTTCCCACCCTGGAGCTGGCAATCCTTGATTCCATGGAGTCTACCTTTTCCAGCTGCTGGTTCCCCCCCCCCCCCCCCGGGAAGCTGGTTTCTCTAGCCTGAAGATAAATTATAATTGCAGGAAAACTCCACCCCCCACCCGGAGGTTAGCAAAACTATAGGATCTTAGTGTACAGCTGTATAAATAAAAAACCGCTAAGAGACACCATACATTTTAAACAACCAGACAGTGTAGTGTAGAGGTCAGTGGTGTTCTGACCAAGGTTGCACATAGAACTTCAAATAAACAAGAGCATGAAGGAAAAAGATATTCGCAGAAGACAGTTCAAAAAACAGTCTTTCCAATCACAAAGGAGTAACAATATTCCAGTATTTAGTTCATAGGCTGTTACTTCTATGAACTAAATACTGGAATATTGTCATTCCGTTGTGATTGGAAAGACTGTTTCTTGAACTGTCTTCTGCGAATATCTTTTTCCTACATGCTCTTGTTTATTTGAAGAGCCCGGTGGTGCAGAGTGGTAAAGCTGCAGTACTGCAGTCTGAACTCTCTGCTCACAACCTGAGTTCCATCCCGATGGAAGCTGGTTTCAGGTAGCCGGCTCGAGGTTGACTCAGCCTTCCATCCTTCCGAGGTCGGTAAAATGAGTCTCCAGCTTGCTGGGGGGAAAGCGTAGATGACTGGGGAAGGCAATGGCAAACCACCCCGTAAAAAGTCTGCCGTGAAAACGTTGTGAAAGCAACGTCACCCCAGACTTAGAAATGACTGGTGCTTGCACAGGGGACCTTTCCATTCCTTATGCGGCCCTGTGGTGCAGAGTGGTAAAGCAGCAGTACTGAGGTCTGAACTCTGCTAACCATCTGAGTTGGATCCCGACAAGCTGGTTTCAGGTAGCCGGCTCAGGTTGCCTCAGCCTTCCATCCTTCCGAGGTCAGTAAAAGGAGTCTCCAGCTTGCTTGGGGGGAAAGTGTAAAAGACTGGGGAAGGCAATGGCAAACCACCCATAAAAAGTCTGCCGTGCAAACGTTGTGAAAGCAACGTCACCCCAGAGTCAGAAACGATTGGTGCTTGCACAGGGGACCTTTCCTTTCCTTGTTTCTATGTGCAAGCTTGGTCAGAACACCACTGACCTCTACATTACACTGTCTTGTTTAAAATTTGTGGTGTCTCTTAACGTTTTTTTATTTACTCACTGGAGGCTGGCAGCCCCAGCACAGAAAGGGCTTCTGGGCAGGCAGGGGAATGTGGAGATTTTTTCCCTAGCAAACCAGCAATGAAACCAGCACATCTAATCCCTTAAATATTTACTGGATCATATTGTAAGCAGGGACCCACCCTTCTAACCGGTGACATCAATGCTCTTAGAAGGGTGTGACTTCTTAGGATTGCACTGTTACTCAGAGGTTTTGCAACATGTGAAGCCATGTAGATCTGCTGTAGAAGATCAAGATTTGAGTCCTGCAGCAATTCAGAGACCCACAAGATTTCCAGGGAAGAAGAAAATCAGAAGAGCCCTGCTGGATCTGGACAGAGGTTGACAAGATTCTACATGGGATAGAGAAGGTAGAGAAAGAAATCCTTTTCTCTCTTTCTCAAAATACGAGAACTCGTGGACATGCGATGAAATTGCTGAGCAGTCGGGTTAGAACAGATAAAAGGAAGTCCTTCTTCACCCAAAGGGTGATTGACGTGTGGAATTCACTGCCACAGGAGGGGGTGGCGGGCTACAAGCATAGACAGCTTCAAGAGGGGGTTAGATAAAAATATGGAGCAGAGGTCCATCAGTGGCTATTAGCTACAGCGTATTGTTGGAACTCTCTTTCTGGGGCAGTGGTGGTCTATAATGTTGGTGCTTGGTGGGGGGGCAGCCTTTGGAGGGCTTCTAGTGTCCTGGCCCCACTGATGGACCTCCTGAGGGCATCTGGGGGTTTTGGCCACTGTGTGACGAGAGTGTGTGACTGGATGGGCCATAGGCCTGATCCAACATGGCTTCTCCAATGTTCTTATGTCTGGGGAAAGTGATGCTCTGTATTCTTGGTGCTTGGGGGGGGGGAGCAGCCGTGGGAGGGCTTCTAGTGTCTTGGCCCCCACTGATGGACCTCCTGAGGGCATCTGGGGTTTTTGGCCACTGTGGTGACGAGAGTGTTGGACTGGATGGGCCATTGGCTTGATCCAGCATGACTTCTCTAATGTTCTTATGTGACACAGAGTGTTGGACTGGATGGGCCACTGGCCTGATCCGACATGGCTTCTCTTATGTTCTTATGTGACACAGAGCGTTGGACTGGATGGGCCATTGGCCTGATCCCACAGGGCTTCTCTTATGTGACAGAGTGTTGGACTGGAAGGGCCATTGGCCTGATCCAAAAGGGCTTCTCTTATGTGACACAGAGTGTTGGACTGGAAGGGCCATTGGCCTGATCCAACATGGCTTCTCTTATGTTCTTATGTGTGACACAGAGTATTGGACTGGAGGGGCCACTGACCTGATCCAACATGGCTTCTCTTATGTGACACAGAGTGTTGGACTGGAGGGGCCATTGGCCTGATCCAACAGGGCTTCTCTTATGTTTGTCTGTGACACAGAGTATTGGACTGGAGGGGCCACTGGCCTGATCTGACATGGCTTCTCTTATGTTCTTATGTGACACAGAGCGTTGGACTGGAGGGGCCATTGGCCTGATCCAACAGGGCTTCTCTATGTTCGTCTGTGACACAGAGTGTTGGACTGGAGGGGCCACTGGCCTGATCTGACATGGCTTCTCTTATGTTCTTATGTGACACAGAGTGTTGGACTGGAAGGGCCATTGGCCTGATCCAACATGGCTTCTCTTATGTTTTGGAGGGTGGACTCTGTGGCATTCTTCACTGCTGAGGTCCCTCCCTCCCCCAAACCCTGCCTTACCCCAGGGTCCACCCCCAAATCTCCAGGAATTTCCCAACTCAGAGTTGGCAACCCCTGTGGATGTGGCAGCAGAAGGGTCTCTTGCCCATTAAAGCTCACTGGCACCAAAGCTGCCATCTTCGGGGCAAAGACAATCTTATCCATACTCCGGTGTATGGTTTTATTGGTATTTCCCCTGTCACCTGTGGGCTTTCTACAGGGCTTTTTTTGTAGAAAAGGTCTAGCAGGAACTCTTTTGTATATTAAGCCACACCCCTCGACATCCACATTGTTTCACACATAACTCTTGGCACATAGACTCTGACCTTATACCTATCTTGATCAATTCTGGATCATGCGACATACAATAAGACGCTGGATGCATTATGTATGCCCTTGATTAAGACATAAGGCTGTAGAATAAGAGGCCTCATGAATATCTCTAAGCCTTTGTCACTTCACTAAATTTCCTTTTGGTCCAGCATTGTTCTATTGTTTTATTCTATTCTGTGTTATCAGCCAATAAGTGTACTTAAGAACATAAGAACATAAGAGAAGCCATGTTGGATCAGGCCAACGGCCCATCCAGTCCAACACTGTGTCACACAGTGGCAAAAAAATTTATATATACACACACACTGTGGCTAATAGCCACTGATGGACCTCTGCTCATATTTTTATCTAAACCCCTCTTGAAGGTGGCTATACTTGTGGCCGCCACCACCTCCTGTGGCAGTGAATTTCACATGTTAATCACCCTTTGGGTGAAGAAGTATTTCCTTTTATCCGTTTTAACCTGTCTGCTCAGCAATTTCATCGAATGCCCACGAGTTCTTGTATTGTACTTACCTTTCTGACCTCTGAAGAAGACCAATCTAGGTCAAAACGCGTCAGGTCAAGTTGAGTGGGTTCCCATTGTGATTTTATCATTGTACATAGGATAGAGGCTTACAATGGGCCCTTAAATGGTAGTCCCCTGTGCAAGCACCAGTCGTTTTCTACTCTGGGGTGACGCTGCTTTCGCAACGTTTTCACTGCAGACTTTTTACAGGGTGGTTGCCATTGCCTTCCCCAGTCTTTTACACTTTCTCCCCAGCAAGCTGGGACTCATTTTACCGACTTCCGGCTACCTGAACCAGCTTTCACTGGGATCGAACTCAGGTCGCGAGCAGAAAGTTCCGATCACAGTACTGCAGTACTGCTGCTTTACCACTCTGCGCCACGGGGCTCTCTTAAATGGCTTTAGCTTTCTATAATAAATACATGTATGTTGGTTTATGATTTATTTTACACTTTGTTTTTAATGTTTGGCCCTTTAATTGCATATTAACCTTTCAGGTTTCTAACTCCAGTTTTTGGGTTAAGTTTCTTTCCCTTCTTTGTTTGCCTCCATCAGCATTGTTTCGCACAGGGTGCTTTTTTTTGCAGAAAAAGCCAACAGGAACTCATTTGCATACTAGGCCACACCTCCTGATGCCATGCCAGCTGGAACTGCGTTCCTGGGCATTCCTGCTCAAAAAAACCCCTGGGCCTTTCAAGAAAAATGTTTTATGGTCTTCATTCTCATGCTTTTGTGTCAGGCACTCCTGCATTTATAAGCTTGTGTTCTTTCTTCCTTTTTCACAGTCTTCTTGTCTCGTTTTTATAAGCCTGGAGCTTTTGATGTGTGCGTTTGGATTGAATCATTGGAAGCTGCTTCAGGCGCTTTGCGCTGGGGTGAGAAAGCGATACAAACGTTCTGGAAGAATTCAAGGTGCCAATAAACAAGAAAAGCTGGGGGTGGATCCTCACCTGTCTTTCCAGGAACAGCACCTGAGTCAAAGTGCGTCTGTCTCAGGTTATACAGGAGCCTCACGGTTTGGTTTCATTGGATTAATCAACCCACCAAACTGGCTCTTTGCCCGCTCCTGAGCCCGGCTCCTGCACGGAGAGAGCGGAAGGTTAAGAAACAGCTTCTCTGCCAACAGGTTTCTATCTCACATGCAACACCTCCCCCCCCCCCCCCCATTATATAATAAGTCATTTGTATGCCACTTTTCAGGTCCAGACCGGGATGGCCCAGGCTGGGCCAGTCTCAACAGATCGCAGAAGCTAAGCAGACCCAGCCCTGGTCAGCACATAAGAGAAAGAACATAAGAACATTAGAAGAAGCCATGTTGGATCAGGCCAATGGCCCCTCCAGTCCAACACTGTGTCACACATAAGAACCTAAGAGAAGCCCTGTTGGATCAGGCCAATGGCCCCTCCAGTCCAACACTGTGTCACACATAAGAACCTAAGAGAAGCCATGTTGGATCAGACCAATGACCCATCCAATCCAACACTCTGTGTCACACATAAGAACCTAAGAGAAGTCCTGTTGGATCAGGCCAATGGCCCCTCCAGTCCAACACTGCGTCACACATAAGAGCCTAAGAGAAGCCCTGTTGGATCAGGCCAATGGCCCCTCCAGTCCAACACTCTGTGTCACACATAAGAACCTAAGAGAAGCCATGTTGGATCAGACCAATGACCCATCCAGTCCAACACTCTGTGTCACACATAAGAGCCTAAGAGAAGCCCTGTTGGATCAGGCCAATGGCCCCTCCAGTCCAACACTCTGTGTCACACATAAGAACATAAGAGAAGCCCTGTTGGATCAGACCAATGACCCATCCAGTCCAATACTCTGTGTCACACATAAGAACATAAGAGAAGCCCTGTTGGACAGGCCAATGGCCTCGCCAGTCCAACACTCTGTGTCATACATAAGTACCTAAGAGAAGCCATGTTAGATCAGGCCATGGCCATTCCTGTCCAATACTCTGTGTCACACAGAAGAACATAAGAAGAAGCCATGTTGGGCCAGGCCAATGGCCCATCCAGTCCAATACTATGTGTCACACAGTGGCCAAAAAACCCAGGTGCCATCAGGAGGTCCATCAGTGGGGCGAGGGCACTAGAAGCCCTCACACTGTTGCCCCCCCAAACACCAAGAATACAGAGCATCACTTGCCCCAGACAGAGAGCTCCAACAATACACTGTGGCTAACATCCACTGATGGACCTCTGCTCCACAGGTTTATCCAATCCCCTCTCTTGAAGCTGGCTATGCCCGTAGCCACCGCCACCTCCTGTGGCAGTGAATTCCACATGTTAATCACCCTTTGGGAGAAGAAGGACTTCCTTTTATCCATTCTAACCCGACTGCTCGGCAATTTCATTGAATGCCCACGAGTTCTTGTATTGTGAGAAAGGGAGAAAAGTACTTCTTTCTCTACCTTCTCTATCCCGTGCATAATTTTATGCAGAAATCATGGTGTGGAAAAACCCAGAGAGTTCCATCAATACACCGTGGCTAATAGCCACTGATGGACCTCTGCTCCATATTTTTATCCAATCCCGTCTTGAAGCTGGCAATGCCTGTAGGCTCCACCCCCTCCACACCCTTTGGGTGAAGAAGGACTTCCTTTTATCTGTTCCAACCCGACTGCTCAGCAATTTCATTGATGCCCACGAGTTCTCATATTGTGAGAAAGGGAGAAAAGGACTTCTTTCTCTACCTTCTCTATCCCGTGCAGAATCTTGTCAACCTCTATCATGTCACCCCGCAGTCGACGTTTCTCCAAGCTAAAGAGCCCCAAGCGTTTTAACCTTTCTTCATAGGGAAAGTGTTCCAACCCTTTAATCATTCTAGTTGCCCTTTTCTGCACTTTGTCCAATGCTACAATATCCTTTTTGAGGTGCGGTGACCAGAATCGCACACAGTATTCCAAATGAGACCGCACCATCGATTTATACAGGGGCATTATGATACTGGCTGACCTTTAAGACCAACGAAGTTGATTTCTGGGGATATGCACATGAAAGCCTGTACCCAGAATTATGCTTCATTGGGGAGAACCGTGGAAGTCACTTCTGAATGTTTAGACTCATGCCTGCCTAAAATTGTGAGCTTTGGTTCCAGGAGAATAGTCCCCTGAGGAAGAATTATTATTGAAACACGCAAATTTATTAGGGGCCGCGCTGAGCTTTGAGATTGCTGCGTGGGACGAGAGATTTCTGCATTGCAGCCTTTTTTTTTCAAACTTGGCATTTTGGACTCTCACATGGGACTTACTTTTATGATGGCCTCGTTATCAATTGTTTACTGTTATACCTTGGGACTATATATTGTGCTCACAGTAACGTTTTGCATGATTATGTCACATTAGAGAATAATCACTCAGAAAAGTTTGGGTGGTTATAAGTCTTGTCTTTATTGCATTTGTTATAGCACAGTTTCCTCCAGTATAACAGCCCCGTGGCGCAGAGTGGTAAAGCTGCAGTACTGCAATCCTAAGCTCTTCTCCCGACCTGAGTTCGATCCTGGCGGAAGCTGGGTTCAGGTAGCCAGCTCAAGGTTGACTCAGCCTTCCATCCTTCTGAGGTCGGTCAAATGGGTGGGGTAAAGTGGGGGTAAAGTGTAGATGACCGGGGAAGGCGATGGCAAACCATACTGTAAAAAGTCTGCTGTGAAAACGTTGCGAAAGCAACGTCACCCCAGAGTCGGAAATGACTGGTGCTTGCACAGGGGACCTTTCCTTTACCTTCCCCCCCCCTCCAGTATTGCTGCACTACCTGGAGACTGGCAAGCCTAAATGGAACTCTGTAGTATGGAGATCAGCCCAACCAGGCCCCACCTAGAAGTTGGCAACCCTAGCATCCCAGCATCTCAGCCAGCTATTTAGTCGGCATTAAGACGGAATTGAATTTCCTGTGCTTTGGGCAAGGTGTGATTTGACCGACTCATACCTGTTATTAGTTTCATGCTGCCGTCTTCTCATCGTCTCTTGGCTGTCCCCATAAGTCCCCTCCCCAGTCAAGAAAGTGGCCTGGTGATAGGGTTGCCAAGTCCAATTCAAGAAATATCTGGGGACTTTGGGGGTGGAGCCAGGAGCAAGGGTGTGACAAGCATAATTGAACTCCAAGGGAGTTCTGGCCATCACATTTAAAGGAACAGCACACCTTTTAAAATGCCTTCCTTCCATAGAAAATAATGAAGGATAGGGGCACCTTCTTTTGGGGCTCATAGAATTGGACCCCCTAGTCCAATCCTTTTGAAACTTGGGGGTATTTTGGGGAGAGGCACTAGATGCTATATGGAAAATTTGGCACCTCTACTTCAAAAAACAGCCCCTCCAGAGCCCCTGACACCCGCGGATCAATTCCCCATCATTCCCTATGGGAATCGTTCCTGGAGGTGCATAATGGCTGTGGGGGCGGGGCTTCCCCTGCCGGCCAGCTGGCTGGGGGAGGGGGGAAGCCTGTAAAACCGGGGGATCCCCTGCTGGGACCTGGGGATTGGGAAGCCTACCTGGTGAGCAGAAAGTCAGAGGATCAAAAGACTATGCTTCAGTCTCAGTGCACAAGCTCTGAATGACAGAGGCTTTTGGGGCCAGTCCAATGGAGAATCACACCCTGCCCTTCACCTTGAACTCTTGTTGCTTCTCTAGGCACGGCTTGCATGGTGAGTACCCCCATACACAACCCCCATAGCACTCCCGCATAGGGTTGCCAATCCCCAGGTGGGGGCAGGAGATCCCCAGTTTGGAGGCCCTCCCCCCGCTTCAGGGTCGTCAGAAAGCAGGGGGAGGGGAGGGAAATGTCTGCTGGGAACTCTGTTATTCCCTATGGAGATTTGTTCCCATAGAAAATCATGCAGAATTGATCCGCGGGTATCTGGGGCTCTGGGGGCCCTGTTTTTTGGGGTAGAGGCACCGAATTTTCAGCGTAGCATCTAGTGCCTCTCCCCAAAATACCCACCAAGTTTCAAAAAGATTGGACCAGGGGGTCCAATTCTATGAGCCCCAAAAGAAGGTGCCCCTACCCTTCATTATTTCCTAAGGAAGGAAGGAATTGAAAAGGTGTGCCGTCTCTTTAAATGTGATGGCCAGAACTCCCTTTGGAGTTCAATTATGCTTGTCACAGCCTTGATCTTGGCCCCACCCCCAAACTCTCCTGGCTCCACCCCCAAAGTCCCCAGATATTTCTTGAATTGGACTTGGCAACCCTACTCCCGCATGACCACTTTGGCCAGCCAAAAAACACCAGTGGGTCAAATGCTCCTCCCTTTGCGGTGTTGCTCCAATTTCCAAGGCCCAACCAGGCAGCCTGATCTAACATGGCTTCTCTTATGTTCTCTTATGTTCTTATGGACCTCTGAGCTTCCTTTTCACACTGTGGGGGTTTCATTGCAGAAAACATAGAAACGTGGAGCCGGAAGGGTGCCCCCCCCCCAGGGATCATCTAGTATGCCAACCCCCTGCACAATGCAGGAAATGCACAGCAATCTCCCCCCCCCATTCCCCCAGCGACCCCAATTCTATGAGCAGAGGAAAGCAAAAAAAACGTTCAGGATCCCTAGAAAATGACTGGTTCTTCCTCCGTCCCCGCTCTCTGCCCTCACTTACACCCGGCAACTTATTTGCTTCTTGTCTCCTGGTGGGAGCCCTTTGCCCACCCACCCCTCCCCCCCATTATCAGCACCTGACACAGCGTACTGCAAGAAAGCCCGATAACGTGCCTCATAAACAGCCTGGGAGGGCTTGATCCTGGCTCCAGGGCCAGCCATAAAGTGGGTTCACTTGGCAGTCACCAGAGGGCATGGAGCCTCAGAGAGATACCCAGAGAACAGCAGACTGTGCCAGGTGGAGATGTTCAGCCTGGCTGCGGACCGAGGGTTTTATGACCTTTGATTGCTATCCAGACCAAATGGTCTTCCCATTTATGACACTATTTTGCCATCTGACCCTTATCTTGGATCAGTTTACACTCTCTCTTAACCCACCGACTGCATGTATTTCAGCCCACTGGACGCCATCCCCTCGTCCAAAGAATTCTTATTTATTTTATTTTATTTCATTTGATTTATATTCCGCCCTACCCCACCGAAGCGGGCTCAGGGCGGCTCGCAACGTAAAAAATCCTAACAATAAAATTAAGAATTAAAATACATTAATAATTGACACGATAAAATCAACGCAATCCATCAGTGTGCTATCCCACAGTCTTCCTTAAAATATTCGGATTCTGCATGCATACGAAAGCTTACATTCTGAATCAAACTGGGTTGGTCTTAAAGGTACCGCTGGACTCCTGCTTTGTTCTGCCGCTTCAGACCAGCCCGCTTGGATCTTACTGCGCACGGAGAGACTTTTTAAAAAGTAATTTTATTGATTGAAACCATTTCTCAGCTGCTCTTCTTGTATTCAGAAAAGCACAAAACCAGAACCACAGCAACCATTTAAAAGGCTACCAAGCTACAGAGCCGGCCCTAGACTCCATGACATCCTAGTCAAGGCCAGCTTCTGGCATCCCCCCTGCACTGATAATGAATCACATGGGGGGGCACCTAATTTGGCACCCCCAGAAGGCCAGCACCCTAGGCAATCTCCTAGTTTGTCCAGTGGCGGGACTGGCCCTGCTAAGCTAATACATAGGAGAATACCCCCCCCCCGTGTGTTTGTGTGTGTGGGGGGGGGTGGGAATAGGACTTTATTACGGAATTCCCTGCTGGTGGAATTATACTTGGGGATTAGACAATTTCATGGAGGAGTTAGCTCTGCCAGTGATTATAATCTTTTTGTTGTTATTGTTCAGTCGCACAGTCAAGTCCGACTCTTTGCGACCCCCTGGACCAAGTCACGCCAGGCCCTCCTGTCTTCCACCATCCTCCGAAGTCTGCTCAAATTCGTGTTTGTTACATCAGTAACGCTGTCCAGCCATCTCATCTTTTGCCGTCCCCTTCTTCTTTTGCCTTCTGTCTTTCCCAGCATCAGGGTCTTCTCCAGGGAGTGCTCCCTTCTCATTTGGTGGCCAAAGGATTTGAGCTTCAGCTTCAGCATCTGACCTTCCAGTGAACAGTCAGGGTTGGTTTCCCTTCGGACTGACTGATTGGATCTTCTTGCAGTCCAAGGGACTCTCAAGAGTCTTCTCCAGCACCACAGCTCAAAAGCATCTATTCTTCTGCGCTCGGCCTTCCTTATGGTCCTGCTCTCACAGCCATACATACTACTGGGAATACCACAGCTTCGACTATACGGACTTTTGTTGGCAGGGTGATGTCTCTACTTTTTATGATACTGCCCAGGTTTGCCATAGCTGTCCTCCCAAGGAGCAAACGTCTTTTAATTTCATGGCTGCAATCACCATGATCTACGATAGAAAAAAGTTGGGAGTCCTGTAACATCTTTAAGAACTTTGTTCTATTGCTTCACACCAACACAGCTGCCCAACTCGATTATAATCTACAATGTCTAAGAGGAACTTTCGTATTCAGGAGCGGCAGACCTCTAAACACTGGAGTTAGGAAACAGCATCTGTTAGCCTTCCGGGTCAACTGGTTGGCCACTGTAGGGAAGAGGCTGCCGGACGAGATGGGCCACTTGCCCATGGGGAAAGCTATGAACATGTTGGATCAGGCCAATGGCCCACCCAGTCCAACACTCTGTGTCACTTGAGAACATAAGAGAAGCCCTGTTGGATCAGGCCAATGGCCCCTCCAGTCTAACACTCTGTGTCACATAAGAACATAAGAGAAGCCCTGTTGGATCAGGCCAATGGCCCCTCCAGTCTAACACTCTGTGTCACATAAGAACATAAGAGAAGCCCTGTTGGATCAGGCCAATGGCCCCTCCAGTCCAACACTCTGTGTCACATAAGAACATAAGAGAAGCCCTGTTGGATCAGGCCAATGGCCCCTCCAGTCTAACACTCTGTGTCACATAAGAACATAAGAGAAGCCATGTTGGATCAGGCCAATGGCCCCTCCAGTCCAACACTCTGTGTCACATAAGAACATAAGAGAAGCCCTGTTGGATCAGGCCAATGGCCCCTCCAGTCTAACACTCTGTGTCACATAAGAACATAAGAGAAGCCATGTTGGATCAGGCCAATGGCCCCTCCAGTCCAACACTCTGTGTCACTTGAGAACATAAGAGAAGCCCTGTTGGATCAGGCCAATGGCCCTTCCAGTCTAACACTCTGTGTCACATAAGAGAAGCCATGTTGGATCAGGCCAATGGCCCCTCCAGTCCAACACTCTGTGTCACTTGAGAACATAAGAGAAGCCCTGTTGGATCAGGCCAATGGCCCCTCCAGTCTAACACTCTGTGTCACATAAGAACATAAGAGAAGCCATGTTGGATCAGGCCAATGGCCCCTCCAGTCCAACACTCTGTGTCACATAAGAACATAAGAGAAGCCCTGTTGGATCAGGCCAATGGCCCCTCCAGTCTAACACTCTGTGTCACATAAGAACATAAGAGAAGCCCTGTTGGATCAGGCCAATGGCCTTTCCAGTCCAACACTCTGTGTCACATAAGAGAAGCCCTTTTGGATCAGGCCAATGGCCCCTCCAGTCCAACACTTTGTGTCACATAAGAGAAGCCATGTTGGATCAGGCCAGTGGCCCCTCCAGTCCAACACTCTGTGTCACATAAGAACATAAGAGAAGCCCTGTTGGATCAGGCCAATGGCCCCTCAAGTCCAACACTTTGTGTCACATAAGAGAAGCCATGTTGGATCAGGCCAGTGGCCCCTCCAGTCCAACACTCTGTGTCACATAAGAACATAAGAGAAGCCCTGTTGGATCAGGCCAATGGCCCCTCAAGTCCAACACTTTGTGTCACATAAGAGAAGCCATGTTGGATCAGGCCAGTGGCCCCTCCAGTCCAACACTCTGTGTCACATAAGAACATAAGAGAAGCCCTGTTGGATCAGGCCAATGGCCCCTCCAGTCCAACACTCTGTGTCACATAAGAACATAAGAGAAGCCCTGTTGGATCAGGCCAATGGCCCCTCCAGTCCAACACTCTGTGTCACATAAGAACATAAGAGAAGCCATGTTGGATCAGGCCAATGGCCCCTCCAGTCCAACACTCTGTGTCACATAAGAACATAAGAGAAGCCCTGTTGGATCAGGCCAATGGCCCCTCCAGTCCAACACTCTGTGTCACATAAGAACATAAGAGAAGCCCTGTTGGATCAGGCCAATGGCCCCTCCAGTCCAACACTCTGTGTCACATAAGAACATAAGAGAAGCCATGTTGGATCAGGCCAATGGCCCTTCCAGTCCAACACTCTGTGTCACATAAGAACATAAGAGAAGCCCAGTTGGATCAGGCCAGTGGCCCATCCAGTCCAACACTCTGTGTCACATAAGAACATAAGAGAAGCCCAGTTGGATCAGGCCAGTAGCCCATCCAGTCCAACACTCTGTGTCACATAAGAACATAAGAGAAGTCCTGTTGGATCAGGCCAGTGGCCCCTCCAGTCCAACACTCTGTGTCACATAAGAACATAAGAGAAGCCGTGTTGGATCAGGCCAATGGCCCCTCCAGTCCAACACTCTGTGTCACACAGTGGCCAAGGGGAGGGACGGTGGCTCAGTGGTAGAGCATCTGCTTAGGAAGCAGAAGGTCCCAGGTTCAATCCCTGGCATCTCCAAAAAAGGATCCAGGCAAATAGGTATGAAAAACCTCAGCTTGAGACCCTGGAGAGCCGCTGCCAGTCTGAGAAGACAATACTGACTTTGATGGACCAAAGGTCTGATTCAGTATAAGGCACTTCATATGTTCAATATATATATATATATATATATATATATATATATATATATATATATATAGTGTGTGTGTGTGTATACTATGGCTCAGTGGTTAGAGGTATCTGCTTGGCATGACCCCAAAGGTCCCAAGTTTCAATCCCCAGCAATTCCAGTTTAAAAGATGAGGGAGCAGGTAAAGAGCCACTTCCTGCAGACAATACTGACTTTGATGGAAGAAGAAGAATTGCAGGTTTATACCCCGCCCTTCTCTCTGAATCAGAGACTCAGAGCGGTTTACAATCTCCTTTATCTTCTTCCCCCACAACAGACACCCTGTGAGGTGGGTGGGGCTGTGACACCTCTCCCTGACCCCAGGCCATTCCAGCAGGTGCAAGTGGAGGAGTGGGGAATCAAACCTGGTTCTCCCAGATAAGAGTCTACACACTTAAAAACCACTACACCAAACTGTCACCAAACCAAGACTGTGAGTCCTTATAAAGCATCTTTTGATGTGATCCAGCAGGGCTCTTCTTTTATCCTCATGAGAGCCCATGTGGTTTAGCAGAACAAAGTTTGAGTCCAGTAGATCCTTCAAGACTAACCCAGGTTTTATTCAAGGTTTGAGCTTTCTGGGAGACCCAGGTTCACATTTCCACTTTGCCACAGGGATTCATTGTGACCTTGAGCTACGCACACCCTGTCTTTTGTCCCACCTCTCAGGGTTGTTGTGAAGATAAAATGGAGAAAGGGGGGACAATACAAGCTGTTTTACTTGCCTGTTTGGGAGACAGACGAGGGATGAAGGGATGAGCCAGGGATCTCCAGCCTTTCTGAGCCTGTGAGCACCTTTGGTGTTCTGACACAGCGCAGCCACAAAATGGCTGCCACAGAAGGCGGAGCTAGTTGCAAAATGGCTGCTGCAGGTTCCTTTCAGTCTCACCACGAAGACCTCTTGTGTTGTAGTTGCAGCCGCTGCCCAAGCAACGTTTTTTCAAAACTGTACAGGGCCTATCAAATCTCCAACGTCCAGTCAGAAGATTTGCTGGACAAAAGCCCCCCTGGCCCCGCCAAGGAAAGGTATGGGGCACCCACAAGCATCATGTTGGGGGACCTGTGGCTGAAATTAACATGCATCAAGCCAGAGCCTCTCTGTGTTGACATAGGGCATTGACCCTACATAGGGTGTCAATCCCCAAGTGGGCAAACCGGAAACCACAGTGTACTGATTAGCAAACACTAGAAACAAAACCGCTAGAAATAAACCATTCATGCAAGCTGCAAAGTAACACTGTACTGTAATGTGTGAGCCATTGCCTTTAGCACGGGTTCCAAAGTTAAAAGAAAGTGGCCAGCGGAAGGTGAATGAAACACAGAACTGAACCTAGGACCTGTGTAGCCGCCCCACCTGTCAGACTTCGGTCTGCTCCCCATAGGAGGAATCCTATACAAGCATGGTTCTGTCTACGTCTTTCAAGCAAAGGAGAACTGAGACAGCGGACGGTAAAGTACTACCTCGCAAGAGTGATGTGAAATAACATTCTGATTTTGAAAGCACTACCTTACAAGAGTGGCGTGAAATAACTTTTCGATTTTTCTATGGACGTTTAATGAATTTTGGTTGGTGATGGTAACCGTGTAATTGCATCATTATGAAAGAAATTGCTTAAGCATTTATTTGCAACATTTAAAAGCAGTGGTTGATTTGTAGGGTTTGCAAATCCCCAGGTGGGGGCGGGGGATCCCCCGGTTTGGAGGCCCTCCCCCCACTTCAGGGCCATCAGAAAGCGGGGAGGGGGGGAGAGGGAAATGTCTGCTGGGCATTATTCCCTATGGAGACTGATTCTCATAGGGTATAGAATCCATGGGTATCTGGGACTCGGGGGGGGGGCTGTTTTTTGAGGCAGAGGCACCAAATTTGCAGCATAGCGTCCGGTACCTCTCCTCAAAACACCACGTTTTTCAAAAGATTGGACCAGGTGGTCCAATTCTATGAGCCCCAAACCAAGATGCCCTGTCCTTCATTATTTCCAGTGGAGGGGAGGCATTTAAAAGGCGTGCGGTCCCTTAAATTTGATGGCCGGAACTCCCTTTGGAGTTCAATTCTGCTTCTCACACTCTTGCCCCTGGCTCCACCCCCAATGTCTCCTGGCTCCACCCCCCAAAGTCTCCTGGCTCCACCCCCCAAAGTCCCCAGATATTTCTTGAACTGGACCTGGCAACCCTACAGCCCTCGCTTGTCCTCACTCAGACCCAGCTCCATGGGACCCCCACCCTGCATGCCCTGTGGGGACACCCCACCCACACCCACACCCACCCACACACACATGGTTGTGCAGACTCAACTGTGGGCTTTTCAGTGTAGCATCCTGGCTCTTTTATTTATGATCCTTGGGGCAGAGCCAGGAATGCTGGGATAGCAACAAGATATTCCCCATTGGCAAGATCTCAATAGTACTGTGATTTTCTTCTGGAAGGCAGTGCTTCTGGAGGGTGAGGGGGTGAGTTGGAGTCTCCCTGGGGGTGGGAAAGGGCTGAGAGTCTCTCTGCTTTTCCTTTCTTCTGGACTCTTGCCCTGAGAAGCTGTGAATAGCCTTCTTTTTTTTAGTAGCATGTGTAAAAAATTGGCCTCTGCCCTGAGCATTTTATCTAAATGCATAGCAGTAGATGGTATCTCTTCCTCCACTAAGGCCCAGTGGCCTAATGGATAAGGCATCAGCCTCCGGAGCTGGGGATTGTGGGTTCAAGTCCCACCTGGGTCGCTTCATTTTGTTTCTCAGGTAAGAGAGCCCCCCACCCCCAAAAAAGGAGGGGAAGAGTTGGGTTGCTGCCAGCATTACATCAGTAAAATGATGCTGTTAACTTGCAAAGCAAGAGAAGTTCTTGCTTTTGGTCTTTGGACTGTCAGGCCTTCTTTATTAATGAATCATGTTTATTTGGGTATCTATTTTAAGGAGTTCTGCTCTGCTTGTAGGGTTGCCAACTCTGGCATGGCATTCCTGGAGATTTGGGGATGGTGCTTGGGAAGGGAACATGGCAGAGACACGGTACTGAAGATTCCACTTCCTCCAGGCGAACTGGTCTCTGTTACCTGGAGATCACTTGCAAGTAATTCCAGAACTCTAGGTCCCACCTGGAGGTTGTTAGCTCTACCTAAAACTCAAAGCAGCTTATAAAAAGGTGAAGTGCAAGCACCAGTCGTTTCCAACTCTGGGGTGACATTGCTTTCACAACGTTTTCACGGCAGACTTTTTACGGGGTGGTTTGCCATTGCCTTTCCCCCCAGCAAGCTGAGGACACATTTTACCGACCTCGGAAGGATGGAAGGCTGAGTCAACCTCGAGTCGGCTACCTGAACCAGCTTCCGCTGGGATCAAACTCAGATCGTGAGCACAGGGCTCTGATTGCAGTACTGCAGCTTTTACCGCTCTGCGCCAGGGGGCTCTTATTAAAGCAGCTTATAAAAGAGTGTAAAACAATAATTCCGAAAACAAAACCAGCAACGTACGGGACACATATGAACACACAAAGCTGCCTTGTACTGAGTTGAATAACTGGTCCCTCCAGTTCAGTATTTCCAACTCAGACTGGCAGCAGCTCTCCAGGGCCTCAGGCTGTGGTCTTTCCCATCACCTCCTGCCTGGCCCATTCTAACGGGAGCTGCTGGGAATTGAACCTGAGACCGTCTGCATGCTGAGCAGAGGCTCTGCCAGTGGAGTCATGGCCCATCATAACATATGAATATCCAGAAAAGACAACGATTTTCGATCATCATCATCAGATTTAGAGAGGCAATGTGCGATAGCGGTTAGGATCTAGGAGAACTGGGTTCAAATCCTTATTCTTCCACGGAAGCTTGCTAGGTGACCTTGGGATAGTCACATACTTTTAGTCTGTCCTACCTCATAGGGTTGTTGTGAGAAAATACTGGAGGAGAGGAGAATGATGTAAGCGGATTTGCATCCCCATGAGAATGGCAGGGGGTCCTTGGAGGAGTGGGGTGGGGGGGAACTGAATTTCCTGCATTATGCTGGGGGTGGACTAGATGACCTTTGGTGGAGCAGCCGTAAACTGTTGCAGGAGGCAGAGCCAGCCGCCGAATGGCCACTACAGCTTAGCTCCAGTCACCCAAGAAGGATCCTTGCGCTGTGGTGGCAGATGTTATGAAATCTGCACAGCCAATCAGATGGCCACTGGCCTCTTGGAAGGCTTGCGGGGCAAACTCTGCACCTGGTCCCAGCCATTTTCTAAATGTATTAGGTGGGCACCAGGAAAGGTGGCAGCACTTGGCATGGTGCACCAGGTGCTCTTCTGAGAACATAACATAAGAACATAAGAGAAGCCCTGATGGATCAGGCCGATGGCCCCTCCAGTCCAACACTCTGTGCCACATAAGAACATAAGAGAAGCTCTGTTGGATCAGGCCAGTGGCCCATCCAGTCCAACACTCTGTGTCACACAGAAGAACCTAAGAGAAGCCATGTTGAATCAGGCCAGTGGCCCATCCAGTCCAACACTCTGTGTCACACAGAAGAACCTAAGAGAAGCCATGTTGGATCAGGCCAATGGCCCATCCAGTCCAACACTCTGTGTCACATAAGAACATAAGAGAAGCCCTGCTGGATCAGGCCAATGCCCCCTCCAGTCCAACACTCTGTGTCACATAAGAACATAAGAGAAGCCATGTTGGATCAGGCCAATGGCCCATCCAGTCCAACACTCTGTGTCACATAAGAACATAAAGAGAAGCCCTGTTGGATATCAGGCCAATGGCCCATCCAGTCACACAGTGGCCAAATATATATACATATACACACACACTGTGACTAATAGCCACTGATGGATCTCTGCTCCATATTTTTATCTAACCCCCTCTTGAAGGTGGCTATGCTTGTGGCCGCCACCACCTCCTGTGGCAGTGAATTCCACATGTTAATCACCCTTTGGATGATGAAGTACTTCCTTTTATCCGTTTTAACCTGACTGCTCAGCAATTTCATCGAATGCCCACGAATTCTTGTATTGTGAGAAAGGGAGAAAAGTACTTCTTTCTCTACTTTCTCCATCCCATGTAGAATCTTGTAAACCTCTATTATGTCACCCCGCAGTCGACATTTCTCCAAACTAAAGAGCCCCAAGCGTTGTAACCTTTAAAAATGAGGACCCAAGAGCGGCTTCTCATGTCTGAAGCCAAGCAGGAGTCTCTCCATATTCCCTCTAAGCTGAGTTAGTGTGAGTTAGCTCACAGTTTTTTAGCTTCTGGCTCAAACATTGTTAGTTTTTGCTCAGGAAAGACGGCCCCAGAACAAGCTAATGTATGCAGTAGCGCACAACGGGAACGCCAGCAGCTCACAAAGCAGAATTTTTGCACACAAAACTCCACGGCTTAGAGGGAGTATGCGGCCCTTTAAGATTTTATTCCGGCAAAATAATTGGAAGGCCAGACTCCACTTCTTCAGATACAAGGAGTGTATCCTCACTCTGCAGACACATTGGCGATTTTGCCGCACCTCTCTTACCTGTTGTCCCAAGGCCTGCCTGGGTGGCTGGTGGTTGAAACTTGCAACAACGTTTGCTCAAAAAGGATTTTTGTCTGTGCTGATAGTTGCTAAGGGACGCTGAAAGGGGAAAAAACCCACACATTTGTTTTGTTTAAATTGGCTGTTTCTGTGCCTTCATTAGGTCTTATGCAAGGGCAAGGTCTTGCTGCCAAAGAGGCACTTAGAAGGGCAAGGCAGGTACCGCAGGTGTGAAACTGTTGTTAAGGGACACCTTAGCAAAGCGGCTTCCACAAAAGACCCCGTGACCTAATAAGGAAGGCATCTTTTCTGCAACCGCAGGTTAGGGGTTTAATTCCTACCCTGGAAAAGTGGAATTTTTTTAATATTGCCAATCTCCAGGTGGGGCCTGGAGATCTCCTAAAATTACAACGGATCTCTGGAGCACAGAGTTCAGTTCTTTGGGAGGAGAGGGAGCCTTCAAAGGGTAGACTGTTTGGCATCACTCCCTGATGAAGTCTTTCCCCTCCTCACTTCCAATCCTCCCCAGGTTCCCACTCCAGGAATTCCCCAACCCGTGCTGACTCTTCTTAAGAACATAATAGAAGCCATGTTGGATCAGGCCAGTGGCCCATCTAGCTCAACACTCTGTGTCACAGAAGAACATAAAGAGAAGCCCTGTTGGATCAGGCCAATGGCCCCTCCAGTCCAACACTCTGTGTCACTCATAAGAACATAAGAGAAGCCCTGTTGGATCAGGCCAATGGCCCATCTAGTCCAACACTCTGTGTCACATAAGAACATAAGAGAAGCCATGTTGGATCAGGCCAATGGCCCCTCCAGGCCAACACTCTGTGTCACAGAAGAACATAAGAGAAGCCATGTTGTATCAGGCCAGTGGCCCCTCCAGTCCAACACTCTGTGTCACAGAAGAACATAAGAGAAGCCATGTTGGATCAGGCCAATGGCCCCTCCAGGCCAACACTCAGTGTCACAGAAGAACATAAGAGAAGCCATGTTGGATCAGGCCAATGGCCACTCCAATCCAGCACTCTGTGTCACAGAAGAACATAAGAGAAGCCATGTTGGATCAGGCCAATGGCCACTCCAGTCCAGCACTCTGTGTCACAGAAGAACATAAGAGAAGCCATGTTGGATCAGGCCAATGGCCACTCCAGTCCAGCACTCTGTGTCACAGAAGAATATAAGAGAAGCCCTGTTGGATCAGGCCAGTGGCCCCTCCAGGCCAACACTCTGTGTCACAGAAAAACATAAGAGAAGCTCTGTTGGATCAGGCCAGTGGGCCCTCCACTCCAACACTCTGTGTCACACAGTGGCCAAAAAACCCAGGTGCCATCAGGAGGTCCACCAGCAGGGCCAGGCAGGCCTTTAATCCAGCAGGAGATCACAGCTTCTGAACCATTCTTTGTGTTTTACCAATTTATTGATAGCATATGGTTACAGAACTTAATTTCCCTTCGTTGCTTCAATACTAACCCATATGACTTTTCAATCCCCCCTCCCTCCAATATAGACTTCCCCGAGGTTATAGATTCTAATTCAATACTAAAGATACATCTGACTAATCAAAATTATATATATATTTCCCCCCCTTCTTGCTTCTTCGTTTCCCCCCCCCCAATATTACTAGAAAATTGTCCAATGTCTTCTTACATTCGACTCTTTCTCATAGAGAAAGAGTTCTGAACCATTCTGACGCCCTCCCTCCTCCTCACCTGCCTACCTTGTCCATTGAATAGTAGGTGCAGCTGCATAACAATCCCTGGATTAGGAGAGTGGGCGGCCAGCCAGCCACCAGGGGCTTTGCCATGCCCCCAGCAGCCCTCATCAACCTCTGGAGAAGCCCGTGCCACCCTTTCTCCACTTTTTATGTGATTTTGGGCAGGGGTGGCTTGCTGGCCTTTGGACTGTTGGGGGATAGCCCCAGGCGAGCAAGGCCTGCTTGGGCTGGCTAGATCTGTAGCCAGCCCAAGCAGGCCTCGCTTGCCTGGGGCTCTCCTTTCTCACGTTAGGTACTTTTGGCTGGTGGGGGGTGCGGCATATGCTAATGAGCTATGTTAATGAGCTCTGCCATCTATTTTTCTACAAAAACGACGAGGACACTAGAAACCCTCCCACCGTTGTTCCTAAGGTTGCCAATCCCCAGGTGGGGGCAGAGGATCCCCCAATTTGGAGGCCCTCCCCCCACTTCAGGGTCGTCAGAAAGCGGGGGGAGGGGAAGGAAATGTTTTCTGGGAACTCTATTATTCCCTAGGGAGATTTATTCCCATAGAAAATCATGGAGAATTGATCCGCGGGTATCTGGGGGGGGGGTGTTTTTTTGGGGTAGAGGCACCAAATTTTCAGTATAGCATCTAGTGCCTCTCCCCAGAATACCCCCCAAGTTTCAAAAAGTTTGGACCAGGCGTTCCAATTCTATGAGCCCCAAAAGAAGGTGCCCCTATCCTTCATTATTTCCTATGGAAGGAAGGCATTGAAAAGGTGTGCCGTCCCTTTAAATGTGATGGCCAGAACTCCCTTTGGAGTTCAATGATGCTTGTCACAGCCTTGATCTTGGCTCCACCACAAATGTCTCCTGGCTCCACCCCGAAAGTCTCCTGGCTCCACCCCCAAAGTGCCCAGATATTTCTTGAATTGGACTTGGCAACCCTCGCTGTTCCGCCTCATTCACCCCTTGATCTGATTGGGAACACAAAAGGTGGCTAACGTGGGCTGTGAAGTCCACCCTGCCTGAACTGATAAAAGCCTGCCCTGCTAGAGTCTTGTAGCAGATTCGAAGGAACACCAGTTCTCTCCTCTCTCGTCTGCTGAGTTCAAGGATTTATGGAAGAACTCCCCCTCCCACCCCAGCTCCGACCAGCACAAGAGCTGGGGCAGGTATTGTTTCACAACGCAAGAGTGCCACCCGATGGCCAGTGGCAGACACTACACCACAACTTTTAGCAACAGTTCCTGAGCCCGCCTTGGCATGTCGCGTGTGACGTCCCCGGAGGTGCTGCGGTAGAGTCGGAGAACTAAAAGTTAACGACTGCATCTAACCTATTTTTATGTATTTAACAATCACTGATCTTTATTGCAAGAGTCATTTTAGCACCTCGTACGCACCGTCTTCCAGCGATTACCCGTTTTTTTTAACTGGAGCTTGACAGGAATCGAACCCGAGACCCTCCACATACCAAGCAGACGTTCTGGTTACTAAGCCACCCCTTCTCCCTGCTAGTCCAGATGACTCTCGCCAGGCCTGAGTCAGCTCTAGGAAGCCCTAGATCTGAAGCCATAGCAATCCTTTTATTGACGCTGAAATCTGCTATAGCTTCATTCTGGAAAGTCAAAACTTCCCCCAGATTTGTCACTATGGCACAACAATGGGACACATGTATTATGGGGCACATATATTATGGCCGAGCTCTCCAACAATGTATCATTTTTTAATTCTCAAACATTTTCTGCTAATTAACACTTTATTGTAAATAACATTGCAGTGCAGTAAATAATATTGACTGTGTGCAGTTCTGGTCGCCGCACCTCAAAAAGGATATTACAGCTTTAGAGAAGGTGCAGAGAAGGGCAACTAGAATGATTAAAGGGCTGGAGCACTTTCCCTATGAAGAAAGGTTGAAACGCTTGGGACTCTTTAGCTTGGAGAAACGTCGACTGCGGGGTGACATGATAGAGGTTTACAAGATAATGCATGGAATGGAGAAAGTAGAGAAAGAAGTACTTTTCTCCCTTTCTCACAATACAAGAACTCGTGGGCATTCGATGAAATTGCTGAGCAGACAGGTTAAGACGGATAAAAGGAAGTACTTCTTCACCCAAAGGGTGATTAACATGTGGAATTCACTGCCACAGGAGGTGGTGGCGGCCACAAGTATAGCCACCTTCAAGATGGGTTTAGATAAAAATATGGAGCACAGGTCCATCAGTGGCTATTAGCCACAGTGTATGTGTGTATATAACATTTTTTGCCACTGTGTGACACAGAGTGTTGGACTTGATGGGCCGCTGGCCTGATCCAACATGGCTTCTCTTATGTTCTTATGTTCTTATAAGAAGTATGTATAAACAAGCTTGGAACCGTATTGGACAAGAACATAACAGCCACATTATGTATAAAAAAGAAAATAAAGATAGGAAACATAGCAAGTAGATTATCATTCAAGTTATGTAAGATGCCATAATCAATCAATTATGGAATTTAAAGAATATCCGCGCAAAGAGTAATGTATGCTATTACTATTATAACATGTTCCTGCAAACATTTTCATTCCATTTCGAGGCAATCTGGTTCCCCATTGGAACATTTTGATACATATTCCATTTGATTTGATTTATATAATCTATGGTAAAATTATGAGCTTTTAAATTCCTTAGACTAAACCAAGGAGGAGAGATTGGATTTATACCCCGCCCTTCACTCAGAGCCTCAGAGCATCTTGCAGTCTCTTCCCTTCTCCCCACAACAAAAGTCCTGTGAGGCAGGTGGGGCTGAGAGAGCTCGGAGAGAACTGGGCCTGGTCCAAAGTCACCCAGCTGGCTGTACGGAGTGGGGATTCAAACCTCTCAGATTAGATCCTGCCGCTCTTCGCCACTGCTCCGAACTGGCTCTCTACCTTACAAGGTTGTTGTTAGGATGAAGTTGACCAGGGAAGAATGTTTTGTGTTATAACAATGTATTGATAACATATGGTTACAAAAGTTAATTATACATTTTCTATACTAACCCATATGACATTTCAACCCCCCCTCCCTCCAATGTTTGACTTCCCCGAAGTTATAGATTTAAGTTCAATACTAAAGGTACCACTAACCAATCAAAGTTCAGTATTCTTTTTTTCCCCTCATTAATACTAAAAAATTGTCCAATGTCTTTTTACATTCCACTCTTTCTCCATATATCCTTTAAATTTCTTCCACTCCTTTTTGAATATATCTAAATCATAGTCTCTTAAAGTTCTAGTTAATTTGTCCATCTCACGCCACAATAAAACTTTCACAATCCAATCCCATTTTTCTGGTATTTTTCCTTGCTTCCACAGCTGCGCATACAATGTCCTAGCAGCTGAGAGTAAGTACCAAATTAAAGTCCTGTCTTCCTTTGGAAATTTTTCTAATTGTAATCCAAGCAGGAAAGTCTCTGCTGTTTTTTTAAAAGTCATAACCCAAAATTTTGGAGATTTCTTGTTGAATTATCTTCCAGAATTCTTTCGCTTTTTCACAAGTCCATCACATGTGAAAGAAAGAACCTTCATGTTTTTTACATTTCCAACATCTATCCGACATTTTCTAACTCATCCTAGCCAGCTTTTTCAGAGTCATATACCACCTGTACATCATCTTAAAACAGTTCTCTTTGATACTCTGACAAATTGAGATCTTCATCGAGTTCTTCCAAAGGTGCTCCCACGTATCCATTTGTATTTCTCTATTCACATTGATTGACCATTTAACCATTTGAGACTTAACTACTTCCTCTTCTGTAGACCATTTCAATAATAATTTGTATACTTTCGATATTAATTTTTCATTATCTCCAAGCAGGACCCTTTCCAATTCTGTTTGCTCACGTCTAATTCCCTCCGATTTAATATCGTTTTCCATCAAGCTTTTGATTTGTTGCAACCAGGGAAGAATGTTTTGATTTGGATCAAATGGGGGCCCAAAGTGGATCAAAACCAGGGAAGAATGTTTTGATCCGCTTTGGGCCCCCATTTGATCCAAATGAAGTAAATGAATAATGCAGCGGGCATCTATTTATTTGATGGGTTGGCCGCCCCCCTACTGCTCGACTGCACTGCTGTATTGTGGTGCAGTAGAATAAAAAGTAGAGCCATCACCCTGCCAACAAAAGTCCATATAGTCAAAGCGATGGTATTCCCAGTAGTCATGTACGGCTGTGAGAGCTGGACCATAAGGAAGGCTGAGTGCAGAAGAATAGATGCTTTTGAGATGTGGTGCTGGAGAAGACTCTTGAGAGTCCCTTGGACTGCAAGAAGATCCAATCAGTCAGTCCTAAGGGAAACCAACCCAGGCTGTTCCCTGGAAGGTCAGATGCTGAAGCTGCAGCTCAAATCCTTTGGCCACCCAATGAGAAAGGAGCACTCCCAGGAGAAGACCCTGATGCTGGGAAAGACAGAAGGCAAAAGAAGAAGGGGACGGCAAAAGAGGTGGCTGGACAGCGTTACTGATGTAACAAACACGAATTTGAGCAGACTTTGGAGGATGGTGGAAGACAGGAGGGCCTGGCGTGACTTTGCCCATGGGGTCGCAAAGAGTCAGACTCGACTGTGCGACTGAACAACAAAAAATTGTGGTACTATTTTTGTGCCACACCACCTTGCTGTCATATCATCTTGTTGCACTTTACTGAATGTTGTAATTGATTTTATTATGACTTTATTGTGATTTTATTTCTATTTTGATGTACTCCATTCTGAGCCCCCAAACGGGGGAATGGGCAGAATATAAATAAAATAACAGCAACAGTAATAATAAGCTATAGACACACCACTGCTTATCACATTTGGGGGTATTATTCCCCGCCCTCTCCGCCAAGGCAGGCTCAGGGCGGCTTACAGGACATGGCAAAAGCCATGTTAAAACAATAAAACAATCCCCCATGTATATTTTTAGGGAGGGACTGTGGCTCAGAGGGAGAGCCTCTGCTTGGCTTGCAGAAGGTCCCAGGTTCGATCCCCTGCAAGCATCTCCAGCAGAAAGGCCCAGGCGAGGGGGGATGGGAAAGACCAGGGGTGGCCAATTTGCTTAATGTAAGAGCCACATAGAATCAACGTCTGATGTTTGAGAGCCACAAGACATGGACATCAGATATTCGAGAGCTGCAAAACAAGAGGAAGGGAGGGAGGGGTGGAAAGAAAGTAACTTTAATCTTAATTGCAATTCTCCAAGCGATTTAAAGAGACAGATGCCTTCTCCAAGTCAGCCAATGGGGCAGTGGGGGCTTTGAGAGCCACACAATATGTATGAAAGAGCCACAGCTGCAGTTTGGCCACCCCTGGGAAAGGCTCTCAGGCGGAGATCCTGAAGGGCGGCTGCCAATCAGAGTAGACAATGCTGACCTTGTGGGGCTGTTTCAGTAGAAGGCAGCTTCATGGTTCTTGCATCTGCCACAGCAAAGCGCCCCGGCTTCTTTTCCCCCCTGCCCCCCCCATCGTTGCAAGCAAACCTCACAGCTCCGTGTGCTCCCCGTAGGGTTGCCAAGCCCATTCAAGAAATATCTGGGGACTCTGGGGGTGGAGCCAGGAGACTTTGGGGGTGGGGCCAGGAAGCAAGGTTGGGACAAGCGTAATTGAACTCCAAAGGGAATTCTGGTCATCACATTTAAAGGGACTGCAAACATTTGAAATGCATTCTCTCCACTGGAAATAATGAAGGATAGGGGCACCTTCTTTGGGGGCTCATAGAATTGGACCCCCTGGTCCAATCCTTTTGAAACGTGGAGGTTGTTTTGAGGGAAGGCACTGGATGCTATGCTGCAAATTTGGTGCCTCTATCTCAAAAAACAGCCCCCCAGAGACCTGGATACTCCAAGACCAATTCTCCATGATACCTCCCAGATCAATATATACTCCGAGATCAATTCTCCATTATACCTCCCAGATAACTATATACTCCCAGATCCATCTATACTCCCAGATCAATTCTCCATGATGCCTCCCAGATCAATATAGCCTCCCAGATCAATTCTCCATTATACCTCCCAGATCCATCTATACTCCCAGATCAATTCTCCATCATACCTCCCAGATGCATCTATACTCCCAGATCAATTCTGCATCATACCTCCCAGATCCATCTATACTCCCAGATCAATTCTCCATGATGCCTCCCAGATCCATCTATACTCCCAGATCAATTCTGCATCATACCTCCCAGATCCATCTATACTCCCAGATCAATTCTGCATCATACCTCCCAGATCCATCTATACTCCCAGATCAATTCTCCATCATACCTCCCAGATCCATCTATACTCCGAGATCCATTCTCCATCACACCTCCCAGATCCATCTATACTCCCAGATCAATTCTGCATCACACCTCCCAGATCCATCTATACTCCCAGATCCATTCTCCATCACACCTCCCAGATCCATCTATACTCCCAGATCCATTCTCCATCACACCTCCCATTTCCATCTATATCCCCAGATCCATTCTCCCTCCATTCCACCCTGTGGGCATCTGTCTCCCAACAGCCCTCTCCCTCCACCCACGCTGAAGCCTCCTGCCCCCTCCTGGGGAGTGGCAACCCTCCCCCTCCTCGCCTCCTCGGCGCCAACTACAAGGCCCACAATCCCCCGCGCGCGGGCCGAGCCTTCATAAGGCCGCGAGGGGCCAAGATGGCGGCGCCTGCGGGGCGGCGGCTGAGGTGAGTGTGGCCGTGGGGCGGGAGGGGAGGGCGCAGCCCGGCTCCCCCCGAGAGGAAGCCCGTCGGAATAGAGCCCTCCCCCGAAGGCCCTGGGGGGAGACCCTCCTTTGGGAGCGGCAGGGAGGGCCGTTGCCCCCGGGCCACTGCAGCCCCCTCCCATTAAAGAGGAAAGCCCCCCCCCCCTTTCAGGGTCGTTAGAAGGGGAGGGGAGGGGAGGGGAATGTCTGCTGGGAACTCTGTTATTCCCTATGGGGACTTATTCCCATAGGAAATCATGGAGAATTGATCTGGGGCTCGGGGGGGGGGCTGCTTTTTAGTTAGAGGCACCAAATATTTAGTACAGCATCTAGTGCCTCTCCCCAAAATAACCCCCAAGTTTCAAAAAGAGTGGACCAGGGGGTCCAATTCTATGAGCCCCAAAAGAAGGTGCCCCTGTCCTTCATTATTTCCTATGGAAGGGAGGAATTGAAAAGGTCCCTTTAAATGTGATGGCCAGAATTCCCTTTAGAGTTCAATGATGCTTGTCACAGCCTTGATCTTGGCTCCACCCCCAAAGTCTCCTGGCTCCACCCCCAAAGTCCCCAGATATTTCTTGAATTGGACTTGGCAACCCTAATGATTCCCCATGCAGAGCAATTCCCATAGGGTAGAATGGAGAACTGATCCGTGGGTATCTGGGGGGGAGGGGGGGCTGTTTTTTGAGGTAGAGGCACCAAATCTTCAGCACGGCATCCGATGCCTCTCCCCAAAAGGCCCTCCAGGTTTCAAGAAGATCAGATCGGGGGGTCCAATTCTGTGAGCCCCCAAAGAAGGTGCCGCTCTCCATCATTTCCAATGGAGGGAAGGCATTTGAAAGGTGTGCGGTCCCTTGGAATGGGATGGCCAGAACGCCCTTTGGAGTGCAATGATGCTTGCCACAACTTTGCTCCTGGCTCCACCCCCAATGTCTCCTGGCTCCACCCCCAAAGTCCCCGGATATTTCTTGACTTGGACTTGGCAACCTTCCCTGAGGCAATGGGGGCTTGGTCACTGCAGCCCCCATCTCCCAGTTCCCCCTCCTGTAGATAAGAGATATTAAAGCTGAAAAGCCTGTGCTGCAGGCCTCCTCCTTGGGGGAGGGGCTGGGGCTAGGGTTGCCAATCTCCAGGCGGGGACAGGGGATCCCCCCCCCATTTGCAAGCCCTCCCCCCCTTCAGGGTCCTCAGAAAGCAGGGGGGGGGAGGGAAATGTCTGTTGGGCACGCCACGATTTCCCATGCAGACCGATTCCCATAGGGTAGAATGGAGGATTGATCCGTGGGTATCTGGGGGGAGGAGGGTCTGTTTTTTGAGGTAGAGGCACCAAATCTTCAGCATGGCATCCAATGCCTCTCCCCAAAAGGCCCTCCAGGTTTCAAGAAGATCAGACCGGGGGGACCAATTCTAGGAGCCCACAAAGAAGGTGCCCCTCTCCTTCATCATTTCCAAAGGAGGGAAGGCATTTGAAAGGTGTACGGTCCCTTGAAATGGGATGACCAGAACGCCCTTTGGAGTTCAATGATGCTTTTCACAACTTTGCTCCTGGCTCCACCCCCAAAGTCCCCGGATATTTCTTGAATTGGACTTGGCAACCTTCCCCGAGGCAATGGGGGCTTGGTCACTGCAGCCCCCACCCCCCAGTTCCCCTTCCTGTAGATAAGAGATATTAATGATGAAATGTCTGTGGTGTAGGGTTCCTCCTTTGGGGGAGGGGCCCCTGGCCAAATATTTTGGAGGAAATTTTTGCTCTTGCAGAAATCTCTGTGCCTCAGGAAGGAGCCAGGGGGCTCCCCTTCCCTCCGGGGGGGGGGGGCGTCTCTGTTGCCTGGAGTTGCCAACCTCCAGCTGGGACCTGGAGAGCTCATGACGTTGCAGTGAATTCCCAGGCTGCGGAGGTCAGCTCCCCGGGGAGAAAATGGCTGCTTTGGAGGATGGACTCTGGTGTTGTTCCCCACTGAAGTCCCACCCCTCACCAAATCCTTCCTCTCCCCCCTCTGCCCCCTAAATCTCCAGGAATTTTCCAACATGGAGGTGGCAACCTTACTGCTGCTCCCTCTGACCTAACCTTATCTACCTGGATGGAAGACTAGATATCCCTCCCCTCCAAACACGTGGTGTCAACAAAAAAAATGTCTTAAATTCTCCAAGTGGTCACAGTTGTGTACGGTATTGAGAATAACCTTTGTTAGGACATAATTTCAAAGGGTGGCTGTGTTGTTCTGCAGTCAAGGAGCAAGATTCGAATCCAGTAGCGCCTCCGCGACCAGCAAGACTTTTGGGGCATGAGCTTTCAAGGGAAAGGGTGCTTTGATTCTCGAAAGCTATCTTGAGAGTGCTTCTACTCAAGTCTCACTTGCTTAGGATTGTCTTAACACTTGGGAGCATCTTTCTTTTTGATAACGGAGCCCCGTGGCGCAGAGTGGTAAAGCTGCAGTACTGCGGTCTGAACTCTCTGCTCACGACCTGAGTTCAATTCCGGCAGAAGCTGGATTCAGGTCGCCGGCTCAAGGTTGAATCAGCCTTCCATCCTTCCGAGGTCGGTCAAATGAGTACCCAGCTTGCTGCGGGGGGGGGGGGGGGGGGAGGAAGCATAGATGACTGGGAAAGGCGATGGCAAACCAGCCTGTAAAAAAATCTGCCGTGAAAACATTGTGAAAGCAACGTCACCCCAGAGTTGAAAACAACCGGTGCTTGCGCAGGGGACCTATCCTTTTTCCTTCTTTTTGATAGATGTGGTGCTTTAAAGGTGGAGGATGAAAAAGGGATGTGTGGGTATTTTTGTGTATGTTTGCACATTCATCAGCCTTTTTCTTAGGGTTGCCATCTTCCAGGTAGGGCCTGGGGGAGCCAGTTTGGTGTAGTGGTTAAGTGTGTGGACTCTAACTTGGGAGAACCGGGTTTGATTCCCCACTCTTACACTTGCACCTGCTGGAATGGCCTTGGGTCAGCCATCGCTCTGGCAGAGGTTGTCCCTGAAAGGGCAGCTGCTGTGAGAGCCCTCTCCAGCCCCACCCACCTCACAGGGTGTCTGTTGTGGGGGAGGAAGGTAAAGGAGATTGTGAGCCGCTCTGAGACGCTTCGGAGTGAAGGGCGGGATATAAATCCAATATCTTCATCTACCTCACAGGGTGTCTGTTGTGGGGGGGGGGGAAGGTAAAGGAGATTGTGAGCCGCTCTGAGACTCTTTGGAGTGGAGGGCGGGATATAAATCCAATATCTTCATCTACCTCACAGGGTGTCTGTTGTGGGGGAGGAAGGTAAAGGAGATTGTGAGCCGCTCTGAGACTCTTCGGAGTGGAGGGCGGGATATAAATCCAATATCTTCATCTACCTCACAGGGTGTCTGTTGTGGGGGAGGAAGGTAAAGGAGAGTGTGAGCCGCTCTGAGACTCTTCGGAGTGGAGGGTGGGATATAAATCCAATATCATCTTCTTCTTCTCATGCAATTACAGCAGATCCCTCGATTATAGAGGTCAGTTGCTCTGGGGAAAATGGAACCTTTGGAGGGCTAACTGCTGAATCAGCCCCTCCCCTCCACAAACTCTGCCTTCCCCTGGCTCCATCCCTAAATACCCAGGAATTTCCCAAGTTGGAGTTGGCAGCCCTCTCTTTGCCCAGTAAACCGCTCTCAAAGAAAGACAACCCCACTCCTTCTTACTTTCTCATTGGAGACCTGCTGGCTCTACTAGGCATTGTTTTTCTTCTGCCGGGAAGGGGCCGTGACTAGCCGTGGAGCATCTGCTGGGCATCCCGGGGACCCAGGGTTATAGCAAAAAGGTGCAAGTAGCAGTTGAAGCAAAAGACTTCGGCTTGAGACCCTGAAGAGCCACTCTTGAGTTCCGCCGAGACCTTCACGAACTGGCCCAGGGCCGATCAGTATAAGGCATCTTCAAGTCAAGCTTGGATTTTTAAAAAAATAAGAATTCTTATGCCAGTTCGATGAGTTGGTTTCCATCATCTGGTGGAGGATACTCGTGTTGTGTATTAGGAGGCCCTTTGTCTCTGTGTTTGTAAGGTTGTTTACTGCGCTGCTCCTAGATCCAAGCGGGCAGCCGTGTAGGTCTGAAGCAGTAGAACAAAGGAGGAGCCAAATGGCACCTTTAAGACCCGCAAAAGTTTTATTCAGAACGTAAGCTTTCGTGTGTGCTTAGAGCACACGAAAGCTTACATTCTGAATAAAACTTTTGTGGGTCTTAAAGGTGCCGTTTGGCTCCTACTTTGCTGTGCAGCTCCTGTTTTGTAATGTTGTTTTTATTGCGGGGGGGTTGAATTAACAGTTTTATTTTCTATAAATCGGTATAATACAATCCAAAATGATTTATACACATAGAGCAATTTCTATAATTACAGAAGGAGAAGGTACCGTATTGCCGAGCATTCGTCCCATTTTACAAGAAGTAATTCATTTCAAATTAACGTTTATGTGGGAGAGAATAAGAGAAAGCTATTATAAATCCACGCGTTTATATTTACCATAACAAGCATTGTTACAATCTTGGGGATCTCAGCATTTTTATGGTATTTTTAAACTCTGTTGTTTTATTGTTGTAAGCCGCTCTGAGCCCGCTTGTGGGATAGAAATCTAAAAATCAAATTAAATAAAACATGGTGGGTCTTTTTTGTGGCACTCCTATTACTTTCCTGCTAGTGTTTGGGCGCCAAACCAAAGAGCTTTTGGGGGATGCCTCCATCTGAGTGGCGCTCTCTCTGCTGTGTGCAAAAGCTACTAGAATTCCCTCTTTCTTTATCGCTGCTAAAGGTAATGAAGCTCTCTCTTCTTTTGTATGTGGCCACACCCTTAATAGAGCTCCCCCACAATATTTAAATACCTTGTGTGGATCGCACAGTCTATTTGCATAGCGGTGCCTCTCCATCTTTTCTTCAACCCTCCTCACTCCGTCTTTTTGTTTACTCTTCTTCTCCAGCTTAGGAAAGTACATCTCCCCTTGAATTGTGTCTGGAACTCCTTCTGAGAACACCTAGGTGGTACTTCAGATTTTTGCTGCGTGTGGTAGAAGACATTGGAAATTGGATTTATATCCTGCCCTATACTCTGAGTTTCAGAGCGGTCACAATCTCCTCTACACCCCCCCCCCCCCCACACACAACAGAAGCCCTGTGAGGTAAGTGGGGCTGAGAGAGCTTTTACAGCAGCTGCCCTTTCAAGGACAGCTCTGCGAGAGCTATGACTGATCCAAGGCCATTCCAGCAGCTGCACGCTGAGGAGTGGGGAATCAAACCCGGTTCTCTCAGATAAGACTCCGCGCACTTAACCACTACACCAAACTGACTCTCTATTGACCTTGATGGACTAAGGGTCTGGCGGCTTCATGCATTCATGGGCTAAATGAGCTGACCCACAGCCATTCCAGCAGGTGCAAGAGTGGGGAATCAGACTTTTGCTGTGAAGACTAGCTTAATTTTGCCACTCCCATCCTCTACAAAAGGATCATGACGTGTCATGTCTGTGAGCCGCCCTGAGCCCGCCTTCTGGTGGGGGAGGGCGGGATATAAGAATAAAATTTGATTTGATTTGACAAAAGCGGCACCTATGTGCTTGTACAAACACATATTCACATATTAGAACACCTGAAGCTGCCTTTTATGGAATCAGACCCCCTGTGGTCCATCCCAGGCAGTCTTGTCTACTCTGACCGGTGGATGCTCTCCAAGGTCTTCGGCAGAGAGAGCTCTTTCACATCACTTACTGCCTTGTCCTTTTAGTTGGAGGTGCTGCTGGGGATCGAACCTGGGACTTTCTGCGTGCAAAAGCAGAGGCTCTGCCACTGAGCCACAGCCCCGCCCCTTGCCCTGTCTCCTAACCAAACCAAAATGGTGTAAGATTCTCAGGCAGAGGCTTTACGTGGGTTGGAATGAATGCTAGCGTACTGCTAGGAATAAAATGCTTATCCTCTGCTCAAAGAGCTCTGCGGCATGGGCACTTGCTTCAGACACAATGGCATGCACTGTACTCTGTGTAAGTTCAGGTGCAGAAAGTGTTGTTCCCTGGCTACTGGGATCAGAATTCCTCTTCTGCCAGTCAGCATGTACTGAGTGGGTGAATAAAACAGTGAAGTGGCCAAGTTTGCAGATGACACTAAAATGTTCAGGGTGGTGAGAACCGGAGAGGATTGTGGGGCACTCCAAAGGGATCTGTTGAGGCTGGGTGAGTGGGCGTCAACGTGGCAGATGCAGTTTAATGTGGCCAAGTGCAAAGTAATGCACATTGGGGCCCAAAATCCTAACTATAAATACAAATTGATAGGGTGTGAACTGGCAGAGACTGACCAAGAGAGAGATCTTTGGGTCGTGGTGGATAACTCACTGAAAATGTCAAGACAGTGTGCGATTGCAATAAAAAAGGCCAACGCCATGCTGGGAATTATTAGGAAGGGAATTGAAAACAAATCAGCCAGTATCATAATGCCCCTGTATAAATCGATGGTGAGGTCTCATTTGGAGTACTGTGTGCAGTTCTGGTCACCGCACCTCAAAAAGGATATTATAGCATTGGAGAAAGTGCAGAAAAGGGCAACTAAAATGATTAAAGGTTTGGAACACTTTCCCTATGAAGAAAGGTTGAAACGCTTGGGGCTCTTTGGCTTGGAGAAATGTCAACTGTGGGTGACATGATAGAGGTTTACAAGATTATGCATGGGATGGAGAAAGTAGAGAAAGAAGTCCTTTTCTCCCTTTCTCACAATACAAGAACTCGTGGGTATTCAATGAAATTGCTGAGCAGTCGGGTTAGAATGGATAAAAGGAAGTCCTTCTTCACCCAAAGGGTGATTAACACATGGCATTCACTGCCACGGGAGGTGATGGCAGCTACAAGCACCTGCTGGAATGGCCTTGAGTCAGCCATAGCTTTCACAGAGTTGTCCTTGAAAGGGCAGCTTTTGTCAGAGCTCTTTCAGGCCCACCCACCTCACAGGGTGTCTGTTGTGGGGGAGGAAGGTAAAGGAGATTGTGAGCCGCTCTGAGACTCTTCAGAGTGGAGGGCGGCATATAAATCCAATATCATCTTCTTCTTCTTCCCTGTAGCAAGATATCACAGTGGAGTTCCACAGAGTATGAGATCAATCTGTACTAAGTACTAATAAGGCTGCTGTTCCAAGTTTATCTGGATGGTGCTGGAAATAACAAATCGTCCCCGAGGGTGACTTCCCTTGTGGGGGCATGGGTGTTATTGCTAAGCAAGCGTTGTTGCTAATTGTGAAAGTCTGCCCTAATGCGTGCAAAGAATTCCAGACAGGCTTATTCAGGAGTCAACTTGTTGCACAGACCAGCGTTTTTCTTAAGAAAATAACCCATGGGATATTTGTTTTCTCTAAAATATTTGTGCCTGTAACGTCACTGTACGCTGATTGCTCAGATGAGGGATCCTCAGTGTTTTTGAGCTCAGGGGCACTATTGGAATTCTGACACAGCAAAATGACCGCTGCCACAGTTGACCTGTCACCATGAAGAAGAAGACTGTAGATTTATATGGTCTCAGAGAGGCTTACAATCTCCTTCTCCCACAACAGACACCCTGTGAGGTAGGTGGGGCTGAGAGAGCTCTCACAGCAGCTGCCCTTTCAAGGACAGCTCTGCAAGAGCTATGGCTGACCCAAGGCCATGCTAGCAGCTGCAAGTGGAGGAGTGGGGAATCAAACCTGGTTTTCCCAGATAAGGGAGCTCTGGCTGACCCGAGGCCATTCCAGCAGGTGCAAGTGGAGGAGTGGGGAATCAAACCCGCTTCTCCCAGATAAGAGAGCTCTGGCTGACCCGAGGCCATTCCAGCAGGTGCAAGTGGAGGAGTGGGGAATCAAACCCGGTTCTCCCAGATAAGTCTACACACTTAAGCCACTACACCAGACTGGCTCTCCCTTGTGTTGTGGTGGCAGCTACTGCCAAAGCAAGATTTTTAAAGATATGCAAAGCTGATCAAGTTTCCAATGGCCAATCAGAAGCCTTGCTGGGAAAATCTCTACCTGGCCCTGCCCACTGTCTAAAAACATCTGACACGCCAGGAAAGGTGTTGGCAGTGCCATGGTTCCCGGGGCGGGGTGTCCCCCAACATAATGCAGTTTAGGCTAGAAAAGTCTCAGATCAGATTTTCATGGTCTGTGGATGTGTAGGAATTTAACATATCCCTGACTATTCTGACATTCGTGCTATGTATTTAGATTGGTGGTTGTTGGATTTACTAGGCCAATCAGATGATCATAAGTCTATTTTCTTTCTACTGAAAGTGCTGTAAGTATTGAAACAATGGCAGACTTTTTGTATCTGGCTTCTAAAAGGAGAGAAAGGCACTAGGATTCTGTTTCTCCCATTTTGCTTCCCTTAATCTGTCACGCCGATAAAAGTTGCGATGATGAAAATATCCCTGACTAAGGGTGGTTCTTTGGGATTTAAAGTGGTTTTCTGGTCCCGTCTTGATTTCATGGAATCGTAGAGTTGGAAGGGACCTCCGGGGTCATCTAGTCCAACCCCTTACACAATGCAGGAAACTCACCAACCCCTCCCCCTAAATTCACAGGATCTGCATTGCTGTCAGATGGCCATCTAGCCTTTGTTTTAAAACCTAGAATCCTAGAGTTGGAAGGGACCTCCAGGGTCATCTAGTCCAACCCTATGCACAATGCAGGAAACTCACAAACACCTCCCCCTAAATTCACAGGATCTGCATTGGTGTCAGATGGCCATCTCACCTCTGCTTAAAAACCGAGAATCCTAGAGTGGGAAGGGACCTCTAGGGTCATCTAGTCCAACCCCCTACACAATGCAGGAAACTCACAAACCCCTCCCCCTAAATTCACAGGATCTGCATTGCTGTCAGATGGCCATCTCGCCTCTGCTTAAAAACCGAGAATCCTAGAGTGGGAAGGGACCTCTAGGGTCATCTAGTCCAACCCCCTACACAATGCAGGAAACTCACAAACCCCTCCCCCTAAATTCACAGGATCTGCATTGCTTTCAGATGGCCATCGAGCCTCTGCTTAAAAACCGAGAATCCTAGAGTTGGAAGGGACCTCCAGGGTCATCTAGTCCAACCCCCTGCACAATGCAGGAAACTCACAAACCCCTCCCCCTAAATTCACAGGATCTGCAGTGCTGTCAGATGGCCATCTAGCCTATCTTTAAAAACCTCCAAGGAAGGAGAGCCTTTGTGTTACACCCTTTAACCAGAGCAGATCTGAACTGTGCAGTGCATAGAAAGCTTTCAAAATATTGGTGCTCTCAACACAGGGAAGGCAAATGACAGCCATGCAGTATTTAGAACTGGCGTTTATGCTGTCAGGTTGATGCCCTTGATTGCCGAATCCTACGTCTCTCCTCCCTGCTGAGGAATAGCGCACTCAGAGGGTGTGTGTCACAACAGGGTGAGTCTGTCTTTCTGCACTGGTGGCACTGCTCTGAGTGACAGAGATGGCATCCAGCTTTTGGGATTTTTTGCTGCACTGTGGGGTAGCAATGGGCCGTCCAGCAGAGCCTGAAGCGTGGGTGTAACATGGGGAGTTGACCTCAGGGTATGGTGGGATAAAATGACTTCGAAGGCTTTTCTGCTTCTGTTGAAGGGAATTCCACGGCAGAGTGTGAGCTTTGTCCTTGGGATGAGCGTCTTTGAGAGAGGTAGGCGTTTTGTAAATGTGCGTTTTTTAAAATGTGCAAAACGGTCTTTGTACATTTGTTACTTGATAGTTGTAACTTGTTAGTTGTTCCTCCGGGAAAGCTTGTAAAATGGAGAGTTGAAATAATTGTCTTTTGTAGAGTGTCTCGTTTAACCTTTGTCACCAAAAGGAAAGGCTCTCAAACCGCCCACTGACTTTGGCACTTCTTCCTGTTTCCTGGGGGAGGGAAGCAGCGTTAAAACCGAGTGTTCTTCGGAAATGCTACCCTGGCAAGCTGTCTGTCCTTCTGAGTGCTCGAACAGTTGCTTCAATGTGGCTTTGAAAAGATGTGTGTCCTTTTTCTCCCTTTTCTGTCTGCAAAGAGGAAATGGACTTTGGAGATGTTTGTAATGAAAACATACCGTTGGCGTGTCATCCATCACTCTTAATTTTTGTTAATTTTTCTTCATTCCATTGCTAATTGAAGCGCAGGTGGGGACTATCTAGGCCAGGGGTGGCCAAACTTGCATAACTTAAGAGCCACATAGAATAAACGTCAGATGTTTGAGAGCCACAAGACATGAACATCAGATAAGAACATAAGAGAAGCCATGTTGGATCAGGCCAGTGGTCCATCCAGTCCAACACTCTGTGTCACACAGTGGCCAAAAATTTATATATATATACACACACACACTGTGGCTAATAGCCACTGATGGACCTCTACTCCATATTTTAATCTAACCCCCTCTTGAAGCTGTCTATGCTTGTAGCAGCCACCACCTCCTGTGGCAGTGAATTCCACATGTTAATCACCCTTTGGGTGAAGAAGGACTTCCTTTTGTTCGTTTTAACCTGACTGCTCAGCAATTTAATTGAATGCCCACAAGTTCTTGTATTGTGAGAAACGGAGAAAAGTACTTTTTTCTCTACCTTCTCCATCCCATGCATAATCTTGTAAACTTGGATCATGTCACCCTGCAGTTGACGTTTCTCCAAGCTAAAGAGCCCCAAGAGATGTTTGAGGGAGGGAGGGAGGGAGGAGAGCAGGAGAGGTAGAAAGAAAGCAACTTTTTTACATCATGATTTGGAGAGCTACAGAGGCTGTCTCCCACTTAGGTCGCTGCTCTGACAGATAACAGATCACACCTCTGAGGCTCTAGTTTGGGCCGCATAAAACCCTTCGTCCCCGTCATCTTTCTGTTATCTTTTGGACAGATCTATAAGGTCCTTGTCATGCTGAGGTAATGGTGGCCCTGGCCTTTGAATCCAGCTCTCGCTAACTGTATGCACTTCCTCCTTTGGTGTTTCCTAGCCTGGGCATGTTTCCTTGGATGTAAGGGCCACTGGATCCAGAGAGGTCTCCAGAGACCTCTGGGGGTGAAGCCTGAAAAGGGATGGACCTCCACTGGATCCAGAGAGGTTGCAGCTGGTGGAGTGGTCTGAAGGTCTGCGACAGCACTGTGCCACTGATCTTGCAGGCTGCTTCGAAGACCATCTGGGAGGCCGGGCAGGACTGGCCTGTCCACTTGCCGGGGAAATTCCCAGAGGGTTGGTGCCTTGGAGGCTCACGGGTGGCCAGGAACTACCTGGGCGAAATGTAGAGTCGCCCAGGCAATGTCATCGTTGTTGCAGCCAGGCTCGAAGCAAGCTTGAACCTGTGGTCCTGCTAATGTGGTGGTGGCGGCAGGATTTTCCCACTCAGTTCAGCTTTAGGCAGGGCTCATTTTTGTAGCAGGAACTCCTTTGCCTATTAGGCCACACACCACTGATGTAGCCAATCCTCCTGGAGCTTCCGGGAAAAAGGTTGAAATGCTTGGGGCTCTTTAGCTTGGAGAAACGTCGACTGCGGGGTGACATGATAGAGGTTTACAAGATTATGCATGGGATGGAGAAAGTAGAGAAAGAAGTACTTTTCTTCCTTTCTCACAATACAAGAACTCGTGGGCATTCGATGAAATTGCTGAGCAGACAGGTTAAAACGGATAAAAGGAAGTACTTCTTCACCCAAAGGGTGATTAACATGTGGAATTCACTGCCACAGGAGGTGGCGGCGGCCACAAGCATGGCCACCTTCAAGAGGGGTTTAGATAAAAATATGGAGCAGAGGTCCATCAGTGGCTATTAGCCACAGTGTGTGTGTGTATAAAAAAATTTTGGCCACTGTGTGACACAGAGTGTTGGACTGGATGGGCTATTGGCCTGATCCAACATGGCTTCTCTTATGTTCTTATGTTCCAGTAGACCCTGAAAGAAGAGCCCTGTAAGCTCCAAGAGGATTGGCTGCATCAGGGATGCGTGGCCTGATATGTAAAGGAGTTCCTGCTACAAAAAAAAAGCCTTGGGGGAGCCTGAGAGCTCCCAGAACTACAGCTGCTGTCCAAATTATAGAGATCAGATTCCCCGGAGAGAACGGCTGCTTTGGAGGGTGGTCTCCATGCCGTTATACCCCACGGAGGTCCATCCCTTTTCAGGCTCCACCCCCAATTCTCCAGGAATTTCCTGAACCTAGAGTTGGGAACTCTGCCCAGCTTACTGTGGGGCTGTGTGCACATCCCAGTTCATTAGGGTATCAGTGTAATGCATCAAGCACATAATGAATCTGACCTCCTTTACTCAATAATAAATCCGACTAAATCCTCTGGAAATGCATGCCTGGGACCGAGTTCCTGTGCCCTGCATCCTCCAGAAGCGAGGATGGGCCAGTGTGATGGAGAGCGCCAGTCCTCTCCAAACTGCCGTAAAATTCCTACTTGGCTCCTTCTTGATGTTGAGATTTCACTCGTTCTGCTCACATTCTTCCCTCTGAAGCTGAGAAGAGTCTCGAAAAAATTGCACTGGGACACGTGAATTATATAGATAGCCTTGGATAAAAAGAAGAGGAGGAGCAGATTGGATTTATGCCCCACCCTTCATTACCCGTAGGAGTCTCAGAGCAGCTTACCATCTCCTTTCCCTTCCCCTCCCTACAACAGCCACCCCTGCTGTTGAGCAGAGCAGCTCTGAGAGAACTTGTGGCTGACCCAAGGTCACATCAGCAGGTGCAAGCGGAGGAGTGGGGAATCAATCAAATGGTAAAGAGAGCCAGTTTGGTGTAGTGGTGAAGTGTGCGGACTCTTATCTGGGAGAACCGGGTTTGATTCCCCACTCCTCCACTTGCACCTGCTAAGATGGCCTTGGGTCAGCCATAGCTCTGGCAGAGGTTGTCCTTGAAAGGGCAGCTGCTGTGGGAGCCCTCTCCAGCCCCACCCACCTCACAGGGTGTCTGTTGTGGGGGAGGAAGGTAAAGGAGATTGTGAGCTGCTCTGAGACTCTTCGGAGTGGAGGGCGGGATATAAATCCAATATCATCTTCTTCTTCTTCAAACCCAATTCTCCCAGTTAAGAGTCTGCACACTTCACCACTACACCAAACTGGCTCTCTTTACCATAAGAACATAAGAGAAGCCATGTTGGATCAGGCCAACAGCCCATCCAGTCCAACACTCTGTGTCACACAGTGGCAAAAAATTTTATATATACACACACACTGTGGCTAATAGCCACTGATGGACCTGTGCTCCATATTTTTATCTAAAGCCCTCTTTTGCCTTCCCCCTGCAACAGACAACCTGTGAGGTGGGTGGGGCCGAGAGGGCTCTCACAGCAGCTGCCCTTTCAAGGACAACTCCTGCGAGAACTATGGCTGACCCAAGGCCATTCCAGCAGGTGCAAGTGGAGGATTGGGGAATCAAACCCGGTTCTCCAAGTTAAGAGTCCACACACTTCACCACTACGCCAAACTGGCTTTCATGAGGGGCTCCGGTGGCTCACTCTGAAAATAGAGTGATATGATGATTGTTCCATCACATGGTTGTTTTTGAGGATGTATTTAGGAAAACTGGCAATCAGTGAATTCAAGCCAGCTGTGGTTTCAACTCCAGAGGGCAGGTGCAGTCGAGATCATCTCACAAGGCCTCCCATTCATCTTCCGAGCGCAGATGGAAAAGAAGGTTGCAATGAGATGGAGAAGGCCACTCCAAAAGCCCATGGGTGTGGGGTTCCCCGGCTGTCCTGTAGAAATTTAAAAATGGAAGTGAACAACCAGACAAGTTGCACTTTCCAAGTTCTTCTGGGTGTCATTGTGCAGCATGCAGCTGCTTGAGCCAGAGGATTAGTGCTGCAGTGTATTCAACAAGGGCAGTATTTTTTAGGACATTGTCGTTTTTGGAATTGTCCTTCTTTGTCCTTACTGAACTTCCAGGGGGAGTGAGCCCGTCTGACCCATTAAATGTCGACACGTCTCTCTCTTTTTCTTGCAGTCCGTCCAGTGGTTGAAAATAGAAGCCAAACTGCACATCAGTGATGCCTGGAAGTAAGTACGGAAGCGCTTTACTGGCCCTACAAGGAGCTTGTTGTGTCGAATCTATTATTATAGCTCGTAAAAAGTCTTCCACGACACATGCAGTGCGTAAAAACTCTTTGCGTGTGACGGGCGTGGTTATTTTTATGGCAAAATGTCTTACTTTGACTTGATGTCAGTTACTGCGGCAGGTATGAAATGATAAACTGGTGATAGACTCGAGCTTTCGAAACGAGGTGGTGAGTCCCTGCCTTTCCAAAGCCGGCTTATGCTGTGAGTCATTTGAAAAAGCACAGTGAATGGTGCTAGGCATAAATAATAAGACTGTAATCCTCTTAAACATAAGAAGAAGATATTGGATTTATATCCTGCCCTCCACTCCGAAGAGTCTCAGAGCGGCTCACAATCTCCTTTACTTCCTCCCCCACAACAGACACCCGGTGAGGTAGATGAAGATATTGGATTTATATCCCGCCCTCCACTCCGAAGAGTCTCAGAGCGGCTCACAATCTCCTTTACCTTCCTCCCCCACAACAGGCACCCTGTGAGGTAGATGAAGATATTGGATTTATATCCCGCCCTCCACTCCGAAGAGTCTCAGAGCGGCTCACAATCTCCTTTACCTTCCTCCCCCACAACAGACACCCTGTGAGGTAGATGAAGATATTGGATTTATATCCCGCCCTCCACTCTGAAGAGTCTCAGAGCGGCTCACAATCTCCTTTACCTTCCCCCCCCCCACAACAGACACCCTGCAAGGTAGATGAAGATATTGGATTTATATCCCGCCCTCCACTCCGAAGAGTCTCAGAGAGGCTCACAATCTCCTTTACCTCCCCCCCCCACAACAGACACTCTGTGAGGTAGATGAAGATAGTGGATTTATATCCCGCCCTCCACTCCGAAGAGTCTCAGAGCAGCTCACAATCTCCTTTACCTTCCCCCCCCCACAACAGACACCCTGCGAGGTAGATGAAGATATTGGATTTATATCCCGCCCTCCACTCCAAAGAGTCTCAGAGTGGCTCACAATCTCCTTTACCTCCCCCCCCCCACAACAGACACCCTGTGAGGTAGATGAAGATATTGGATTTATATCCTGCCCTCCACTCGAAGAGTCTCAGAGTGGCTCAAAATCTCCTTTACCTTCCCCCCCACCACAACAGACACCCTGTGAGGTAGATGAAGATATTGGATTTATATCCCGCCCTCCACTCTGAAGAGTCTCAGAGCAGCTCACAATCTCCTTTACCTTCCCTCCCCCCGCCCCTCACAACAGGCACCCTGTGAGGTGGGTGGGGCTGGAAAGGGCTCTCCCAGCAGCTGCCCTTTCAAGGACAACCTCTGCCAGAGCTATGGTTGACCCAAGGCCATTCCAGCTGGTGCAAATGGAGGAATGGGGAATTGAACCCGCTTCTCCCAGGTAAGAGTCCGCTCGCTTAACCACTACTCCAAACTGGCTCTCCATAACATAAGAGAAGCCATGTTGGATCAGGCCAGGACACTAGAAGCCCTCCCACTGTGCCCCCCCCCCCCCAAGAATACAGAGCATCACTGCCCCAGATAGAGAGTTCCAACAATAAGCTGTGGCTAATAGCCACTGATGGACCTCTGTTCCATATGCTTATCCAGTCCCCTCTTGAAGCTTTCTATGCTTGTAGCCGCCGCCACCTCCTGCGGCAGTGAATTCCACGTGTTAATCACCCTTTAGGTGAAGAAGGACTTCCTCTAATCTGTTCTAACCCGACTGCTCAGGAATTGCATTGAGTGCCCATGAGTTCTTGTATTTTGAGAAAGGGAGAAAAGGACTTCTTTCTCTGCCTTCTCTATTGAATCCAGAATCTCAGCAAGAGAGGTCAGTATGCTGAGGGCCTTGTTTAAACAAACAAAAAAAAATGAATGGCTCCGTAATCTGTGATGCCATTCCAAACGCATGCACAATAATTAAACCTTCATCAAAACAGGTCAGTGGTTGTGGTTTGTGCTGGCTGAGGGACATCTGCAGAAGTAGCCAGTAGTTCCGCTGTTGACGTCTTCAGTCTTGATTGTAACAGTTGCATCTTTATAGTTAAAAATAAGGGTATATACTTTTCTCCCTTCCTCACAATACAAGAACTCGTGGGCATTCAATGAAATTGTTGAGCAGTCGGGTTAAAACGGATAAAAGGAAGTCCTTCTTCACCCAAAGGGTGAGGAACACGTGGAATTCACTGCCAGAGGAGGTGGCGGCGGCTGCAAGCATAGACAGCTTCAAGAGGGGATTAGATAAAAATATGGAGCAGAGGTCCATCAGTGGCTATTAGCCACAGTATATATATATGTGTGTGTGTGTGTGTGTGTATGTGTGTGTGTATATATATATACACACACACATATATTGGCCACTGTGTGACTCAGAGTGTTGGGAATGGATGGGCCATTGGCCTGCTCCAACATGGCTTCTCTTATGTTCTCTTAGCTGAGCACACAAATGTATTATTTGCTTGTTGGTTTTTTTTATGCCTGTGATTGTGTATCTCCCCTTCCACTATGCTCACTGAATAAAACTTGTCCTTTGTGTAAGAACTTCGTTGAGTTTTGCCTTGGAGTTATTCAGCAGCAACATAAAAGATTGCCGCTTTTTAAGAAAGAAAGAAAGATTTCAAGCGACTGGCCCCCTTTCGTTCTGCTGTTCCTTTGTGCCATGGATCGATATAGGAAGTGGAGTGCCTCTCTCTTCAGAAAGATGCTCGAGGTGCTCGATCTGTGAAGCCTCTGTCCTTTTGAAACTTTGCAAATGGCGTGTCACTCACCTTTAATGTTATGCCCAAAATGCCCCCTTCCCGCATTCAAGCGCTGCTGTCTTTCTTGCTAAATGCCACTCTGGTGTCTTGCCTGTCCTTGGCTGCAGACTAAAAAGAGGGATCTTTTTCTGAGCATGTTTTCTTCAAGTGTGAGTGAAGGTATTCCACATTATTCAGTGCAGAAATTAACCAACATCACGCCTTCTTGGGAGTGCAGAGAACAAGGAGACCAAGTCCTATGAGGAAAGGCTGAAGGAGCTGGGGATGTTTAGCCTGAAGAGGAGGTGGCTGAGAGGTGATAGGATCACCATCTTCAAGTCCTTGAAGGGCTGTCCTACAGAGGAGGGTGTGGAATTGTTTTCTGTGGCCCCAGAAGGTCGGACCAGAACCAATGGGTTTAAATTAAATCAAAAGAGTTTCCGGCTCAACATTAGGAAGAACTTCCTGACCGTTAGAGCGATTCCTCAGCAGAACAGGCTTTCTTGGGAGGTGGTGGGCTCTCCTTCCTTGGAGGTTTTTCAACAGATGCTAGATGGCCATCTGACAGCAATGAAGATCCTGTGAATTTAGGGGGAGGTGTTTGTGAGTTTCCTGCATTGTGCAGGGGGTTTGGACTAGATGACCCTGGAGGTCCCTTTCAACTCTATGATTCTAAGGTGTCTCAACGAACAATTGGACGTTGAACACACAGCAAGCAGAACACGTATGGGAGTTTTTTGTCCTGTGTGTTGCCAGACTAAGGACTGAGTTACTGCTGAATGCTGTTCGGAGGTGGTTTGCATGGATATAACAAGCACTTTCAATTTCTCTGAAATTACATTTGTGTCTCCGCTCCATCTATAAGTTTAGAAACCTTTCTAATGTTAGCAAAAGTACACAAATCTATCATGTACAAGCCTGAACTGGGTACATGCTTCGTATCTCTCATTTAGCCGATGAATACATGAAGCCGCCAGACCCTTAGTCCTTCAAGGTCAGTAGAGAGCCAGTTTGATGTAGGGAGTGCATGGACTCTTATCTGGGAGAAACAGGTTTGATTCCCCACTCCTCCACTCGCACCTGCTGGAATGGCCTGGGGTCAGCCAGAGCTCTCTTATCTGGGAGAACCGGATTGATTCCCCACTCCTCCACTTGCAGCTGCTGGAATGGCCTTGGGTCAGCCAGAGCTCTCTTATCTGGGAGAACCGGGTTTGATTCCCCACTCCTCCACTTGCACCTGCTGGAATGGCCTTGGGTCAGCCAGAGCTCTCTTATCTGGGAGAACCGGGTTTGATTCCCCACTCCTCCACTTGCAGCTGCTGGAATGGTCTTGGGTCAGCCAGAGCTCTCTTATCTGGGAGAACCGGGTTTGATTCCCCACTCCTCCACTTGCAGCTGCTGGAATGGCCTTGGGTCAGCCTGAGCTCTCTTATCTGGGAGAACCGGGTTTGATTCCCCACTCCTCCCCTTGCAGCTGCTGGAATGGCCTTGGGTCAGCCAGAGCTCTCTTATCTGGGAGAACCGGGTTTGATTCCCCACTCCTCCACTTGCATCTGCTGGAATGGCCTTGGGTCAGCCAGAGCTCTCTTATCTGGGAGAACCGGGTTTGATTCCCCACTCCTGCACTTGCAGCTGCTGGAATGGCCTTGGGTCAGCCAGAGCTCTCTTATCTGGGAGAACCGGGTTTAATTCTCCACTCCTCCACTTGCACCTGCTGGAATGGCCTTGGGTCAGCCATAGCTCTCTTATCTGGGAGAACCAGGTTTGATTCCCCACTCTTCCACTTGCAGCTGCTGGAATGGCCTTGGGTTAGCCAGAGCGCTCTTATCTGGCAGAACCGGGTTTGATTCCCCTCTCCTCCACTTGCACCTGCTGGAATGGCCTGGGGTCAGCCAGAGCTCTCTTATCTGGGAGAACCGGGTTTGATTCCCCACTCCTCCACTTGCAGCTGCTGGAATGGCCTTGGGTCAGCCAGAGCTCCCCACTCCTCCACTTGCACCTGCTGGAATGGCCTTGGGTCAGCCAGAGCTCTCTTATCTAGGTGAACCGGGTTTGATTCTCCACTCCTCCACTTGCACCTGCTGGAATGGCCTGGGGTCAGCCAGAGCTCTCTTATCTGGGAGAACCGGGTTTGATTCCCCACTCCTCCACTTGCACCTGCTGGAATGGCCTGGGGTCAGCCAGAGCTCCCCACTCCTCCACTTGCACCTGCTGGAATGGCCTTGGGTCAGCCAGAGCTCTCTTATCTGGGAGAACCGGGTTTGATTCTCCACTCCTCCACTTGCAGCTGTTGGAATGGCCTTGGGTCAGCCGTAGCTCTCTTATCAGGGAGAACCGGGTTTGATTCCCCACTCCTCCACTTGCAGCTGCTGGAATGGCCTTGGGTCAGCCATAGGTCTGGCAGAGGTTGTCCTTGAAAGGGCAGCTGCTGTAAAAGCTCTCTCAGCCCCATCTACCTCACAGGGTGTCTGTTGGTGGAAGGGGGGGAAGGTAAAGGAGATTGTGACGACTCTGAGATTCAGAGTTTGGGGGGGGGGGACATAAATCCAATATCATCATCATCTTAGTGGCTGTTTTGGGTCTCCAGTAGAAAAAGGTGTTTCAGATCACCTGCTGGGAGACCCTTTAACTGGGGATGCCGGGGATTGAACCTGGGACCTTCTGCAAGCCAAGCAGATGCTCTCCCACTGAGCTGTGGTCCCTCCCTCTGCCTCTCCATCCATCTGACATGATGGATTTACAACACAAGAGCCCTGACGACTATAAATATAAGGACTATATTGTCGTACGTGGGGTGGGAAATTTTCCACATTAAACTACGGCATCAAAAGATGTTTCACCCCCCATCACTGTTGACTGGTTTTGTCCTTTTGATCGCTTAAAGAGGACAGCGCCGCAACAAAGCATTGTCACCGTCTAGCCTGTGCTCAGAGGGGACGTTTGTCGTTGTGCTGTGACAAGTTAGCAAAGCAAACGTCTCCTCCGGGGATGTTTTTGGCGTTTCTTTTTCAGCAGGTTGGGAAAGTCTGTCAACATGTACTAATGTTGTTGCTGTTGTATTTTAATAGAGGATAATATTTTGAGCTTTTTTGTACTGACTCTTATTTGGCTGTCAGTAATAAGCTAAGCTAGGTATCCAGGTGAGCTTTTCTTTAGGCTGGTGTGGTTTCTCAAATTGTGCGTCTCTTAGCATCCCAGACAGGCTAAATGGCGCAGGTGTCAGGTGGAGCGACCTGGGCACTCCGCCTGCCTTCTTTCTACTTGGCACCGTTCCTAGAATCGGATACACTTTCCTTTAGAAAGCGCATTGGGTTCTTTCATGTCGATGCAGGGCTAGTTAGATAAGTTCTGGAGCTGGCTGCTGGTGTACGCATAGGGCATTGCTAAGCCGGTGCTGGAAGAAGGAAGGACGCTGGGTAGGAGAAGTCAAGAAGGACCAAGATGAAGGAATACGTCCTGGTTCCAGCAGCAGAGCGAAATCACTCCTACGACTACAACCCTGCATGGGAACCGGGTCCCTGCGTGGGTCTTGGTAGGTGGCATCGTCAGAGCCCCCTTTCATTTTGGGGTGGGGAAGAAGTGGGTGCGTAAGCTCTTCTCCTTTTAATCGCTGCAGTTTTATTCAACGCAACAGTTTGAAAACCTGCTGGATTACTCCTTATTTTAAAAGAGCTGGTTTCAGCGGGAAGCCAAGAAGACGTGTCAAGATCTCCTCTCGCTACCAGATGTTGATGCTTTCTGCTTTCTGCTTATTTCCTTTAAAAATTACTTCCTCTCTTACCCTCTCTTCAGCTGCACTTGAGCACTTGCTATGGGGAGTAGGTGCTGCCATGTTCCCTATTAACGTCTGCGTGCCTCTCTCCGACATGGACCTCGGTGCCTCTTTCACTGCTAATGGCTTTGTTAATATATACTTTGCTAAAACATGCTCTACTGAAATCCTGGAAACCTCACCGTTTGGAATTAGGCCTTGTGTAATCCATACTCCGCAGATCATTATATACAAAGAAGAGAGCGGGGGGCAGAGGGGCATTATATATGGAAAAGCTGGAAGTTGGTAGAGATGCATAGCTGGAATATTTGCATTTGGAATAATCCTGAAGTTTAGGGGAGAATAGGTTCTGTTGGCAAGACTATAAAGGGTTTGTGGTTCTGAACTCAGTAGACTAGATTTTATTTCTAAAAAAGCCACGGACTCAGATAGCAAGGATAAGGATTCTAAAGATAGATTCAGGGAACTTTTTAGCTTCAGTGTAAGGTAGCCAGCTAGAATGATCAGATTCAGAAAGTAGCTGGTACAGAAAACGAAGTGGGTCAGAGTTGAAGTGGAGTCGTAACCGGAATTTAATAGTGCGAACCCATGCCTTAGGAGCCAACAAATTCTGACCACACTCCAAACATAAAACGGCATAAGGAGCACACATAGGAAACCCCATGATCTTTCGCAAAAAGCAAATGTTAATATCTCTGGAATTCTCTAGGGGAGGAATTTCTGGACAACAGGAAAGAAGCTTGACCAGTGGCATTTTTTTAGGGCTGCATACAGTGTTCCCTCTCAGCTGAGTTAGTGTGAGCTAGCTCACAGATTTTTAGCCTCCAGCTCACACATTTTTGTTTTAGCTCAGGAAGGATGACCCCAGAGCACAATAATTTATGCACGAGCTCCCAACTTTAATGCCAGTAGCTCACCAAGTCGAATTTTTGCTCACAAGACTCTTGCAGCTTAGAGGGAACGTTGGCTGTATATACGCTAAATGAATTCCGAGTTGTTTCATTCACTGCAGGGATTCTTTTCCCCATCCTGTCCCAAATGCATTTACTTTCTGAAAATTAAGGAATAATTCATAGAGAATCTGTGTCAAGAATTGGAATTCGTAAGTTCTTGACATGCATATGTCTTTTGAGCCACGAACCCTTAATTCTACTCTTCTCAGGAAAATTCATCCATGTCCAAATTGGAAGAGTCTCCATTCATGTTGGTAGGTAATGGAAGCTGTTTGGGGAGGGACAGTGGCTCAGTGGTAGAGCATCTGCTTGGTAAACAGAAGGTCCCAGGTTCAATCCCCGGTATCTCCTACTAAAAAAGGTCCAGGCAAATAGACATGAAAAATTTCAGCTTGAGACCCTGGAGAGCCACTGCCAGTCTGAGTAGACAATACTGATTTTGATAGACCGAGGGGGGTCTGATTCAGTAGAAGGCAGCTTCATATGTTTGGATGAATCGTTCAGATATTTCTCTGGACTTTGGTTTCCAGAGAAGGATTCTTCAGTTAGGTTTGCTCGCATTTTTTCCCCTGTTGTTGAATAGGGTATGCCTTGGATTTTGAGCAGGGTCCCAGGGTTTTCAGTGTGGCTATCTCGTTTGGGATATCACCGGTGGAACTCTCCTTTTATTCCCATTTTTGCCTTCCTGCCGGCTGGCCTCAGATACTTGCAGGGGTCAGTGTTCCCTCTAAGCTGAGCGTGAGCTGGCTCACAGATTCGTAACCTCCGGCTCACACATTTTTTTCTGAGCTCAGGAGGGATGACCCCAGAGCACACTCATTGATGCAGCAGCTCACAACTTGAATGCCAGTAGCTCACCAAGTAGAATTTTTGCTCACAAGACCCTGCAGCTTAGAGGGAACGTTGGCAGGGGCTCTGTGCCGGAGGTTGATTCTCTGTGCTCAGTGCATCAGTCATTGAGTGGATGTACTCTGAATTATTTCTGTGTATGTGTGTGTGGAGGAGGAATTGGGTGCTAGATGTAGAAGCATTTGCCGTCGTGTTCTCTCACTCAAGCAATAGGAGCTTGCCTGCGAGATGCACGTATGTCTTGTGATCTGAAATGGGGTTAAGCACACAGATTGTGATATGAAACCTAGAGCCAGGCAGGGGTCCTGGCCTCCGCTCTTCTCTACCGTGACACATGAGCTTGTGCATCCAGTTACTGTGCCTTCTCCTCCTCCTCCCCCCCCAAAACAGAAAACAAGAAGCCCTGATGATATTCTCGAACTTACCATGTACGTGAGACAGATGTGCAGACAGGCAATACTGCGTTGACACTTGGTCGTTTGCCGTTTTGGGTGCCGTTATTTTAAACGGGATTTTCTCTTCGATGCGAAGCCTGTTTCCCCAAGAGTTGGGTTCTCACTGGATCTGTTTTTGCAGGAGTCTGCTGCTGCTGTGCTGCCTTGCGGCCTCGTTACAAGCGCCTGGTGGATAATATATTCCCCGAGGATCCCAAAGTAAGCACCTGCGAATGCCTCTTTGTGAGCCTGGATGCCTTATCCTTGTGGAACTTTTTGCCCATCACATTTGTATTCTGAGTTTTCCTCCATGGAGTTCAGGGCAGCTTCGGTGGTGCTCCGCTTCTGTATTTTAGCCTCACAAAAATATTACGCTAGAAGAAGAGCAGGAGTCCAGGAGCACCTTAAAGACTAACAAAAGACTAAATTTTGTCAGTCGTGACGGTTCTGCTGGATTCTTGCTCTTTTCTACCACTACAGACATACTAACACAGGGGTGTCAAACTCATTTGTTTTGAGGGCCTGATCTGACATAAATGAGACCTTGTCGGGCTGGGCCATGTGTGCACCTACTTAAGATGAGGAAGCAGAGATAAAAACTTTTTAAAGGACACAGACAAACATGACTAAAGTTTTTAAAGGAAGCTCTGGCTGTTTCCCTCCCTCCCCAGGGGACCAGGACGGGGAGGAACCTCAACCAATGGAGAAAATCCAGGTTATAAGAACATAAGAGAAGCCATGTTGGATCAGGCCAATGGTCCATCCAGTCCAACACTCTGTGTCACAGAACAACATAAGAGAAGCCATGTTGGATCAGGCCAGTGGCCCATCCAGTCCAACACTCTGTGTCACACATAAGAACATAAGAGAAGCCATGTTGGATCAGGCCAATGGTCCATCCAGTCCAACACTCTGTGTCACAGAACAACATAAGAGAAGCCATGTTGGATCAGGCCAATGGTCCATCCAGTCCAACACTCTGTGTCACAGAACAACATAAGAGAAGCCATGTTGGATCAGGCCAATGGCCCATCCAGTCCAACACTCTGTGTCACAGAAGAACATAAGAGAAGCCATGTTGGATCAGGCCAATGGCCCATCCAGTCCAACACTCTGTGTCACAGAAGAACATAAGAGAAGCCCTGTTGGATCAGGCCAATGGCCCATCCAGTCCAACACTCTGTGTCACAGAAGAACATAAGAGAAGCCATGTTGGATCAGGCCAATGGCCCATCCAGTCCAACACTCTGTGTCACAGAAGAACATAAGAGAAGCCATGTTGGATCAGGCCAATGGCCCATCCAGTCCAACACTCTGTGTCACAGAAGAACATAAGAGAAGCCATGTTGAATCAGGCCAATGGCTGGATGGGCCATTGGCCTGATCCAACATGGCTTCTCTTATGTTCTTAAATTCCAAAGGCTTTTGTGTTCAAAGAGCCAGCATGGCGTGGTTATAGTAGTTAAGAGCAGTGATCTCTAATCTGGAGAACCAGGTTTGATCCCCTACTCCTCCTCCATGCGATGCCTGCAGGGTGATCTTGGGCCAGAACTCTCAGAACTCTCTCAGTCCCACCAACCTCACAGAGCGACTGTTGTGCGGAGAGGACGGAAAGACCATGAATGTAGGACCACATGATGCTACCTTCTTCCAGGTCCAGAGGTTGGCCTTTGAAATCCAGTATTGCCTAATCTGAGTGGCAGGAGCTCTCCAGGGTCTCAGGCAGAGGCCCCTCCCATCAGATATTACCTGGGCCCTTTAGTGGGAGATAGAACCTGGGACCTTCTACATGCATACGCTCTGCTACTGAGCCCTTGCCCCTCCCTAAGCCTGGAATAAAGTAGCATTCCCAATTTCTTAGGCACTTTTGTTAGCATTTTCTACGACTGGAGCCAGATGTTATTTGTATTTATTTATTTGGTCAGTTTATATGCCACCCTTTCCCGTATGGGCTCAGGGCGCATCACAGGCATGGTAAAACAGTTAAAATACAGCAATAAATTGATAACGTAGGGATAAAAACATAACTCAAACATATACACAGGCGGGCTGGCCCATATTTCAGGTGAAAACATAATTTTTTGGCTCATTGTAGCTTTTCAGCCCATTGTGGGAGAGGGCAATAGATGGTATAGACCAGGGGCGGCCAACGGTAGCTCTCCAGATGTTTTTTTGCCTACAGCTTCCATCAGCCTCAGCCAGCATGGCCAATGGCTGGGGCTGATGGGAGTTGTAGGCAAAAAACATCTGGAGAGCTACCGTTGGCCGCCCCTGGTGTAGACAGTAGAATGAGAGGACGTCCGCTTGCCTCAACCAAAGGCCCGGCGAAACAGCTCCGCCTTGCAGGCCCTACGGAAGGGAAGCAAGTCTGGTAGGGCCCAGATCTCCACAGGGAGCTGATTCCACCAGGCCCGGGCCAAGGCTGAAAAAGCCGTGGCCCTGGTCGAGGCAAGCCGGATGTCCCTTGGGCCAAGGATGGCCAGAAGGTGTTGGTTCTTTGGGGCTCGTATGGGGAGAGGCGGTCCCGCAAGCGCACATGGAGCCATTCCGGTCATTTCCGAAACAGTAATGTCTAGGAGGAGAAAGATCACAGTAGCATCATTTCCGACGATACGTGCATTTGCTTGTTCTTTGTGCTACATGTAGGCTGGCAAACAACTGTTGTTTCATCCATGTCCTGAACTAAACTGCTTGCAATTTTATACCGCCCAAAGACCCTGAAGAAACTCCCTGTTTTCTGGTGGAAGACCCTGAAAAGGGGAGCTGGAGAAACTGCATTAAGAATATTGATTTCTGCAGTGAGTTTCTCTGTGATTCTCGTCTGCCTAGGATGGCCTCGTCAAAGCAGACATGGAGAAGCTGACCTTCTACGCTGTCTCTGCCCCAGAGAAGCTGGACCGAATTGGGGCTTATCTGGCCGAGAAGCTGAGCCGGGACGTCATCAGGCACCGCTACGGGTAAGGACAAGAGGCTCTGCGGCCCACTTCAGGATTCATTTCACCTTCTCACTCTTGCGGAGCTGGAAGTGTCAGTTCTGGCTTGTGGGGGAAAGAGTCTCACCTGACAGGGAGAATTTTGTAAACCAGCAGAGGATTTTAAAATTCCATTTTAGGCGTGCCACAAGTAGGCACACGTGCAGACTGGATACTAAAAATGGTTGAGACCAGTAGCCGCACTTGGCTATTTCTGTGGCTGGTTCAAAGAGGAACTGGTTGGCCATGTTGTAAGACAGGATGCTGGACCAGATGGACCCTTTGACCCAGCGGGGGAAGGCCTCAGCCTTTGTGCTCTGTTGTTGGCCTTCCAGAGCAACTGGTTGGTTGCTTTGTGAGACAGGAGGCTGGGCTAGATGGACCTTCACTGGCCTGATCCATCAGGGTTCTTGTGATGCTCTTATGAAGGCCTCGGCCTCTCCTGTTGTCGGCCCTCCAGAGGAACTGGTTGGCCACTGTGTGAGACAGGATGCTGGACTAGATGGACCCTCCCTGGTCTGATCCAGCAGGGCTCTTCTGATGTTCTTCTCAGGGGAAGGCCTCGGCCTCTCTGCCCTGTTGTTGGCCCTCCAGAGGAACTGGTTGGCCACTGTGTGAGACAGGGTGCTGAACTAAATGGACCATTGATCTGATCCAGCAGTGGTCTTCTGAGAAGGTCTTGGCCTCTGTGCACTGTTCTTGGCCTTCCAGAGGAACTGGTTGACTGCTGTGTGAGACAGGATGCTGGACTAGATGGACCCTCACTGGCCTGATCCATCAGGGTTCTTCTGATGCTCTTCTCAGGGTGAGGCCTTGGCCTCTCTGCCCTGTTGTTGTCCCTCCAGAGGAACTGGCTGGCCCCTGCGTGAGACAGGAGGCTGAACTAGATGGACCCTCCCTGATCTGATCCAGCAGGGCTCTTCTGATGTCCTTCTCAGGGGAAGGCCTTGGCCTCTCTGCCCTGTTATTGGCCCTCCAAAGTAACTGGTGGGCCAGTGTGTGAGACAGGAGGCTTGACTAGGTGGACCCTCACTGGTCGGACCCAGCAGGGCTCTTCTGATGTTCTTCTCAGGGTAAGGCCTTGGCCTCTCTGCCCTGTTGTTGTCCCTCCAGAGGAACTGGCTGGCCCCTGCGTGAGACAGGAGGCTGAACTAGATGGACCCTCACTGGTCTGATCCAGCAGGGCTCTTCTGATGTCCTTCTCAGGGAAAGGCCTCGGCCTCTCTGCCCTGTTATTGGCCCTCCAAAGTAACTGGTGGGCCAGTGTGTGAGACAGGAGGCTTGACTAGGTGGACCCTCACTGGTCGGACCCAGCAGGGCTCTTCTGATGTTCTTCTCAGGGGAAGGCCTCGGCCTCTCTGCCCTGTTGTTGGCCCTCCAGAGGAACTGGTTGGCCACTGTGTGAGACAGGAGGCTGGACTAGATGGACCCTCCCTGGTCTGACCCAGCAGGGCTCTTCTAATGTTCTTCTCAGGGGAAGGCCTCGGCCTCTCTGCCCTGTTGTTGGCCCTCCAGAGGAACTGGTTGGCTCCTGTGTAAGACAGGCGGCTGCACTAGATGGACCCTCACTTGGTCTGACCCAGCAGGGTCGTTCTTGTGTTCTTAGAGAAGCCATCATGTATTTCTGCCTGATTTTCATTCACTTTCAGGTACGTGTTCATTGCCATGGAAGCCCTGGACCAGCTCCTAATGGCCTGCCATTCTCAAAGCATCAAGCCATTTGTTGAGAGTTTTCTGCACATGGTAGCCAAGCTGCTGGAGTCTGGAGAGCCTAGACTGCAAGTCTTGGGGACCAATTCGGTGAGTGAACCCCCGGTGCCTCCCTGTTAGGTTCTGTAGCAGCCTGAAATCTGTTTAGGCTTCAGAGGGACAGCATAAACTTAAAGGCAAAGAGGTAGGGGTCGTCAGCCATGCACAATACTCAGTACAGCCTAGCAGCAAAGCCACTGATTGCTTCTTTGGGGCGTAAGACTGAGAATCGTTTGCTGCACAGTACAGATTCACTTGCCCGATGGAAGGGAGTGGTGTAAGGCAGCCCCGGTTCTTTTCAAGTGGCAGATGTAATGCTCTGGTCACTCAGGCGATCTTTAAACTTTCTGACCCAACGGGTTGAAATTAAATCCAAAGAGTTTCCGGCTCAACATTAGGAAGAACTTCCTGACCTCAGTGGAACAGGCTTCCTCCTTGAGAGGTGGTGGGCTCTCCTTCCTTGGAGGTTTTTCAACAGAGGCTAGATGGCCATCTGACAGCAATGAAGATCCAGTGAATTTGTGGGGAGGGGTTGGTGAGTTTCCTGCATTGTGCAGGGGTTGGACTAGATGACCCTGGAGGTCCCTTCCAACTCAGGATGTAGTGGGCCCTCCTTCCTTGGAGGTTTTTCAACAGAGGCTAGATGGCCATCTGACAGCAATGAAGATCCATTGAATTTGGGGGGAGGTGTTTGTGAGTTTCCTGCATTGTGCAGGGGGTTGGACTAGATGACCCTGGAGGTCCCTTCCATATGATTCTATGACAGGTTCCTCAGTGGAACAGGCTTCCTCCTTGGGAGGTGGTGGGCTCTCCTTCCTCGGAGGTTTTTCAACAGAGGCTAGATGGCCACCTGACAGCAATGAAGATCCAGTGAATTTGGGGGGAGGTGTTTGTGAGTTTCCTGCATTGTGCAGGGGGTTGGACTAGATGACCCTGGAGGTCCCTTCCATATGATTCTATGACAGGTTCCTCAGTGGAACAGGCTTCCTCCTTGGGAGGTGGTGGGCTCTCCTTCCTCGGAGGTTTTTCAACAGAGGCTAGATGGCCACCTGACAGCAATGAAGATCCTGTGAATTTAGGGGGAGGGGTTGGTGAGTTTCCTGCATTGTGCAGGGGGCTGGACTAGATGACCCTGGAGATCCTTTCCAACTCAGGAGGTGGTGGGTTCTCCTTCCTAGGAGGTCTTGAAACAGAGGCTAGATGGCTATTGACAGCAATGAAGATCCTGTGAATTTAGGGGGAGGGGTTGGTGAGTTTCCTGCATTGTGCAGGGGGCTGGACTAGATGACCCTGGAGATCCTTTCCAACTCAGGAGGTGGTGGGTTCTCCTTCCTAGGAGGTCTTGAAACAGAGGCTAGATGGCCATCTGACAGCAATGCTGATCCTGTGAATTTAGGGGGAGGGGTTTGTGAGTTTCCTGCATTGTGCAGGGGGTTGGACTAGATGACCCTGGAGGTCCCTTCCAACTCTAGGATTCTATGATTCTATGACCCATATAGTCTCTTGTTGTATGGATAATACTTAGATTTCTAGCATTTAAGCCAAGCACTGCGTTGATGACTCTACTGGCTTAGCCGCGTGCTGCCCTCTGAATGGACTCGGGGATTTATCGTGCCCTTCTTAGAAATAAGTAAAGGAATATTTAGAAACGAGAAAAGTAATATTTAGATGTATTCTATGAAAGGAGGGAGAGAGATCTCTCAGGGCGCAGGTGGAAAGGAGAGCAGCGGCTCCCCAAAAGCTCTGCGGGTGGATTAAGGCGGGCCCAGTGGCACTGCTGAGCAGCTCCCGAAATACTGCAGGGCGGGCAGGAAGGATCTAACAGTGCCGGAAGGTGCGGCTGAGCCACTGGCCCAGGGTAGTGTGGACTCAGGGAAAAAGAGAGGACAGACCTTCCTTTTGTGAATAATCACAGAAAGTGACTGGGACCAACACCAAGGAATTTTACAAGCAGTTTTGCATGGTATAAACATAGCAATAATTTTGGAGAAAGCAGCATTTTGTTTATTTATTTATTTATTTATTTAATGGACTTATATCCCGCCCTTCTCACCGAAGTGTCTCAGGGCGGCTTTGGAGCATTGGTAATGCTCTGGAGGCCACTCTTTTGCTTGACCCTGCTGCTTTCTCCCTCTCCCCTCCGCAGTTTGTCAAATTTGCAAACATCGAGGAAGACACCCCTTCCTACCACCGCCGCTACGACTTCTTTGTGTCCCGCTTCAGTGCCATGTGCCACTCCTGCCACGATGACCAAGAAATACAGAACGAGTAAGTGGTGGCACGTAGAGATGCCGGTGTTTGGGGAGGGCTCGCACTCCCAAGGCTTTCCTGAAAAGAAACGGCTTGCAGAGCCCCTCACTGGCGACAAAGCCCAGCGGCCTCCTGACTTTGAAGCCGAAGTCCATCTGTGGCCACAACTCACTGAAAATGTCAAGACAGTGTGTGTTTGCAATAAAAAAGGCCAACGCCATGTTGGGAATTATTAGGAAGGGAATTGAAAACATATCAGCCAGTATCAAAATGCCCCTGTGTAAATCGATAGTGCGGTCTCATTTGGAGTACTGTGTGCAGTTCTGGTCGCCGCACCTCAAAAAGGATATTATAGCATTGGAGAAAGTCCAGAGAAGGGCAACTAGAATGATTAAAGGGCTGGAGCACTTTCCCTATGAAGAAAGGTTGAAACGCTTGGGACTCTTTAGCTTGGAGAAACGTCGACTGCGGGGTGACATGATAGAGGTTTATGAGATTCTGCATGGGATGGAGAAAGTAGAGAAAGAAGTCCTTTTCTCCCTTTCTCACAATACAAGAACTCATGGGCATTCGATGAAATTGCTGAGCAGACAGGTTAAAACGGATAAAAGGAAGTACTTCTTCACCCAAAGGTTGATTAACATGTGGAATTCACTGCCACAGGAGGTGGTGGCGGCCACAAGCATAGCCACCTTCAAGAGGGGTTTAGATAAAAATATGGAGCAGAGCTCCATTAGTGGCTATTAGCCACAGTGTGTGTGTGTGTGTGTGTGTGTGTATGTGTATATATATATATATATATATATATATATATATATATATATATATATATATATATATATATATATATATATATATATATAAATTTTGGCCACTGTGTGACACAGAGTGTTGGACTGGAGGGGCCATTGGCCTGATCCAACATGGCTTCTCTTATGTTCTTATGTGACACAGAGTGTTGGACTGGAGGGGCCATTGGCCTGATCCAACATGGCTTCTCTTATGTTCTCATGTGACACAGAGTGTTGGACTGGAGGGGCCATTGGCCTGATCCAACATGGCTTCTCTTATGTTCTCAAGTGACACAGAGTGTTAGACTGGAGAGGCCATTGGCCTCATCCAACAGGGCTTCTCTTATGTTCTTCTATGACACAGAGTTTTGGGCTGGATGGGCCATTGGCCTGATCCAACAGGGCTTCTCTTATGTTTTTATGTGACACAGAGTGTTGGACTGGAGGGGCCACTGGCCTGATCCAACAGGGCTTCTCTTATGTTCTTATGTGACACAGAGTGTTGGACTGGAGGGGCCACTGGCCTGATCCAACAGGGCTTCTCTTATGTTCTTATGTGACACAGAGTGTTGGACTGGAGGGGCCACTGGCCTGATCCAACAGGGCTTCTCTTATGTTCTTATGTGACACACAGTGTTGGACTGGAGGGGCCATTGGCCTGATCCAACAGGGCTTCTCTTATGTTTTTATGTGACACAGAGTGTTGGACTGGAGGGGCCACTGGCCTGATCCAACAGGGCTTCTCTTATGTTCTTATGTGACACAGAGTGTTGGACTGGAGGGGCCATTGGCCTGATCCAACATGGCTTCTCTTATGTTCTTATGTGACACAGAGTGTTGGACTGGAGGGGCCATTGGCCTGATCCAACATGGCTTCTCTTATGTTCTCATGTGACACAGAGTGTTGGACTGGAGGGGCCATTGGCCTGATCCAACATGGCTTCTCTTATGTTCTCAAGTGACACAGAGTGTTAGACTGGAGAGGCCATTGGCCTGATCCAACAGGGCTTCTCTTATGTTCTTCTATGACACAGAGTTCTGGGCTGGATGGGCCATTGGCCTGATCCAACAGGGCTTCTCTTATGTTTTTATGTGACACAGAGTGTTGGACTGGAGGGGCCACTGGCCTGATCCAACAGGGCTTCTCTTATGTTCTTATGTGACACAGAGTGTTGGACTGGAGGGGCCACTGGCCTGATCCAACAGGGCTTCTCTTATGTTCTTATGTGACACAGAGTGTTGGACTGGAGGGGCCACTGGCCTGATCCAACAGGGCTTCTCTTATGTTCTTATGTGACACAGAGTGTTGGACTGGAGGGGCCACTGGCCTGATCCAACAGGGCTTCTCTTATGTTCTTATGTGACACAGAGTGTTGGACTGGAGGGGCCACTGGCCTGATCCAACAGGGCTTCTCTTATGTTCTTATGTGACACAGAGTGTTGGACTGGAGGGGCCATTGGGCTGATCTAACATGGCTTCTCTTATGTTCTTACAAGGTGTAGATGGAAGGCTCTGTCTGGCCAGGGATCCTCTGGCTTCTGAGTGCTTGGGGGGCAACAATGGGAGCTCTTCTGGAATCCTGGCCCTGCTGGTGGACCTCCTGATGGCTGCTGAGTCTCAGCCACTGTTTGACACAGTGTTGGACTGGATGCAGTGTTCCCTCTAAGCCAGGGGTGGCCAACAGTAGCTCTCCAGATTTTTTTGGCCTACAACTCCCATCAGCCCCAGCCTGCATGGCCAATGGCTGGGGCTGATGGGAGTTGTAGGAAAAAAACATCTGGAGAGCTACCGTTGGCCACCCCTGCTCTAAGCTACAGAGTATGGCGAGCAAAAATTCTATTTTGTGAACTAACATTACTGTTGTGAGCTCCTGCATAAATTAGTGTGTTCTGGGGTCCTCCTTCCTGAGCTAAGACAAAGATATGTGAGCTGGAGGCTAAAAATCTGTGAGCTTGCTCACACTCACTCAGCTTAGAGGGAACGCTGACTGGATGGGTCAGTGGCCTGATCCAAAATAACTTCTCTTCTGCCCTCATATTCTTCCAGTTTGGTGTAGTGGTTAAGTGTGCGGACTCTTATCTGGGAGAACCGGCTTTGATTCCCCACTCCTCCACTTGCACCTGCTAACATGGCCTTGGGTCAGCCATAGCTCTGGCAGAGGTTGTCCTCGAAAGGGCAGCTGCTGTGAGAGCCCTCTCCAGCCCCACCCACCTCACAGGGTGTCTGTTGTGGTGGGGGGGAGGTAAAGGAGATTGTGAGCCGCTCTGAGACTCTTCGGAGTGGAGGGCGGGATATAAATCCAATATCTTCATCTACCTCACAGGGTGTCTGTTGAGGGGGAGGAAGGGAAAGGAGATTGTGAGCCGCTCTGAGACTCTTTGGAGTGGAGGGCGGGATATAAATCCAATATCTTCATCTACCTCACAGGGCGTCTGTTGTGGGGGAGGAAGGGAAAGGAGATTGTGAGCCACTCTGAGACTCTGTCCTTGAAAGGGCAGCTGCTGTGAGAGCCCTCTCCAGCCCCAGCCACCTCACAGGGTGTCTGTTGTGAAGGGGGAAGGTAAAGGAGATTGTGAGCCGCTCTGAGACTCTTCAGAGTGGAGGGCGGGATATATATCCAATATCATCATCATCATCTTCTTCTTCTTCTTCTTCTTCTTCTTCTTCTTCTTCTTCTTCTTCTTCTTCTTCTTCTTCTTCTTCTTCTTCTTCTTCTTCTTCCTCCTCCTCCTCCTCCTCCTCCTCCTCCTCCTCCTCCTCCTCTGTGTGCCTTGTCTTTGGGCATCGTCCTCATTCTGCGGTTGGTGGGGGAAGCTGTTGCGTTTGCTAGCCTGTCCACATAGGCCAGCAGTAGTCAGAGATCCTTCAGGGAAATGGCTTCCTTCCCCTCTGTAGGAAAAGCTCATCTGGCTGATCACGAAAGGTAATTTTGCTTGCCAAAGGAACATGACCTTTTGCGAGCTCGGTGTGAATTCCCTGGTGTCTACTCCCTTTTGTCAACAGCCTGCTTTGGAGAGTGCTTATTAAAAGCAGCCTCTTCTTCAAAGGGGGCTGATCAGAACCTCAGCTGTTGCTGAAACCTCTTTGTGGCTTCACTGGTTCATCAGACTCCCATTAGATAACCAAACACCTGAGCTTTTTAAAAACAATAGTGAAAGGAAGCATTTTTGGGGCTTCCTTTAAAACTGATCTTCCTGGTCGTCTCTGAGACTGCAAAAGTGTCATGCAAGCAGCGAGATATATTTGGAGCACAGAAGCTGTCTTTCCACCCCCATAAGCGGTGGAATACTAGCGGTGCAGAGGCAGCAGTGGGGCTCCATGCTCTAGTCGCTGGCCCTCCAGGGCAACTGGTTAGCCACCCTGTGAACCAGAATGCTGGACTAGATAGATAGGTCACTGGTCAGCTCCAGCAGGGCTCTTCTTGCAGCAAAATGGAAGGCAGCAACGTAAACTGTTGGAAGGGGAAGGATACAAGAGTTGCTTGTCTTATACAACTCCCATGTCGCCTTTTGTGGAGTGGACGATCTGTGTGCGTTCCCAGGCTTATTGCATATGTCTCCCCCCAGCCTGGAAATGTATTGCTTTAGGTGGCTTGAATTCCCATTCGCACTGTGGTGTCAGTGCTTAGGGCTCTGTCGATATGTGTGGCTCTTCCTACTTCTGGTGTAACGGGGACTTTGCCAGACATTTGCCTAGTGAGGAACTAGTAGAATTCAAAGTACTTAGAAAGTAGAACGGTAGACTTACAGTGCAATCCTAAGGAGAGTTACTCCAGTCTAAGCCTATTCATTTCAATGGGCTTTGAACGGAGTAGTTCTCCTTAGGCTTGCACCGTTCGACACTTCGGTATAGGCTGGTGTCAAGCTGTTACTGTAGTTGTCGTGTCTGAAGCCTTCAGGATGAATTTTTGGCTGGCACTGTCACCACTGGGAATGGATCAGCTGTTGACTGATTGATTAGAAGGGTCTTGAGGGGCAGTAAGCTAAAGCAGCATAAAAACAAGCGACATATAAAAAATTATGATGGCGATAATTTATTAAAATACGTGGCTACCACCATACTGCGATTAAAACAGCTCAAATGTATGGATTACCCATCAAATGCCAACCCGAACAATTCCGTCTTGCATGCCCTGTGAAAACTAAACGAGTCTGGCAAGGCAAAGGTGTTAAGAACATCAGAGAAGCCATATTGGATTAGGCCAGCGGCCCCTCCAGTCCAACACTCTGTGTCACAGAAGAACATAAGAGAAGCCCTGTTGGATCAGGGCAGTAGCCCATGCAGTCCAACACTCTGTGTCACAGAAGAACATAAGAGAAGCCCTGTTGGATCAGGCCAGTGGCCCCTCCAGTCCAACACTTTGTGTCACATCAGAACATAAGAGAAGCCCTGTTGGATCATGCCAGTGGCCCATCCAGTCCAATACTCTGTGTCACATAAGAACATAAGAGAAGCCATGTTGGATCAGGCCAATGGCCCCTCCAGTCCAACACTCTGTGTCACATAAGAACATAAGAGAAGCCATGTTGGATCAGGCCAGTGGCCCCTCCAGTCCAACACTCTTGTGTCACATAAGAACATGCTAGCTACCATAGACCTTTATTGGCATTAACACATAAGAGAAGCCCTGTTGGACCAGGCCAGTGGCCCCTCCAGTCCAACACTCTGTGTCACATAAGAACATAAGAGAAGCCCTGTTGGATCAGGCCCATGGCCCATCCAGTCCAACACTCTGTGTCACATAAGAACATAAGAGAAGCCCTGTTGGATCAGGCCAATGGCCCCTCCAGTCCAACACTCTGTGTCACATAAGAACATAAGAGAAGCCCTGTTGGATCAGGCCAACGGCCCATCCAGTCCAATACTCTGTGTCACATAAGAACATAAGAGAAGTCCTGTTGGATCAGGCCAATGGCCCATCCAGTCCAATACTCTGTGTCACATAAGAACATAAGAGAAGTCCTGTTGGATCAGGCCAGTGGCCCATCCAGTCCAATACTCTGTGTCACATAAGAACATAAGAGAAGTCCTGTTGGATCAGGCAAATGGCCCATCCAGTCCAATACTCTGTGTCACATAAGAGAAGACCTGTTGGATCAGGACAGTGGCCCATCTAGTCCAATACTCTGTGTCACATAAGAACATAAGAGAAGCCATGTTGGATCAGCCCAGCGGCCCATCGAGTCCAATACTCTGTGTCACATAAGAACATAAGAGAAGCCCTGTTGGATCAGGCCAATGGCCCATCCAGTCCAACACTCTGTGTCACATAAGAACATAAGAGAAGCCACGTTGGATCAGGCCAATGGCCCATCCAGTCCAACACTCTGTGTCACATAAGAACATAAGAGAAGCCACGTTGGATCAGGCCAATGGCCCATCCAGTCCAACACTCTGTGTCACATAAGAACATAAGAGAAGCCACGTTGGATCAGGCCAAAGACCCATCCAGTCCAACACTCTGTGTCACATAAGAACATAAGAGAAGCCACGTTGGATCAGGCCAATGGCCCATCCAGTCCAACACTCTGTGTCATGCAGTGGCCCAAAAAAAGAGGTGCCGTCAGGAGGTCCATCAGTGGGGCCAGGACACTAGAAGACGTCCCACTGTTGGGATGTCTTCATGCTGGCTGGGGCTGATGGGAGTTGTAGGCAAAAAACTTCTGGAGAGCTACCGTTGGCCACCGCTGTTCTACAGGATAAGGGCCGCAACTGAGAAGCCCCTTCCCCTGGTGACGGCTAAGTGCCAGACACCTGCAAGAGCCCCTATAAGAAGAATGAAGGGGGGGTTGTAATGGGAGAGGTATGAAAGTCCCGGTCCATTGAGGGCTTTCAAGGTTGACGCCAACACCTTGAGTTGGATCCAGAGACTAATTGGTAACCAGGGCGGCTGCCACAGAACTGGTGTAATATGAGCTGACCACGATGTTCCCGCCAGTGAGTGGCACCTAACCCAGAGGTCACTGTTTGTGCATTGTCCGCGTGGGAGGAAGGAAGGAAGGAACCTAGGGATGGATTCCAGAGCCCTGTGTTGTGCCCAAAGCGCAGGCCTCTTTTCTTGTTGCCACGGTTGCGGACCTCTTTTCTCGTTGCCACTGTTCCTTCTGCCACTTAAGAGTGCCGCTTCTTAGACTGCTGGCAGCTGAGTCAAGGAGAACTCTCTTGTTACCCCCCCCCCCCCACAGCCTTATGCAAAAAGGAAGTTCTTGGACTGCGTGAGAGCAGGATAAAGGAGGAGGTGTACGTCCTCCTCTCCCCCAGCAGTTGATGTGGCTGACCCCACTGCCTGTTGGCAAAGCAAACCCCCAGACCTTCTGCCGCTCTGTTCCTTCCTTGTTTGATGATGTCACTGCTTCCCCTGCCAGGATCCGGATCGCTGGAATCCGGGGCATCCAGGGGGTGGTTCGCAAAACTGTGAACGACGAGCTCAGAGCTACCATCTGGGAGCCTCAGCACATGGACAAGATTGTCCCCTCGCTGCTGTATAACATGCAGAAGACCGAAGATGCCGACAGGTACGTCTCGCTCTCCCTCTCTCTGTTTCCTGGCACCCTGAAAGCTAAGCGACATGGACGAGGGAGAGGGGAGGATTTGGCAGGGGAGGCGGGAGGGGATCGAAGTCTGCTTTCTGGGCCGAGACTGGCTGCCTTTTCAAAATGTGTGCTTGTTCCAGCCGGATCGGGCCGCCCTCCTCTCCAACAGGGGGCGATAAAGAGGAGAACCCGGCCGTGCTGGCGGAGAACTGCTTCAGGGAACTGTTGGCCCGGGCGACCTATGGGAACATGAATAATGCTGTCAAGCCGGTCTTTGCGTGAGTAGTAGGCTGCCTCTCTTGCAGCGGCTGTCCTGGGGATTTGGCCGGGGGGGGGGGGGGGGGCGGAATGCCTTCGGACTGACTGGCCACACTCTCCCCGGATCGGTTTTGCTTGAAGCGTTTCACCAGACGGTTGCGATTTTTTGTCTTGCTGTGCAGCGATCAGAACTTGCAATCTTGGAAAGAGTCTTGAAGAGTCATTGATGCTAAAGAGTGGAATCCTGAGGTTGGGAGGGGGGGGTGTTGAATGTGGACTGGGACGGAGGCAGGCCTGTTGCTCCAGTGGGGCCCGGGAGGGGCAAGGCACAGTATTCTCATTTGGAGTACTGTGTACAATTCTGGTCACCGCACCTCAAAAAGGATATTATAGCATTGGAAAAAGTCCAGAAAAGGGCAACTAGAATGATTAAAGGGTTGGAACACTTTCCCTGTGAAGAAAGGTTAAAACGCTTGGGGCTCTTTAGCTTGGAGAAATGTCGACCGCGGGGTGACATGATAGAGGTTTACAAGATAATGCATGGGATGGAGAAAGTAGAGAAAGAGGTACTTTTCTCCCTTTCTCACAATACAAGAACTCGTGGGCATTCGATGAAATTGCTGAGCAGCCAGGTTAAAACGGATAAAAGGAGGTACTTCTTCGCCCAAAGGGTGATTAACATGTGGAATTCACTGCCACAGGAGGTGGTGGCGGCCACAAGCATGGCCACCTTCAAGGGGGGTTTAGAGTGTTGGACTGGAGGGGCCATTGGCCTGATCCAACATGGCTTCTCTTATGTTCTTAATAATACCAGCAAAACAGTGTCCTCTCCAGTTATAACCATCAGGGGCCTGTTCCTGAGAGCAAGACCCTGCTGAGTGAGGGCAGCGGTCCGTCTCGTCCAGCATCCTGTCTCCCGTGGGGGCCCCCTCTGCTGCTGCCTTCTCTCAGCACTGGAATGCAGAGGTGTCACGACTCAGGGGGGTCTTACCCATTGCTGCCACCACTCTGGGTTAAGGGTCTCCCTTGAGAAGGCTCAGAGTCCCCTCCCAAGCCCTTCCAGGCCTCCCTTAGCTTAGGCCAAATAATGGGCGTGAGGACCAGGCAGAGGGAACAACAACAACAAAAAGGTTTATTAGAAGGTCAGTGCAAAATAATGAAACAAGGTGCATAAAACAGTAAAAGGGGTGAAGGGGAAATCACCAAATGCCCTAACGCAGGGACTTACTGTCCCTACTGTCTCAGTCAGACCTAGACTACTCACCGTACCTCACAGGGCGAGGATCTCTCCCTGGCAGCAGCTCTGCCTCCTAGGAAAAGAACACCCACTTCCTGGGCTTGGCCTTTATATATTCTCTTCCCAGGCCCCACCCCTCTCTGGGCCTGTTTCCCTCCAAAACCCTCGCTACCTAATCAGAGGGACAGAGAGGATCCTGGGAGATGTAGACTTGTCCCACTAACTCCTAAACAGGCTTCCCTGGGGCCTGCAGGCCTCACTAGGCCCAGGATCATGACAACAGGCTTCACTGCCCCTGAACATGGAGGTTCCCCTTAGTCGCCATCGCTAGTGGCCACAGACAGACCTCTTCTCCATGAGTTGGCCTAATTCGCGGGACAAGAGAAATGCTGTTCTTTTAATCTTGTAGGTTGCCCACAGAGGATTTATATAAAAAAGGAGAAGGGCTGATTGATTGCTACTGGTTCGTAATGGTACATTTTTGTTTCAACAGGCATTTAGATCATCACAAGCTGTGGGACCCCAATGAATTTGCTGTCCATTGCTTCAAAATAATTATGTACTCCATACAGGTGGGTTCACTTTGTTCCTGCTTTGTAGTGATTAGATCAGAAGTTTTAGCTCTCAGGTCTAGAAACAGACCTTTCCCACACAGGTTTTTTGCCCTGAGTTTGCTGCCATGGGGGAAGTAGGCTTGCCAATCCCCAAGTCCCAGCGGGCGTTCTTCCACTTTCCCAGGCTCCTTCCCGCCCCCAGTCAGCTGGCCGCCGAGGGGAAGCCCCGCCCCCACAGCCATCATGTGACTTCCCCCCTCCGGAGGCTTCAGTCTCCGATTGGAAAGGCTTTCTCTTGGGATGGTGTGTCTGTGTTGCTGTGAAGAAGCTGGCAGCAACTCGTGAGTAGAGAGGCCAATCCCTCGCTTCAGAGTCGCCAGAAACGGGGTAGTGGGGGAGAGGGAAGGAAACGTCTGCTGAGCACTTCATTATTCCCTATGTGGAGATTGATTCTCATAGGGTATAATGGGGAATTGATCTGGAGGTTTCGGGGGCTCTGGGGGAGCTGTTGTTTGAGGTAGAGGCACCACATTTTCAGTATAGTATCTAGTGCCTCTCCCCAAAGTACCCCCCAAGTTTCAAAATGATTGGACCACGGGGTCTAAGTCTATGAGCCCCGAAAGAAGGTGCCCCTATCCTTCATTATTTCCTATGGAAGGAAGACATTTTAAAAGGTGTTCTGTCCCTTTAAATGTGATGGCCAGAACTCCCTTGGAGTTCTGTTATGCTTGTCACACCCTTGTTCCTGGCTCTGCCCCAATGTCTCCTGGCTCCACCCCAAAAGTCTCCTGGCTCCACCCCCAAAGTCCCCAGATATTTCTTGAATTGGACTTGGCAATCCTGTGGGGAAGCAGACTTTTCCTTTGCTTCCCCATAGTATCCTGGTCCATTCACGTAGTTCCTAGGGTTCCCCTGGCATTTCTTCAATCTTTCCCAAACCTACTCTGCTGTGTCGCTTTGGAAAAGATTGCAGTGACGTCTAGATGGCTGCCATGCAAGTGGCAAAGCTCAGATTTTTGTGATCCTTCCTTCATGGCGGCTGTTTCCTCCCCCTGCCACCAGAGGGGGTGGGATTTTGGGGTGCTTATAACAATCTGTATATCACATTCTCTGAACGTCCAGCTTCCAGCTTCAAAATAAGTGTCTCGCCCTTTTTATTGCAAAGATATAAGGTGAAAGGCATGTCTGTGCCAGTGTTGGAGGCCAAGTCAGGGAGGGACGGTGGCTCAGGGGAAGCAGAAGGTCCCCGGTTCAATTCCCGGCATCTCCGACTAAAAAAGGGTCCAGGCAAATAGGCGTGAAAAACCTCAGCTTGAGACCCTGGAGAGCCGCTGCCAGTCTGAGTAGACAAGACTGACTTTGATAGACCCAGGGGGGTCTGATTCAGTAGAAGGCAGCTTCATAGGTTAATATGAACAATGGATCTCCCAAAACCTTTAGGGGGAGGGGCAGTGGCTCAGTGGCAGAGCATCTGCTTGGTAAGCAAAAGGTCCCAGGTTCAATCCCCAGCATCTCCAACTAAAAAGGGTCCAGGCAAGTAGGTGTGAAAAACCTCATCTGGAGACCCTGGAGAGCCGCTGCCAGTCTGAGTAGACAAGACTAACTCTGATGGACCAAGGAGGTCTGATTCAGTAGAAGGCAGCTTCATATGTTCATATTAGGGGAGGGGCAGTGGCTCAGTGGCAGAGCATCTGCTTGGTAAGTAGAAGGTCCCAGGTTCCATCCCCAGCATCTCCAACTAAGAAGGCAGCTTCAGATGTTCATATTCCTGTCAAATGGCTCCTCGAAGCCCCGCGTGTTTTTTCTCAGCCACCAAAGAATCCTGTTGCCTGCATGCTCCTACCCCCCTTTCCCAAACTCCATTCCTTTCATCACACACCTCCTGGTAAGACCCCTGGGCAGGACAAAAACTCCTGCCCTCTTTCCGCATTTTGTGCAGCACCTGGTCTGGTGCACTGGAGAGGGCATATTGCCTGCTTTTTTGGGAGGGATGAAAAAACGCTTTTGCTGCTCCCTTCTCTTTCCCAGGCACAGTATTCTCATCACGTGATCCAAGAGATCCTGGGGCACCTCGATTTCCGCAAGCGAGACTCCCCCCGTGTCCGAGCCGGCATCATCCAGGTACTTCTGGAGGCGATCGCCATCGCTGCTAAAGGATCCATCGGTGAGTTGGGTTAAAGGCTCGGGAGTTTGTGGGAAGGGCCCATCGTGCCGTGTTAATGAGCAGCGAGAGGACGGGATGTTCCCCTCCCCCTCGGATTTCTTCTACTCCAGAAAGTCAAATCAGAACCAGCGGGTTGAAATTAAATCAAGAAGAGTTTTTGGCTGAACATTAGGAAGACCTTCCCGACAGTTAGAAGCCAGTGTTCCCTCTAAGCTGAGTTCGTGTGAGCCAGCTCATCGTTTTTTAGCCTCCGTCTCGCACATTTTTGTCTTAGCTCAGGAAAAATGGCCCCAGAGCAAAATAATGTATGCAGCAGCTCACCACTTTAATGCCAGTAGCTCACGAAGTAGAATTTTTGCTCACAGGGCTCCACAGCTTAGAGGGACTATTGAGCGGTTCCTCAGTGGAACAGGCTCCTCGGGAGGTGGTGGGCTCTCTTTCTCTTGATGTTATCAAAGATTTCAGGTTTTCACGGCTGGTAACATCATTAGGGTTTGTAGAATCTTTCGGGCTCAAGTGCCGTGTTCTACTGGAGAAAGTTTTTCTTCCAGACGTTTCGTTCTCAGCTGCGGAGAACATCCTCAGTGGCGTTGCAGCCGGAGCAGGCGCTCTGACCTTCTTGGCTGCTGTGCATTGAGTGAGGCCAGGGCTGCTGGAGAGCTGCTATTTCTAGGCTGGAGGGGGTGTGGTGAGAGGGCAATTGTGCCCATTGTTTGGTGGGGCTTCCTGGAAGGGTAGTGATAAGGAAACAGGCTGTTGAATGTGACCATTGTTCTGTGTTAATTGCTGGGAGGGTTGGAAGGGGTTTGAAGATAAGGAAGATGGTTGTTGACTGTGCTGATTGTTCTGTGGAATTTGCTGGTTGTTCTGAGACTTTCTGCAATTTATAGTCTGTAGGGTGTTTTGTAGAGCTGGGTACCAAGATTGGTGGATGAAAATGCCTTCTTCCTTTCTGTTAAAATTGTGCTGGTGTTTGTAAATCTCAATAGCTTCTCTGTTCAGGCGGGTATGATAATGTGAGACCGTAGAAAGGACTTCAGTTCTTTCAAAGTGGATGACGTGGTCTCCTTCTTGAAGTGCATGTTCAGCTACAGCTGATTTTTCTGGCTGAAACAAGCGACAGTGTCTCTTGTGTTCAGTGAGACGGGTGTTGATACTGCGTTGGGTAGTGCCAATGTGGACTGCACCACAGGAGCAGGGTATTTTGTAGACTCCAGGGGTTGAAAGTGGATCTCTCATATCTTTGGCCGATCTCTCATATCTTTCTCTTGATGCTTTCCAATGAGGCCGGATGGCCCTCTGACAGCAATGCTGATTCTGTGCCGTGAATTTAGGCAGATTGTGAGAGGAGGGTCGGAAGGAGGGAGTGGCTCTCGTGGCCTTATATGCCCAGGCCCGCAGGGGTAGGGAACAATGGCTCTCCAGATGTTTTTTTGCCTACAACTCCCATCAGCCCCAGCCATTGGCCATGCTGGCTGGGGCTGATGGGAGTTGTAGGCAAAAAAACATCTGGAGAGCCACTGTTCCCTACCCCTGGCCCAGGGTAATGCCTATCACCACTTGGGGTCTGGCAGGGACTTTCTGCAGACCTAGTTGGCCCAGTGAGCCTGATGGTTTTTTGCCTTCCTCTGGGATGGGGGCAGGTAGTGGTGAATTTCCTGCATTGTGCAGGGGGTTGAGATCCTTTCTTTCTCTACAAAATAGTTGCCAGCCAGATCATCTGCTCAGTGCTTCCCTTCTCCACTAATTGGGCTCTGCGCTGATGGTCATTTATCCTTTTCAGCGTGTCATGACAGGAAACGGTTGCAGTGAGCGGCGGTGTCAGCCGCGAGCAGCCATTAGAGAGATTCCACACGCTGAGGCCAGGAATGCTCGAGGAAGCTGTCACCGCATGCCACGGGAGGACCAATTAGCGATAATGGAGCTGGGGATAAAAGGGCAGGATCGGCAGGCTCCTGAGAGGAAAGCTGTGGGAGCCTGGCGGGAAGTCAGGCTGGGTCAGGGGCTGGTGAAACCTGCAAAAAAGACAGAGGCCGGGCTTAGCTGCAGGGGGCACGAAGGGGGTCCCAAAAGGGTCTTGCCGTGCCCCAAGGAGGGAGGGAGAGTGACCCTCCTGGGACAAATGGAGCCTCAGGAAGAGGGCGTTTGTGATGGAGCACGGTGCCAAGCAGTGAAGAGCCCAGGATACCCAGATGGTAAGGAGGATGCCCACGTTCCTCAGGGCAAAAGGGATACAGCATGCCACCCCCAAGGCAGAAGAGGCAGACTAAGCTGGTCATTTTTGGTTTTTTTAGGGGCAGGGCCTAGGGTTGGCGGCAGGGGATCCCCTGGTTTGGAGACCCTCCCCCCGCTTCAGGGTCATAAGAAAGCGGGGGGAGGGGAGGGAGATGTCGGCTAGGAACTATTATTCCCTATGGAGACTTATTCCCATAGAAAATCATGGAGAATTGATCTGTGGGTATCTGGGGCTCTGGGGGGGCTGTTTTTTGGGGTAGAGGCACCAAATTTTCAGTATAGCATCTAGTGCCTCTCCCCCAAAATATCCCCCGAGTTTCAAAAGGATTGGACCAGGGGGTCCAATGCTATGAGCCCCAAAAGAAGTGCCCCTATCCTTCATTATTTCCTGCGGAAGGAAGGAATTGAAAAGGTGTGCCGTCCCTTTAAATGTGATGGCCGGAACTCCCTTTGGAGTTCAGTTATGCTTGTCACAGCCTTGATGTTGGCTCCACCCCCAAGTCTCCTGGCTCCACCCCCAAAGTCCCCAGATATTTCTTGAATTGGCCGTGGCAACCCTAGCAGGGCCGGATCTTGGGGGGGGGGCAGAGGGGGGTGCTTGCCCCGGGCGCCAACAGAGGGGGGGTACCAAATTGGGTATGGAGCCCGTTGTATTCTATGGGACCATAAAATAGAATGGCCCATAAGGGGGCACCATTTTTTGATTTTGCTCTCCCCTCAAAAAACATGTCGATCCGGTCCTGCTTAGGGGGAGGGGGAAGTACCACCATGACTTACAGCAACCCTTCATGGGGTTTTCCAGGCAAGAGATGTTCAGAGGTGGTTTGCTCTTGCCTGCCTCTGCCTGGCAACCCTGGACTTGGGGAGGGACGGTGGCTCAGTGGTAGAGCACCTGCTTGGTAAGCAGAAGGTCCCAGGTTCAATCCCTGGCATCTCCATCTCAAAAGGGTCCAAGCAAATAGGCGTGAAGAACCTCAGCTTGAGACCCTGGAGAGCCTCATAAGTGTTAGGGAGGGATGGTGGCTCAGTGGTAGAGCACCTGCTTGGTTAGCAGAAGGTCCCAGGTTCAATCCCCGGCATCTCCAACTCAAAAGGGTCCAGGCAATGAGGTGTGAAAAACCTCAGCTTGAGACTCTGGAGAGCCTCATAAGTGTTAGGGAGGGATGGTGGCTCAGTGGTAGAGCACCTGCTTGGTTAGCAGAAGGTCCCAGGTTCAATCCCCGGCATCTCCAACTCAAAAGGGTCCGGGCAAGTAGGCGTGAAGAACCTCAGCTTGAGACCCTGGAGAGCCTCATAAGTGTTAGGGAGGGATGGTGGCTCAGTGGTAGAGCACCTGCTTGGTAAGCAGAAGGTCCCAGGTGCAATCCCCCGCATCTCCAACTAAAAAAGGTCCAGGCAAGTAGGCGTGAAGAACCTCCGCTTGAGACCCTGGAGAGCCGCTGCCAGTCTGAGTAGACGAGACTGACTTGGATGGACCGAGGGGGGGTCTGATTCAGTAGAAGGCAGCTTCATTTGTTCCTATGACTTCCTCGCCCGTCTCCCATCCAAGTACTAACCAGGGCTGACCCTGCTGAGCGTCTGAGATCCCAGGGCAAGAGCTGTTCAGAGGTGACTTGCCGTCGCCTGCCTCTGTGTAGAGACCCTGGCCTTCCTTGGTGGTCTCCCATCCAAATAATGAGCACGGCTCACCCTGCTTAGCATCCGAGATCTGACGAGACCGGGCTAGCCTGGGCTGTCCACGCCGGGGCTTGTTTTTCGTATGTGTCTTCCGATGTTGTGTTTCGTAAAAGTCTAAATCGGGGGTGGCCAACGGTAGCTCACCAGATGTTTTTTTTGCCTGCAACTCCCATCAGCCCCAGCCAGCATGCTGGCTGGGCTGATGGGAGTTGTAGGCAAAAAAAAAAACATCTGGAGAGCTACCGTTGGCCACCCTGGTCTAAATGGTGGGAGTTTTATCCAGGTTTTCCTCTTAGCTGGCAGAGTTGTGAATCTGGCATTTTAAAATCGTCGGCCCGTCTGTTCTGTTTCTGGCTGGCTTGGCGTCTTGTGCCGCCTCCACTTTTCTTGCCCCTGAGTGTGAACTGCATCGTGGGAAAGGGGGAGCTGTTGCCAGGCCGGGGTTCCTTGGGGAAGCTGGGGGGGGGGGGTTGCCCCTAAAGGGCCCATTTTTCTTTCCAAAAGCCCTGAGTGGGTTTGCACTTTGGGTACTGCTTTATGCTTCCAGCTTCTCTGCCCTGGTGGGCCTTGAATGGTTAATATTCAGAGAGAAGCCAGCCGCCTGGGGGTGATGGCTTCTCCATGGAATCCTTCTCCCATCTCTGGCCTTTAAATGAAGACTCAGCCGAGGCATCGCGTCAGACCGCGATTCAGGAGACTCGTGACTTCAGCGTGAGGCCTGAAGCGACCAGTCGTGGTTCGCGATCAGCTGGCAAACCAGAAGAATGGGAAGCGGTTGGGTTTATTAAAGAAACCACGCTGGAACCGTAAAGCTGCCAGCTTGTAATAGGATAACGAGCCTCTTATTATACTAATAAATCCCCATAGAGATTTGCAGAGTCTCCTTGATAGAAAATGGAATAGTTGGAATAGTTATTAAAAAATTGTCCAAAATCCTTTTATATTCCATTCTTCTTCTACATAGCATCTAAACTTTTTCCCCTCCTTTTCATACACTTCCAAATCATAGTCTCTTAAGATTCTTGTTAGTTTGTCCATCTCACTCCATGTTATAACTTATACAATCCAATCCCCATTTTTCTGGTATTTTTTTCTTGCTTCCATAACTGCGCATACAATGTCCTAACCCCTGAAAGCAAGTACCAGATCAAAGTTCTATCTTCTTTTGGGAATTTTTCCATTTGTAATCCCAATAAAAAAAGTCTCTGCTACTTTCTTGAATTCGTATCCCAAGATCCTTGAAATTTCTTGTGGAATCATCTGCCAATACTTCTTCGCTCTTTCACAAGTCCACCACATATGGTAAAAAGAACCTTCATGTCTTCTACATTTCCAAAGAAGTCCCCTTGATAGAAAATGGAATAGTTGAACCTCTGAAGCTGCTCTGAGCTCAGTTGGGTCGCTGGTTCATGGAGCAGAGTACTGCCTTTTCTCACTGGTGGTAGTGGGGGAGGGGCTTTCCAGTCCTCGGGAGAGGAAGGACCTTTGCAGGACCCCCTCCCTCAGGTGCCTGCACGCAAAGCAGAGGCTCTGCTTCTGAGGCACAGCCCCTCCCTATAGAGTTAAGATATGTTAACGGTAGACTGTGCACATGATCTCAGTAAGGAAAATATGAAGGCGAGAGCAAATTGTGTTCAGTTTTGGACACCACATTTTAAGAAGGATGTAGACAAGCTGGAACGGGTCCAGAGGAGGGCGAGGAAGATGGTGAGGGTCTGGAGACCAAGTCCTATGAGGAAAGGTTGAAGGAGCTGGGGATGTTTAGCCTGGAGAGGAGGCGGCTGAGAGGTGGTCTTCAAGGACTTGAAGGGCTGTCATCTAGAGGATGGGGTGGAATTGTTTTCTGTGGCCCCGGAAGGTAGGACCAGAACCAGTGGGTTGAAATTAAATCAGAAGAGTTTCTGGCTCAACATTAGGAAGAACTTCCTGACCGTTAGAGCGGTTCCTCAGTGGAACAGGCTTCCTCGGGAGGTGGTGGGCTCTCCCTCCTTGGAGGTTTTTAAACAGAGGCTAGATGGCCATCTGACAGCAATGAAGATCCTGTGAATTTAGGGGAAAATGTTTGTGAGTTTCCTGCATTGTGAAGGGGGTTGGACTAGATGACCCTGGAGGTCCCTTCCAACTCTATGATTCTAAATAAATGAGCGGTAGAAGTTACGGGGGGAACAAGGTGCAGTCGGGCCCCTCCATAACCAGCTGTAATTTGTCATATCTCTGGACCACAATACCTGCTCTGGCTCTATCTGACAGCAATGCATAATCTGATATATGCCATTAAAGGCTTGTGAAACATAAACGAATGAAAATGAACGAATTGTACCATCTGGAAAATCTTATAGGCTCTGGCCTCTCTCTTTTTCTCTACAGCTACATTGTGCTGGGACACTGTGAATTCCCCCCCCCCCCCAGAATGCCATCTTGTTTTTAAGGGTTAATGCTTCTATAGTATTAGATTTGGCTTTATAACTGAGTTTTACATGTTGTAACCTGCCCTGAGCCCTGAGCCCACATGCGGGAAGGGCAAGACAGTAATAAAATAAGCTAAAGGGGGAAGAGGAGAGGCTGTGGCCAGGCACTCCACAGCTTCAGCCTTTCCTCGTAGGACTTGGTCTCCAGACCCCTCACCATCTTCGTCGCCCTCCTCTGGACCTGTTCAGCTTTACATCTTTCTTAAAATGTGGTGCCCAAAACTGAACGCAGTACTCCAGGCGAGGACTAACCAGAGCAAAGCGATATCACATCACACAATCTGAACATTATGCTTCTGTTGATACAGCCCAAAATCGCATTTGCCTTTTTAGCAGCTGCATTGCGCTGCTGACTCATGTTCAGTGTGTGGTCCACTAAGACTCCTAGATCCTTTCCCCACATATTGCTGCCAGGACAAGTCTCCCCCATACTGTAATGATACATTGGGTTTTTCCTTCCTAAATGCAGAACTTTACATTTATCCCCATTAAAATTCATTTTGTTTTAGCCCAGTTTTCCAGCCTGTCAAGATCATCCTGTATCGTGCATCTGTCTTCTGCCATATTTGCTATCCTTCCCAATTTGGTATCATTTGCAGATTTAACAAGCAGTTCCCTCTATTCTTTCATCAAAATTATTTATAGAGATGTTGAACAGAACAAGTCCCAGGACAGATCCCTGAGGTACTCCACTTGCCACTACTCTGCAAGAGGATGAGGAACCATTCACAAACACTCTTGGGGTGCGATCTGTCAATCAGTTACAGATCCACTTAACAGTAATAGGATCCAAACCACATTTTACCAATTCGTCTACAAGAATATGATGTGGAACTTTATCAAAAGCTGTACTGAAAACAAGATAAACAATGTCTACAGCATTCCCCTGATCCAGCAAGGTAGTCACTTTCTCAAAAAAAGATATCAGGTTAGTCTGACGTGACTTGTTCTTGAGAAACCCATGCTGGCTCTTAGTAATCACAGCCGTCCTTCCTAAGTGCTTAAGGGCTGACAGACTGATGATTGTTGTTGTTGTTATTAATAATCACATTTATTTCCTGCCATCACCTAACGAGCTCAGGGTAGCTAACAAAAACCACGTAGAATATTAAAAACAATATACAAGAGAGCCAGTTTGGTGTAGTGGTTAAGTGTGCGGACTCTTATCTGGGAGAACCGAGTTTGATTCCCCACTTCTCCACTTGCACCTGCTACTATGGCCTTGAGTCAGCCATAGCTCTGGCAGAGGTTGTCCTTGAAAGGGCAGCTGCTGTGAGAGCCCTCTCAGCCCCACCCACCTCACAAGGTGTCTGTTGTGGGGGAGGAAGGGAAAGGAGATTGTGAGCTGCTCTGAGACTCTTCGGAGTGGAGGGAGGGATATGAATCCAATATCTTCATCTACCTCACAGGGTGTCTGTTGTGGGGGGGGGAAGGTAAAGGAGATTGTGAGCCGCTCTGAGACTCTTCGGAGTGGAGGGCAGGGTATAAATCCAATATCTTCATCTACCTCACAGGGTGTCTGTTGTGGGGGGGTGGGAAGGTAAAGGAGATTGTGAACCGCTCTGAGACTCTTTGGAGTGGAGGGCGGGATATAAATCCAATATCTTCATCTACCTCACAGGGTGTCTGTTGTGGGGGAGGAAGGGAAAGGAGACTGTGAGCCGCTCTGAGACTCTTTGGAGTGGAGGGCGGGATATAAATCCAATATCTTCATCTACCTCACAGGGTGTCTGTTGTGGGGGGGGGGGGAGGTAAAGGAGATTGTGAGCTGCTCTGAGACTCTTCGGAGTGGAGAACGGGATATAAATCCAATATCTTTTTCTACAATAAAATCAATTCCACACATTTTTAACCATAAAATCCAAGATGCACATCAATGTTTCTGAATATCTGTATTTGTTGAATATCTGATGATTTGTTCTAAAACCTTTCCAGGTATAGACATCAAACTGACAGGTTGGTAGTTACCCGGATCCTCTTTTTTCCCCTTCTTGAAGATGGGGACAACATTTGCCCGCCTTCAATCTACTGGCATCTCACCTGCTCTACACGAATTCTTAAAAATAATTATTATTATTTCAACTTCTCTTGCATAGCAAAGAACTAGAAGAAGAAGATATTGGATTTATATCCCTCCCTCCACTCTGAAGAGTCTCAGAGCGGTTCACAATCTCCTTTACCTTCCTCCCCCACAACAGACACCCTGTGAGGTAGATGAAGATGTTGGATTTATATCCTGCCCTCCACTCCAAGGAGTCTCAGAGCGGCTCACAATCTCCTTTCCCTTCCCCACCCCCAAAACAGACACCCTGTGAGGTAGATGAAGATGTTGGATTTATATCACGCCCTCTACTCCGAAGAGTCTCAGAGCGGGTCACAATCTCTTTTACCTTCCCCACCCCCAAATCAGACACCCTGTGAGGTGGGTGGGGCTGAGAGGGCTCTCCCAGCGGCTGCCCTTTCAAGGACAACCTCTGCCAGAGCTATGGCTGACCCAAGGCCATTCCAGCAGGAGCAAGTGGAGGAGTGGGGAATCAAACCCGGTTCTCCCAGATAAGAGAGCTATGGCTGACCCAAGGCCATTCCAGCAGCTGCAAGTGGAGGAGTGGGGAATCAAACCCGATTCTCCCAGATAAGAATCCGCGCACTTAACCCCTACACCAAACTGGCTCTCCACTACTGCTTCACTGGTGTTCCTTTTACTCCCCCATCTCTGGTCAAATATCGGTGGGTCAGGCCATTTCTTGGTTTGGTTTCACCCTGACCACAGCTGTCTGCAATGTGCAAGCTGTGGGTGTGTATCTGTGTGATACAGTTCACAGAACTCCATGGGTGCTTCTACGCAAGTATTCTGGCCCCAGTGGGAGCTGGCAAATGAATTGTGTGCTGGGTAGCTCTGATTACCGCATTGCTCCTCTGTTGTACAGGCCCGACCGTCCTGGAGGTCTTCAACACTCTACTGAAACACTTGAGCCTGAGCGTGGATTTTGAACTGGGCACCAAGTCTGGTTCAACTGGCAACATCGACACCCGCTCCAAGGAGTGTGAGGAAAAGATAGTCCAGAATGCCATCATTCAGACCATTGGTGAGTCAAGTGTGTGCCCTGCACTCCTTGAAATGAACGCATTTGAACACAAAACAAAACCCCAGCTCCCGTTTTTATTGCCTTTTCACCCCACCGTTCTGCAAAGGGAACTGGAATTATTAAAAGGAAATCCTTCTTCGCCCGAAGAGTAATTGACACGTGGAATTCACTGCCGCAGGAAGTGGCGGTGGCTGCAGGCATAGACAAAGGGGGATTGGAAAAAATATGTGGACTAAGGGACCATCAGTGGCTATTAGCCACAAGGTATAGAAGGAACACTCCGTCTGGGCAGTGATACCGGGTATTCTTTATGTTTGGGGGGGGGGGGCAACAGCAGGAGGACTTCTGGAGTTCTTTCCCTGCTGGTGGACCTCCTGATGGCCCCTGGGTTTTGGCCGCCATGTGACACAATGCTGGACTGGACGGGCCATTGGCCTGATCCAACATGGCTTCTCTTATGTCTGGGGCCGTGATGCTCTGGATTCTTGGTGCTTTGGAGGGGCACAGTGGGAAGGCTTCTAGTGTCCTGGCCCCACTGGTGGACCCCCTGATGGCACCTGGTTTATTTGGCCACTGTGTGACACAGAGTGTTGGACTGGATGGACCACTGGTCTGATCCAACATGGCTTCTCTTATGTCTGGAGAAGTGAGGCTCTGTATTCTTGGTGCTTGAGAAGGCAACAGCGGGAGAGCTTCTGGAGTTCCGGCCTTGCTAGTGGACCTCCTGATGGCCACTGGGTTTTTTGGCCACTGTGTGACACAACTTGTTGGACTGGATGGGCCATTGGCCTGATCCAACCTGGATTCTCTGATGTTCTTTTATGTTCTTATTTCTGCAGATGTGGGAGGGAAGGCAAGATAAGTGAGACAGAATCCCTTTTGCCCTTGAATTCACCTTACGATAGATCAGTGCCTCTTCCTTTCTCCCTTCTGTAGGATTCTTTGGAAGTAACCTGCCTGATTACCAGCGGTCGGAGATCATGATGTTTATAATGGGGAAGGTCCCTGTGTTTGGGATGACGGCTCATAGCTCAGAGAACGGCCAACTTGGGTTTGTATTTTTCTCCTGTTTGCTGTTAAAAGTGTCACTGATTATTAGTTTTGGTTATTTGTATATATTATCAGGGTTTATATGTATATATTTGTGCGTATGTAATCCCAAATGGGGTTGGGATTGGAGCTTGTGTCTCCCTTTGCCAAGACAGAAGCAATGGCGCTGGAAGTACTGATGACCCCACCTTTCTTCCTTTGTAAGGCAAAGGCAGGGGGTACAGGGAGCCTCTGGGGCATTCCCCATCCCGGGCACTGACCATCCCCCTGTCAAGGAGAGCCAGTTTGGTGTAGTGGTTAAGTGCGCGGACTCTTATCTGGGAGAACCGGGTTTGATTCCCCACTCCTCCACTTGCAGCTGCTGGAATGGCCTTGGGTCAGCCAGAGCTCTGGCAGAGGTTGTCCTTGAAAGGGCAGCTGCTGTGAGAGCCCTCTCCAGCCCCACCCACCTCACAGGGTGTTTGTTGTGGGGGAGGAAGGTAAAGGAGATTGTGAGCCGCTCTGAGACTCTTCGGAGTGGAGGGCGGGATATAAATCCAATATCTTCATCTACCTCACAGGGTGTCTGTTGTGGGTGGGGGGGAGGTAAAGGAGATTGTGAGCCGCTCTGAGACTCTTCGGAGTGGAGGGCGGGATATAAATCCAATATCTTCTTCTTCTTCTTCAAGTCCCCAGCAGTTCAGTAATCAACACCAGGCCATTATGAGAACAGACTTTAATGATAAACTGACAGGTCTTTGGAGCAAGAGGGTTCTTGCAAAAACTGGCTTTGGCAGACAAAAGCCCTCTGCTTATATCTTAAGCTTAAACCGTTATACATTCAAATGCGAGGTGTGAAGCAAGCAGTCCCCCCCCCCCATTGTTCTTTCCCAGGCCCCTTTCAAGTGCGCACATTATCAGGCAGAGACAGCCTTGGCCATCCCCGAGACCAGGCTGAAAGAATGCTTCATGCGTTACGCAGAAATAGGAGCCAGCGAAGCAAGAAGCGAAAGTAACGTTCCATCTAAATGGCAAGAGGTGCTCTTGACCCCTCCACCTCTTTCAGTCTTCAGCAAGGCCGCTGTACCCTTTGCCCCAGGGCTCCTGCCCCTGTAGTTTTGCCCCTACAGCACAGCCTTTCAGAGGAAAAGATTTTGGATTTATATCCCGCCCCATACGCTGAATCTCAGAGTCTCAGCGGTCACAATCTCCTCTACCTTCCCCCTGCCCCCAAACAACAGACACCCTGTGAGGTAGGTGGGGCTGAGAGAGCATTTACAGCAGCTGCCCTTTCAAGGACAGCTTCTATGAAAGCTATGGCTGACCCAAGGCCATTCCAGCAGCTGCAAGTGGAGGAGTGGGGAATCAAAGAAGAAGATATTGGATTTATATCCTGCCCTATACTCTGAATCTCAGAGCGGCTCACAATCTCCTTTCCCTTCCTCCCCCACAACAGACACCCTGTGAGGTAGGTGGGACTGAGAGTGCTTTTATAGCAGCTGCCCTTTCAATGACAGAGCCTCAGAGTGACTCACAATCTCCTTTATCTTCCTTTATCTTCCTCCCCCACAACAGACACCCTGTGAGGTGGGTGGGGCTGAGAGAGCTCTCACAGCAGCTGCTCTTTCAAGAACAATTCCTGCAAGAGCTCTGGCTGACCCAAGGCCATCTCAGCAGGTGCAAACTGGTAGGTTCTTTCTACCATATGTGGTGGACTTGTGAAAGAGCAAAAAAGTATTGGCAGATGATTCAACAAGAAATTTCTAAGATCTTGGGATATGAATTTAAGAAAGTAGCAGAAACATTTCTGTTGGGATTACAAATGGAAATGGAAACATTTCCAAAAGTAGATAGAACTTTGATTTGGTACTTGCTTTCAGTGGCTAGGACATTGTATGTGCAGTTATGGAAGCAAGAAAAAATACCAGAAAAATGGGATTGGATTACAAAAGTAATAACATGGAGTGAGATGGATAAACTAACAAGAATCTTAAGAGACTATGATTTGGAAGTTTATAGAAAGGAGTGGAAAAAGTTTAGAGGTTACGTAGAAAAACAATGGAAAATAAAAGGACACTGGACAATTTTTAAATAATGATTAAGTATTAGCGGGGTATTAGTATGGTTTAAGGGTACCTTTAAGTGTTAACATTTTAAGTTTATAACATCGGTGGGAGTCAAATAATGGGGGGAGGGGGATTTAGAAAATAGCATATGGGGAAGATTAAAAAAATGGATAATGTTACCATTTGTTATTAATAAAATTCTTTAAACATAAAAAATGCCATCACTACATAACACTGCATTTTTTACTGAGTTGCAAACTGGAAGCATTTTCTCTGGTTCTGTCCCAAAGCATATTTCTCTCTCCCCTCTCCCCCACCACCCCCAACTCCAGGGACTTGGGAACCAGGAGGATCCAGATCATGTTGCTGCGCTCTTTGCTGATGGTAAGCCCGGTCTCGGCCCCTGCTGTTGGGATGAGTCCTATGGGGAGCGGGGGGTGGGGTGGAATGGCTGTGAATGAGGTCAAGGCTCTGGTTTCCTGGAGGTGTCGCAGGAAGCGCTGAGCCAAAGCAGCAGTCGGTGCGAGCAAAGGGGGCAAGGGAGTTCCTTCTCCTTCTGTCCTGAGGCTAGCGCTTAAGGGTGCCCCGTGAAGCTGATGGACGGCAGATCCAGGGTGGACAAGAGGCAAGACTTCTTCACATGACTTGGACTCACTGGCCTGGGGTGCAGGACGGCTGCTAGCCCAGATGGCTTAAGAAAGGGCAGCTAGCCACTGAGAGACCTCATTCCCCCACGCATTAGTCTGGTCGCCACGACGTCCAGAGGCAGTGCGGCCCTGTGCGGGGGAGGGAAGGATGCCAGCAACGGAAGAGGCTTTTGCCCTTGACCTGTTGGAGTTCTGTTTGTGAGCTTCCGGAAGGCATCTGACGGGCCCCTCTGGGGAACAGTACACAGGTCTGGATGTTTTGCTCTGATTCTAGCGGGGCTCTGCTTATGCTCCGGTGTTACGTTCTGCCGTCTTCCCCGTGGGCTCTAAATACTGTGGGGGGTCCTGAGAACAAGACTCACTTGCAGATTGTACCACTGTCACACACACCCACACACCCAACCCTGCACAAGGATAGGATATCATAAGTGATTTGGGGGTGTCCGCTGTGGGCCGTGGTACGAAAGGGATCACAGTGGCAGGATATGGGTCACACGCGACCTATTGGTAGTGTGGAGGCACCTGTGAGATGGGGGCTGCTTCACGGCCCACTTATGAACCCAGCTGCTGTCTTTGAGTCTTCTGATTCCTAGCTTCCAAGATCCAGGGTGCGTGGCCATTTCCCTCTCGCCCTTCAGTTTGTTCAGACTGTCGCTGAAGGGATATATCAGGGGTGGGTAAACTTGCTTAACATAAGAGCCGCATAGAATAAATGTCAGATGCTTGAGAGCCGCAAGACATGAACGTCAGATCTTTGAGGAAGGGAGGGAGGAGGGGAGAGATGAGAAGAAAGCAACTTTAATTTTAAATGCATTTTTCCAAGCTGCTGACTGGCTTGGCTTGGAGAGCCAGTTTGGTGTAGTGGTTAAGTGTGCAGACTCTTATCTGGGAGAACCGGGCTTGATTCCCCACTCCTCCACTTGCACCTGCTGGAATGGCCTTGGGTCAGCCAGAGCTCTCTTATTTGGGAGAACCGGGTTTGATTCCCCACTCCTCCACTTGCAGCTGCTGGAATGGCCTTGGGTCAGCCAGAGCTCTCTTATCTGGGAGAACCGGGTTTGATTCCCCACTCCTCCACTTGCACCTGCTGGAATGGCCTTGGGTCAGCCAGAGCTCTCTTATCTGGGAGAACCGGGTTTGATTCCCCACTCCTCCACTTGCAGCTGCTGGAATGGCCTTGGGTCAGCCAGAGCTCTCTTATCTGGGAGAACCGGGTTTGATTCCCCACTCCTCCACTTGCACCTGCTGGAATGGCCTTGGGTCAGCCAGAGCTCTCACAGGAGTTGTCCTTGAAAGGGCAGATGCTGTGAGAGCCCTTTCAGCCCCACACACCTCACAGGGTGCCTGTTTTGGGGGAGGAAGGTAAAGGAGATTGTGAGCCGCTCTGAGACTCTTCGGAGTGGAGGGCAGGATATAAATCCAATTTCTTCTTGGAGAAGTGATTTAAAGAGATAAGTACCTTTTCCAGCTAGGGCAGTGGGAGCTCCAAGAGCCACACAATATGTGTGAAAGAGCCACATGTGGCTCCCGAGCCGCAGCTTGGCCCCCTCAGGATATATTGTGCATTAAGGAGGTCTGCAATGGTACTGCTGACTTTATCTTGGTCCCCACATCCACAGGTCACCTCTGGCTACAACGCCAAGAGCATCGCCACGGTCCTTTCAGCCCCCTTCCTCGATCCTCTGCTGTCCTCTTCGCTCATGGAAGATTGCGAGCTGCGGCAGCTGGTCCTGGAAGTGCTGCACAACCTTATCGATCGGCACGACAACCGAGCAAAGCTTAGAGGCATCAGGTAGCCCAGCCTGGGGTGAAACGCTATGCATTGGATGCACAACCCAGCATTTAGTTAGCACATAAGAACATAAAGAGAAGCCATGTTGGATCAGGCCAGTGGCCCCTCCAGTCCAGCACTCTGAGTCACACATAAGAACATAAGAGAAGCCCTGTTGGATCAGGCCAATGGCCCATCCCGTCCAACACTCTGTGTCACATAATAACATAAGAGAAGCCATGCTGGATCAGGCCAATGGCCCATCCAGTCCAACACGCTGTGTCACATAAGAACATAAGAGATCAGGCCAGTGGCCCCTCCAGTCCAGCACTCTGTGTCAAATAAGAACATAAGAGAAGCCCTGTTGGATCAGGCCAATGGCCCCTCCAGTCCAACACTCTGTGTCACATAAGAACATAAGAGAAGCCATGTTGGATCAGGCCAATGGCCCCTCCAGTCCAACACTCTGTGTCACATAAGAGAAGACATGTTGGATCAGGAAAATGGCCCCTCCAGTCCAACACTCTGTGTCACATAAGAACATAAGAGAAGCCATGTTGGATCAGGCCAATGGCCCCTCCAGTCCAACACTCTGTGTCACATAAGAACATAAGAGAAGCCCTGTTGGATCAGGCCAGTGGCCCCTCCAGTCCAACACTCTGTGTCACATAAGAACATAAGAGAAGCCCTGTTGGATCAGGCCAGTGGCCCCTCCAGTCCAACACTCTGTGTCACATAAGAACATAAGAGAAGCCATGTTGGATCAGGCCAGTGGCCCCTCCAGTCCAACACTCTGTGTCACATAAGAACATCTGAGAAGCCCTGTTGGATCAGGCCAATGGCCCATCCAGTCCAACACTCTGTGTCACATAAGAACATAAGAGAAGCCCTGTTGGGTCAGGCCAATGGCCCCTCAAGTCCAACACTCTGTGTCACATAAGAACATAAGAGAAGCCATGTTGGATCAGGCTAATGGCCCCTCCAGTCCAACACTCTGTGTCACATAAGAACATAAGAGAAGCCATGCTGGATCAGGCCAATGACCCACCCAGTCCAACACTCTGTGTCACACATAGGAGAAGCCCTGTTGGATCAGGCCAATGGCCCCTCCAGTCCAGCACTCTGTGTCAAATAAGAACATAAGAGAAGCCCTGTTGGATCAGGCCAAAGGCCCCTCCAGTCCAACACTCTGTGTCACATAAGAACATCTGAGAAGCCCTGTTGGATCAGGCCAATGGCCCATCCAGTCCAACACTCTGTGTCACATAAGAGCTTAAGAGAAGCCCTGTTGGATCAGGCCAAAGGCCCCTCCAGTCCAATACTCAGTGTCACATAAGAACAACTAAGAAGCCCTGTTGGGTCAGGCCAATGGCCCATCCAGTCCAACACTCTGTGTCACATAAGAACATAAGAGAAGCCCTGTTGGATCAGGCCAGTGGCCCCTCCAGTCCAACACTCTGTGTCACATAAGAGTAGCCCTGTTGGATCAGGCCAGTGGCCCCTCCAGTCCAACACTCTGTGTCACAGAAGAACCTAAGAGAAGACCTGTTGGATCAGGCCAGTGGCCCCTCAAGTCCAACACTCTGTGTCACATAAGAACATAAGAGAAGCCATGTTGGATCAGGCCAGTGGCCCCTCCAGTCCAACACTCTGTGTGACATAAGAATATAAGAGAAGCCCTGTTGGATCAGGCCAGTGGCCCCTCCAGTCCAACACTCTGTGTGACATAAGAACATAAGAGAAGCCCTGTTGGATCAGGCCAGTGGCCCCTCCAGTCCAACACTCTGTGTCACATAAGAACATAAGAGAAGCCCTGTTGGATCAGGCCAGTGGCCCCTCCAGTCCCACACTCTGTGTCACATAAGAACATAAGAGAAGCCCTGTTGGATCAGGTCAATGGCTCCTCCAGTCCAACACTCTGTGTCACATAAGAACATAAGAGAAGCCCTGTTGGATCAGGCCAGTGGCCCCTCCAGTCCAACACTCTGTGTCACACAGTGGCCAATATGTGTGTGTTTGTGTGTGTGTGTGTGTGTGTGTATATATATATATACCCGCATACACATACATATGCACACATATATGGCCTTTGCTTCTTGGATAATGCAAAAGCCATTACATGCGCTAAGAATCATAAAATGAAACCAGAATGCGGCATACAAAGAGTGGGGTTAAAAAGCATTTAACTGTATAGGATATAAGAAACATCGTTTGAACCAGAGCAGAAATATTTGGAGAACCAAGGGTGGGGTGGGGCGGGGAAGCATATTGGCCCAAGACCTGGGAACAAGATGGGAATCCTGGTGCCCAAAGGCTGGCTGTGTGGGCATCGGGCAGCTTTCGGAGGGGAGGGAGTTCCGCGGGGGTGGCGCCAGGCTGCAGGGAACCCATGAACGATGCCTGTTTTTCTCCTCTAGAATAATACCAGACGTTTCGGATCTGAAGATAAAGCGAGATAAAATTTCACGGCAAGACGTGAGCTTCATGAAGAAGGTAAGTGCCCGAAGAGGCTCCCGTCTGTCCGCCCATGAAGGAAGATCCCCTGCAGAGGAAGGTCCCTTCTCCCATTCTGTCCCCCGCAGGCAGGACCACGTAACTTAAGACAGAGCCGTCGCTGTTTCCAGGTGGTGAGGGGGAGGGCTCGGAGGCAGAGGTCCCAAGTTCAAACCCTGGCCTCTCCAGCTGAAGAGCACCAGGCGGGAGGTGATGCAAAAGACCCTGGAGAGCTGCTGCCGGTCTGAGTAGACAAGACTGACTTTGATGGACCCAGGATCTAGTTCAGTACAAAGCAGCCTCGTGTGAAGGGCTTTGGCTTAGCAGTAGAGCATCTGCTTAGCATGCAGAAGGTCATAAATTCAATCCCTGGCATCTCCAGTTAAAAGGACCCAGGCAGGAAGTGGTGGTGGTTGTTTGTTTGTTTATATTCTGCCCATTAATCACTACACCAAACTGGCTCTCAGTACTGTAGCCCAGGTATTTAGGGGGGATAGATACGTTGCTTGCTCCCTGATCTGGGGAATACCCTCTACCTGAGACCCTGGAGAGCTGCTGTCGGTCTGAGAATACTCACCTTTGTGTGCGTTTCCCCGCAGTGCACGGTGCTCCTCCATTAACTGGCACACGAGCCCTCTGCAGCGTGGGAAGAATCACATGACGCTTCCTTACGTGGGCTGTTGGTCCGTCAGGCCAAGGGCTGTTTTTCTCTGCCTGGCCGCTCTTCTGCAAGGCAGGGGTATCTCTTGCTGCCGTTATTGACTGGAGCTGCTGGGGACTGAACCTGGGGCCTCCTGCACGCAGAGCTGGCCTTCTGCTGCCAGTCAGGAGCTCAGTCAGGGAGGTGACTGCCAGAGGGAGGTGACTGGAAGTCTCAGGCAGCCCCATGAGCTTGTCAGCGACCATAGAGGAGGGCTAGGCAAGGAAGGGCAGAGAGGTACAAGGCCCTGCTCCGAACTGGCGCTAGCGATCTCCAGCTGCTGCGGGGCCTGACCTTTGCTCCTCCCCCACAGCACTGCCAGCAGCTGTACAGACACATCTACTTGGGCTGCAAAGAAGACGACAGTGTGCACAAGAACTTTGAGCTGCTCTACACGACTCTTGCTCTGATCACCATCGAGCTGGCCAACGAGGAGGTGGTGACGGATCTCATCCGCCTGGCCATTGCCTTACAGGTGGGTGGATTGGGGGGGGGGGGGGCAGTTGGTTGTTTCCAGGCAGAGGACTTGGATGCCTCTTTCTTTCCACCTCTCCTTCCCTCCTCACATCTGTTTGCCTGCCTTCCTTCTTGTCCTGTGACTCTCTGACATTCACGTCGTGCGTCTCAAGCGTCTGACGTTATTCCGCGTGGCTCTTGCATTAATATAGCGGCCCTGTGGCGCAGAGTGGTAAAGCAGCAGTACTGTGGTCTGAACTCTCTGCTCACGACCTGAGTTCGATCCCAGCGGAAGCTGGATTCAGGTAGCCGACCCAAGATTGACTCAGCCTTCCATCCTTCCGAGGTCGGTCAAAGGAGTCCCCAGCTTGCTGGGGGGAAAGTGTAAAAGACTGGGAGAGACAATGGCAAACCACCCCGTAAAAAGTCTGCCGTGAAAATATTATGAAAGCAACGTCACCCCAGAGTCAAAAACGACTGGTGCTTGCACAGGGGGACTACCTTTACCTTTTCTTAGAGTGGCACAGAGTGGGTAAAGCTGCAGTACTGTAGTCCAAGCTCTCTGCTCATGACCTGAGTTTGATCCCAGCGGAAGCTGAGTTCAGGTAGTCAGCCCAAGGTTGACTCAGCCTTCCATCCTTCCGAGGTCGGTCAAATGAGTCCCCATTGCTGGGGGGAAAGTGTGAAAGACTGGGAAAGGCAACGGCAAACCACCCTGTCAAAAGTCTGCCGTAAAAATGCTGTGAAAGCAACGTCACCCCAGAGTCGGAAACAACTGATGCTTGCACAGGGGACCTTTCCTTTTTCCTTACATTAAGCCAGTTTGGCCACCCCTGAGTCCGAAAGGAATGCCAGAAGGAGTGCGCTGCATGTTCAAGCCGCGTCACACAGCTCACTTGTTTGGCATTTTCCTCCCTCTGACTGTGCAGGATATTCTCTTTTCAAAGTTTTTTTATTCGATTTTAAAGGACAGAGAAATAAAGAAAAAGAAATATGTAGAAAATAGGAAATAAGGAAGTATAAATGTATGTAAAGATCCCCCCCTGCAGTTACAATTTCACTGCAGCTCATGCAAAAGCTAACGATGCATTCAATTGTTGTTGTAATGTTACATCCACTCTTCTGAACCTTTAATTTCTCGTTAATACATTGATAGCATTTTTCCTTAATTCTATTACCGTAATCATTATTATCATTATAATAATTTCCTTAATTCCATTATTGCAATCATTATTATAATTTCCTTCACCATTACTATCGATCTCTTAATTCATCATAACTTAATTATTTAAGTTTAAATCAGTTTTTTTTTTAAACTTAGTCTGTGAACTAAACTACTTATAGGGAGGGACTGTGGCTCAGTGGGGGGAGGGACGGTGGCTCAGTGGTAGAGCATCTGCTTGGGAAGCAGAAGGTCCCAGGTTCAATCCCTGGCATCTCCAAAAAAGGGTCCAGGCAAATAGGTGTGAAAAACCTCAGCTTGAGACCCTGGAGAGCCGCTGCCAGTCTGAGAAGACAATACTGACTTTGATGGACCAAAGGTCTGATTCAGTATAAGGCAGCTTCATATGTTCATGTACTTTTTAAAAAACAAGCATATAATCCAGGATTACAGCACTTATGTAGGAGTAACATTATATTTTATATTTCCTTTCAAAAGGAAAAAAAATATATCCATTTTACATTTCTTCCTCCTTTATTTATACAGGATGTAGCCATTCTCAATGAGGACAACTTGTCCATGTTCAGCCGTTGTGGCATCATGGCGCTGGTCGCTGCGTACCTCAACTTCCTGAGCCAGATGATCGCTGTGCCCGCTTTCTGCCAACACGTCAGCAAGGTTTGTTACAGCCTCTTGTGCCTTTCACAGTCCAACCCAGCAAGGATCCACTTCCTCCTGGGGGCTGTTCTGTTCTCCAGACATTGGGATACATACAGGTTGATTGTTCTGAGGTTAATCAAGGAGTTACCTTCTGGTTGGAAGAGTTCCTTGAACTGAGGATGCCAGTCTGCACAGAAGAACAAGATATTGGATTTATATCCCGCCCTCCACTCCGAAGAGTCTCAGAACAGCTCACAATCTCCTTTACCTTCCCCCCCCCCCACAACAAATTCCCTGTGAGGTAGATGAAGATATTGGATTTATATTCCACCCTCCACTCCAAAGAGTCTCAGAGTGGCTCACAGTCTTCTTTCCCTTCCTCCCCCACAACAGACACCCTGTGAGGTAGATGAAGATATTGGATTTATATCCCGCCCTCCACTCCGAAGAGTCTCAGAGCGGCAAACAATCTCCTTTACCTTCCGCCCCCCCGCCACAACAGACACCCTGTGAGGTAGATGAAGATATTGGATTTATATCCTGCCCTCCACTCCCAAGAGTCTCAGAGCTGCTCACAATCTCCTTTACCTTCCCCCCTCCGCCACAACAGACACCCTTTGAGGTAGATGAAGATATTGGATTTATATCCTGCCCTCCACTCCGAAGAGTCTCAGAGCAGCTCACAATCTCCTTTATCTTCCCCCCCCACAACAGACACCACTGTGAGGTAGATGAAGATATTGGATTTATATCCCACCCTCCACTCTGAAGAGTCTCACAATGGCTCACAATCTCCATTCCCTTCCTCCCCCACAACAGACACCCTGTGAGGTAGATGAAGATATTAGATTTATATCCCGCCCACCACTCCAAAGAGTCTCAGAGCTGCTCACAGTCTCCTTTACCTCCCCCCCCCCACAACAGACACCCTGTGAGGTAGATGAAGATATTGGATTTATATCCCGCCCTCCACTCCGAAGAGACTCAGAGCAGCTCACAATCTTCTTTATCTCCCCCCCCCACAACAGACACCCTGTGAGGCAGATGAAGATATTGGATTTATATCCCACCCTCCACTCCCAAGAGTCTCAGAGCTGCTCACAATCTCCTTTACCTTCCCCCCCCCCCACAACAGACACTCTGTGAGGTAGATGAAGATATTGGATTTATATCCTGCCCTCCACTCCGAAGAGTCTCAGAGCAGCTCACAATCTCCTTTATCTTCCCGCCCCCACAACAGACACCCTGTGAGGTAGATGAAGATATTGGATTTATATCCCACCCTCCACTCTGAAGAGTCTCAGAGTGGCTCCCAATCTCCTTTTCCTTCCTCCCCCACAACAGACACCCTTTGAGGTAGATGAAGATATTGGATTTATATCCCACCCTCCACTCCGAAGAGTCTCAGAGTGGCTCACAATCTCTTTTACCTTCCCCCCCTCCACAACAGACACCCTGTGAGGCAGATGAAGATATTGGATTTATATCCCACCCTCCACTCCGAAGAGTCTCAGAGTGGCTCACAGTCTCCTTTCCCTTCCCCCCACCCACAACAGCCTGTGAGGTAGATGACGATATTGGATTTATATCCTGCCCTCCACTCTGAAGAGTCTCAGAGCAGCTCACAATCTACTTTACCTTCCCCCCCACACACAACAGACACCCTGTGAGGTAGATGAAGATATTGGATTTATATCCCACCCTCCACTCCGAAGAGTCTCAGAGTGGCTCACAGTCTCCTTTCCCTTCCCCCCCTCCACAACAGACACCCTGTGAGGTGGGTGGGGCTGGAGAGGGCTCTCACAGCAGGTGCCCTTTCAAGGACAACCTCTGCCAAAGCTATGGCTGACCCAAGGCCATTCGAGCAGGTGCAAGTGGAGGAGTGGGGAATCAAACCCGGTTCTCCCAGATAAGAGAGCTCTGGCTGACCCAAGGCCATCCCAGCAGGTGCAAGTGGAGGAGTGGGGAATCAAACCCGGTTCTCCCAGATAAGAGAGCTCTGGCTGACCCAAGGCCATTCCAGCAGGTGCAAGTGGAGGAGTGGGGAATCAAACCCGGTTCTCCCAGATAAGAGAGCTCTGGTTGACCCAAGGCCATTCCAGCAGGTGCAAATCGAGGAGTGGGGAATCCAACCCGGTTCTCCCAGATAAGAGAGCTCTGGCTGACCCAAGGCCATTCCAACAGCTGCAAGTGGAGGAGTGGGGAATCCAACCTGGTTCTCCCAGATAAGAGAGCTCTGGCTGTCCCAAGGCCATTCCAGCAACTGCAAGTGGAGGAGGGGGGAATCCAACCTGGTTCTCCCAGATGAGAGCTCTGGCTGACCCAAGGCTATTCCAGCAGCTGCAAGTGGAGGAGTGGGGAATCCAACCTGGTTCTCCCAGATAAGAGAGCTCTGGCTGTCCCAAGGCCATTCCAGCAACTGCAAGTGGAGGAGGGGGGAATCCAACCTGGTTCTCCCAGATGAGAGCTCTGGCTGACCCAAGGCTATTCCAGCAGATGCAAGTGGAGAAGTGGGGAATCAAACCTGGTTCTCCCACATAAGAGTCCGCGCACTTAATCTCTACACCAAACTGGCTCTCACAGTCAGGCATTGTGTGTAAAATCCATAGAGAGATGTGACGTTCAGGCGGGGAAGAACTTCCTCTGTTTCAGCTGGGGAAGGCAGTTGTCTTCATGGTGGTGGAGAGGGCCAATTCATGGCGACTCTGCAGGGGTTTCGAGGCAAGGGGTGAACGGGTGCTTTGCCATTGCCTGACCCTGCTTAGCTTTCAAGAGTGGTAAAAATTGGCCTCCCCTGTCCCATCTGGGTCCGTGTGCCCTCGTTTTACAACTTTGTTTATCGTCTTGGTAAATAGCTGCATCAGAAACCACCGCCACCTCGCTCTTGCCCCTGGCACTGAGAAGGGCTTGAAACTGTCTTCTGCTGTGACTGGGAAGTTCCTTCTGGCGCCCTCAGTGGGGAGGGGCGGTGGCTCAGTGACAGAGCATCTGCTTGGTAAGCAGGAGGTCCCAGGTTCCATCCCCGGCATCTCCAACTAAAAAGGATCCAGGCAAGTAGGTGTGAAAAATCTCAGCTTGAGACCCTGGTGAAAGAGCCGCTGCCAGTCTGAGTAGACAAGACTGACTTTGATAGACCCAAGAGGGTCTGATTCAGTAGAAGGCAGCTTCATATGTATATATTAGGGAAGGAACAGTGGCTCAGTGGTAGAGCATCTGCCTGGTAAGCAGAAAGTCCCAGGTCCAATCCCTGGCACCTCCAACTAAAAAGGGTCCAGGCAAGTAGGTGTGAAAAACCTCAGCTTGAGACCCTGGAGAGCCGCTGCCAGTCTGAGTAGACAAGACTGACTTTGAGGGAGTGAGGGGAGGTCTGATTCAGTAGAAGGCAGCTTCATATGCTCATATGTCCATGGCCCCAGAGCACACTAATTTAGGGAGGGACAGTGACTCAGTGGTAGGACATCTCTTTGGTAAGCAGGAGGTCCCAGGTTCAATCCCCGGCATTTCCAGTTAAAAGAACCAGGCAGTAGGTGATGGGATAGACCTCAGCCTGAGACCCTTGAGAGCAATGGAGAAGGGCTGTGGCTCAGTGGCAGAGCATCTGCTTGGTAAGCAGAAGGTCCCAGGTTCCATCCCCGGCATCTCCAACTAAAAAGGATCCAGGTAAGTAGATAGGGGAGGGACGGTGGCTCAGTGGTAGAGCATCTGCTTGGTAAGCAGGAGGTTCTAGGTTCAATTCCTGGCATCTCCAAAAAGGGTCCAGGCAAATAGGCGTGAAAAACCTCAGCCTGAGACCCTGGAGAGCCGCTGCCAGTCTGAGAAGACAATACTGACTTTGATGGACCCAGGGTCTGATTCAGGAGAAGGCAGCTTCATGTGCTCATTGTTTTAGCAACATGGGGGTGTTGTCGTGAAGCCAGGAGAGCTGTCTTTTGGCAACAGGTGCTTTTGATAATGATGCTTTCTCAAGGCCGCTTTATCTCATCCCAGAGACAGCTCCCCCTGCGTCACGTTTAGGGAATGGAAGGTGTCGGTGGAAACCAGTTTGCTCTGCTTTACGCAGGCTTTTTTGCACAGTATTTCTGGCGGGCTGCATAACGGCCCCAGATAAGGCATAAGTACTGGCCACCCCCCCAGACGTGTATTGCTAATGTTCCGATTTATCAATAAAGCCAGCTTTCTGACTACACTGGGAGCCTTTTTGAGTTGAGGCTAGTCCCAGAGCCGACAGGTCTCCCATTCGAGGCCCGTCCTCAGGTCCACGGGTGCTTAGAAATTCAGCCGCTGAAAAAGGAACCGGCTCGGTGCAGGGGACAGAGGGTCCGACTGGGCTGAAACCTTCACACTGCCTGAAAACTCTTTGGAAGATGATGATATTGGATTTATATCCCGCCCTCCACTCCGAAGAGTCTCAGAGCGGCTCACAATCTCCTTTACCTTCCTCCCCCACAACAGACACCCTGTGAGGTGGGTGGGGCTGGAGAGGGCTCTCATAGCAGCTGCCCTTTCAAGGACAACCTCTGCCAGAGCTAAGGCTGACCCAAGGCCATTCCAGCAGGTGCAAGTGGAGGAGTGGGGAATCAAACCCGGTTCTCCCAGATAAGAGTCCTCACACTTAACCACTACACCAAACTGGCTCTCCCAGATGCTGAGAAAATCCCGCCCTCTCACAGCCAGAGCGTGCCTACCTTGCAGGCTTGTCGGGTGGATAAAATGGAGGCAGGTTTGCTGCCCTGAGCCTTTTGGGGGAAGGGAAAGATAAATGTGGGTACAATAACAGCGCTTCTGCAGTGTATCAGGTGCTTCCTGGCTGTCCTCTAGACCCAGTGATGTGAATACTCAGCCAGGCACTCCAGTTACATTCTGCAAAATACGCTGTTCGTGATCTAACTGCAGGCAGGAACAAATCTAACTTGGGGAGTCCTGTTTCATTCTGTTCAATTAACGGGTTCTTTTCAGGTCATCGAAACCAGAACGGTGGAAAGTCCGTACTTCTTGCCAGAAACCATATTCCGGGACAAGTGCAGGTAACGGTCATTTTATTGCTGATAAAAAGAAGCTATACTTTGCAGCACAAGAGTATCGCTTTCACAAAGGTATGATACATGGAGAAAGACAGGAATTCAATACCCACCACAGCAATGCAAAGTCTTCCTGATACTTTGGTGCTCTGGGCATTCCGGCCATCTTCAAAGCATTGATCTCCCTGACTAGTTTCAAAGGAAGGGTTTTTTTTGGGGGGGGGGGGGTAGGACCATGGGGCAATTTGATCCTGTACTACCCCCCCCCCTCCAGGAGCCCGCAAAGAGAGCTTGAAATTAATGGTTTTGCTCATAGAGAAGGTAGAGAAAGAAGTCCTTTTCTCCATTTCTCACAATACGAGAACTCGTGGGCACTCAGTGAAATTGCTGAGCAGTCGGGTTAGAACGGATACAAGGAAGTACTTCTTCACCCAAAGGGTGATTAACACCTGGAATTCACTGCCACAGGAGGTGGTGGTGGCTGCAAGCATAGCCAGCTTCAAGAGGGGTTTGGATCAACATCTGGAGCAGAGCTATTAGCCACAGCGTATTGTTGGAACTCTCTGTCTGGGGCAGTGATGCTCCGTATTCTTGTTGCTTTGAGGGGGCCACAGTGGGAGGGCTTCTAGTGTCCTGGCCCCACTGATCGACCTCCTGATGACGCTTGGGTTTTTTTGGCCACTGTGTAACACAGAGTGTGTGACTGGATGGGCCATTGGCCTGATCCAACATGGCTTCTCTTCTGTTCTTATGTGAGTGACAAGCATCTACACACACATGATGGAGGGGACCTGGAGCATAGTCACTTTTCTCCCCTCCCCCCCCCCCATCTTTGGATTAAAGGGCCAAATTGTACATGATGCGAGAGGAGGGGGAACACCGGATTCTAGAATGGGCCCTGCTGTTTTCCCCGCAGGGAAACAGAAATGGAAAGCTAGGGTTGGCCGAAAAAGCAGGCTCGAAGAGTCTGGGGCGGAGGTGGAGGTGAGGTTGACCGCAGAAAGGATTGCTGGCGGGAGAGACGGCTGTGCGTTTTGCTTCCTCTCCATCTCACGCAGTGCCTGACTCCCTCTTTGCAGCCTTCCGAAAACCTTTGACAGGGACGACAAGAGCCTGTTCTTCCTGATGAACAAGATCGCCGAGTCCTTGGGCGGCAGCGGCTACAGTGCGGAGAGGCTGTCTGTGCCGTACGTCCCTCAGGTGACGGGTGAGTCACTGCCTCCTCCTAACCCCAGCGCCTGCCGATGAATCCTCGCGTCTCGTGCCTGCTCAGTCACCCACCTCCAGCCCTGGAGTGTCAGACAGAGTCAGACCGCAGGATTCCAGGCCCCCAGACTTTTGTTCCTGGAAGAGTGCCAGTCTCTCTCTTCCCCCTTCCTTTGCCAAACAGCTGCTCCCCTTCTCTGTTCTCCACATGCTGTTCCTTGCAGCTTTCCTTTCCTCTCCTTCTGAAATGAAATCAAATGGTCACATGTTCCCACCGGGCAACTTGGACCATCTGTTTAGCAGTGAACTCAGTGTCGTGGGTATAGTTTGGTATACTGGTTAAGTGCGCGGACTCTTATCTGGAAGAACCGGGTTTGATTCCCCACTCCTCCACTTGCAGCTGCTAGAGTGGCCTTGGGTCAGCCATAGCTCTGGCAGAGTTGTCCTTGAAAGGGCAGCTTCTGAAAGAGCTCTCTCAGCCTCACCTCCCTCCAAGGCTCCCTCTGAGCTGCAGAGTCTTATGAGCAAAAATTATACTTTGTTAGCTACCGGTATTAAAGTTGTGAGCTACGGTATAAATTATTGTGCTCTGGGGTCATCCTTCCTGAGCTAAGACAAAAATGTGTGAGCCGGAGGCTAAAAATCTGTGAGCTAGCTCACGCTAAATCTAAATTCGCTTAGAGGGAACATGGCCCAGAGCCAGTTTGATGTAGTGGTCAAGTGCGTGGACTCTTATCTGGGAGAACCGGGTTTGATTCCCCACTCCTCCACCTGCACCTGCTGGAATGGCCTTGGGTCAGCCAGAGCTTTCATAGAAGCTGTCCTTGAAATGGCAGCTGCTGCAAGAGCTCTCTCAGCCCCACCCACCTCACAGGGTGTCTGTTGTGGAGGGGGGAGGTAAAGAAGATTGTGACTCTGATTCAGAGAGAAGGGTGGGGTAGATATCTACGGTCTTCTTCCAGGCAGAAGGAGCTTCTGGTGGGATGCTGGAGGGAGTGGAGGGCAAGAGATCCCCAGCCATGCATACTTGTGTGTCAGAATGCCGGGGAGGGGGCAGACTCCTTGCATCCCCAGAACTGCCTTTCTCACCTTTAAGTCTCAGTGCCCCAAGCTAACCCTGCAATCTTGCCTCTCTGTGGCCTTGTCTCTCGGGCTCCTCGTTCCTTACCAACCTGTCCCCGGGAAGCAGAACTGTCCCTGCAGAGCAAAGGAACACAGATGGGCTCGCTTGGTTTATTCCGAATGCCAAATGCAGGTGGCACAGGGGGAGGGTCACCGGCCTCCCCCTCTCCGCTCAGAACGCCGAAGACGAGCGAAACGCCTTTTTGTGTGTATCTCTGTCCACAGATGAAGACAGGCTGTCACGGAGGAAGAGCGTTGTGGACACCGTCTCCATCCAGGTGGACATTCTGGCGGGCAATGGAACGGAGGACAAGGCAAGGGCGACATTTCTGCTTGTGGAAAAGGATCTTGGCCGTTCCTTTTTCCATTTTGGGCCCCCCCTGTTGCGAAGCACTGGCTGCTTGGTTTTGCCCTGCACGGAGCTCTGGAGGTTGACTTCTGAGCAGCAGCGCCAGTGCAAATGTCTTGCAATGGGCATCGATCATGCATTTCAGTTCTTAGACTCTGCAGCCGTTTGAGGGATACAGTATCAGGAGACAGGGATCGGTAAAAACTTTGGGTGATGTCTAATGTACTTTTGTAAGCATCTGGGTTTTGTAGCTGTTACCGTATTTTTCGCTCCATAAGACGCACTTCCCCCCCCCACAAAAAAAGTGGGGGGGAAGTGTGTGCGTCCTATGGAGCGAATCCTGCAAAAAAGAGTGCACGTTATCTTGCTTCCACCAGCGCCAGCTGTTTTCGCCTGCTGGTGCGTGATCTCCGGCTTTTTTTTTTTTTTTAATGTCGGGCTATAGCGCTATAGCGGCATCTCAGAACAGCACCACCAATGCATCCCTATGGTGGTGCTGTTGTGAGATGTCGCTATAGCGCTATAATGCTATAGCCCAACAGGGTGGTTTGCCATTGCCTTCCCCAGTCTTTTACACTTTTCCCCCAGCAAGCTGGGGACTCATTTGACCGGCCTCGGAAGAATGGAAGGCAGAGTCAACCTTGGGCCGGCTACCTGAACCAGCTTCCGCTGGGATTGAACTCAGGTTGTGAGCAGAGAGTTCAGATCACAGCACTGCAGTACTGCTGCTTTACAACTCTGCGCCACGCGGCCGCTTTGCTCTGATGCAAACCACCCCGTAAAAAGTCTGCTGTGAAAATGTTGTGAAAGCAACGTCACCTCAGAGTTGAGAACGACTGGTGCTTGCACAGGGGACCTTTCCTTTCCTATACAATAGAGTGATTAATAGACATTCTCACATTTTGACGTATTACTATTTTATTGCTTTCTCACACTCATGATACCCAGATCAAGGAGAGGAAAAGGGTCCCCTGTGCAAGCACCAGTCATTTTCAACTCTGGGGTAACGTTGTTTTCATGGCAGACTTTTGATGGGGTGGTTTGCCATTGCCTTCCCCAGTCATCTACGCTTTTCCCCCCAGCAAGCTGGGTACTCATTTTACCGACCTCGGAAGGATGGAAGGCTGAGTCAACCTGGAGCCGGCTACCTGAACCAGCTTCCGCTGGGATCGAACTCAGGTCGTGAGCAGAGGGCTGCGACTGCAGTACTGCAGCTTTACCACTCTGCGCCACGGGGCTCTTCTCAAACTTAAAAGCATACAAAATGTACCCCACGGGCACTGCAGCCGAGGGGAGCGGGGCAGTCTGAAAAGCTGTCCGCGAGAAAGAGAGCCAGAGGCCTGAAGCTGCCGTTGGCCACAAAGGAAGACGAAGCTGTGAGACAAAGAGGCAGGCACTTCTCTGCCCCAAGTTAACAGTCTGTTCTCTCCTCCTCCCTTTGTGAAACCCAGTGCACATCAGTGGAGCCGAATAGATAAGAAATTGCAGCAATCCGTTAGATCAAGAAGGGTAGCCGCGGTGGTCTGTCTGCAGCGAGAGTCCGAGAGCACCTTAATGGCTAACAAAATTGTGCGAGCCCCGGCTCAGTTGTGCAGATACTTCAGATTCCTGGAGAAGTGAGCAAGTGGTTCACGAAAGCTCATGACCCTGCCGCAGATTTTGTCAGCCTTGCAGGTGCTCCCGAGCTCTTGCTCGGTTCTACAGGGATCAGTTATCTTTTTTAATTTCCGATTAAGCTGCTTGTGTGTGATTTAAAAAAATATTTCAATTTTGCTTACCGCCAATTCACATTGTTATGTAAATCAAATTGTAGGTGTATACGTGTGTGATTTAAATCAGTTAAAAATCTCTGCAGGTCAACAACACAGAGGAAATCACCTTTGAAGCACTGAAGAAGGCAATAGGTGAGGTTCATGGCATTTTGCTGTTCGGCACATTTCCTCGACACTCCATTCTGACAGCCTCCAGAACTTTCCAGAGAGTTAACAATCCTTTTGTCAGTAGAAAAGAGCCAGAGTCCAGGATTACCTTAAAGACTTAACACAATTTGGGGTAGGGCAGCATGAATTTTACCTGTATCTGAAGAAGTGAGAGAGGTGGGATTTACTTTTGTACACCTTTTGTATCCTCAGTAACCCAAACAACCCGTAATTTTCTGGAACTCGTACGGATGAATGAATAGGTTTCTAAACCGCACTGATAAACTTTATTACACTTAAGTTTCTTCTCTGGACAGAAGGCTTAAAATACATATGTAGAAAGGCAAAACAATTAGATAACATTAGTGCAATTTCAGAATGCAGTTAGAAAGTTATACAGTTAGAATTCAGATGAACTTTTACCCAATTCCTTTAGTCAAATTTATACTCTAAGACCTGCTAAAGAATTAGTTCTATGAAAACCTAAGTCCCATTCTATATTAGAGGTCTCTAACAAGAGTTGTTAATTTCATGGCTTGACCTGCATAGAGACCCCAAGCCAGCACCTTTCCCTTAATCCCAGAGTTTCCCCCCAGAAACTGGTATTACTATCTTTATCTTATCTGATTATATGCGTCACCTACATTCCAAACCACCAGTTGCATCAACAGCTCGTCTCTCACATCTGCCAATGGATCCGTTATCTTGACTCTATCCGGTTCTTCGCATACCTCTTCACATCAACAAGTATGCTGCCAAATCAGTCTATTTAAGGCTAAGATTTCCCTAGCCCTAACCTTTCGCCTACTTTCCTAGCAGCTAGCTCTAAGCTTATAGTGCCGGATAGCTAAGCGCTGGACAGCTTGGACCCCTGATGGCCAATTTCGTAAGAGATCCAACCCCAAAAGAAATTCTGCCACGGTGAGCAGTGACTCCTGAAAGCGCCTGGCCTGCCACAAATTGTGTTAGTTTTGGAGGTGCTGCAGGTCTCCGGCTCTTTCCTCCTGCTACAGACAGACTAACGTGGCGACCCATCTTGATCCTTTTGTCCGGCAGAGTTCCGTATCTGCCCAAGCCACGTACTGGTAATGTCCGGAATGTGTTTCCCTCCTGCCTCTCATCCTGTTGGGAGGTCTTGATATGAAGAAAACATTATCACATATCTGATACGTTTGGGGGTGCGCGGATGCACCCTTGAGAGATGGTTTAACTCTCCTACCTTCCGACTGGGTTGTAAAGGCTCTGAGAGAGCCAGTTTGGTGTTAGTGGTTAAGAGCGGTGAACTCTATTCTGGAGAACTGGGTTTGATTTCTAACTCCTCTACATGCTTTCTTCAATGAGCCGGTTTGGTGTAGTGGTTAAGTGCGTGGACTCTTATCTGGGAGAACCAGGTTTGATTCCCCAGTCCTCCACTTGCACCTGCTGGAATGGCCTTGGGTTAGCCGTAGCTCTCGTAGGAGTTGTCCTTGAAAGGGCAGCTGCTGTGAGAGCCCTCTCAGCCCCAGCCACCTCACAGGGTATCTGTTGTGGGAGAGGAAGAGAGCCAGTTTGGTGTAGTGGTTAAGTGTGTGGATTTTTATCTGGGAGAACTGGGTTTGATTCCCTGCTTCTCCACTTGCACCTGCTGGGATGGCCTTGGGTCAGTCATAGCTCTGGCAGAGGTTGTCCATGAAAGGGCAGCTGCTATGAGAGCCCTCTCAGGCTCCATATTTTTATCTAAACCCCTCTTGAAGCTGTCTATGCTTGTGGCCGCCACCACCTCCTGTGGCAGTGAATTCCACATGTTAATCACCCTTTGGGTGAAGAAGTGCTTCCTTTTATCCATTTTAACCTGTCTGCTCAGCAATTTCATTGAACACCCACGAGTTCTTGTATTGTGAGAAAGGGAGAAAAGTACGTCTTTCTCTAGTTTCTCCATCCCATGCAGAATCTTGTAAACCTCTATCATGTCACCCCGCAGTCGACGTTTCTCCAAGCTAAAGAGCCCCAAGCGTTTCAACCTTTCTTCATAGGGAAAGTGTTCCAACCCTTTAATCATTCTAGTTGCCCTTCTCTGGACTTTCTCCAATGCTATAATATCCTTTTTGAGGTGCGGCGACCAGAACTGCACACAGTACTCCAAATGAGACCGCACCATCGATTTATACAGGGGCATTATGATACTGGCCGATTTGTTATCAATTCCCTTCTTATGAGATCTCCATCTGGACCAGTTCTATCCATTGCATTGTGCCTGGAATGAAATCTGTTTTAAAACTCCCCTGTTCTTCTACCAAATTGAAGCATTCATGTGCGGTGCTTGTTGGCAGAAAGTTCAACCCTGCATGTTATATTCACCCGTGCAAAGCAGCCTACGAAAGGCTGCCGGAGCAGAGAGCATGGTTCCTTCCTGGAACGGATGGAAGCGGTGCCTTCCTCAGTGCCCCCCTCCCTCCTTTGGTGGGCTGTGACCCCTCTCTGAAGAGTCTGAGACGAATACTGTCTCTGTAAGCAAAAATGTGTGCAGTCAGTAACTCGTATTCTTCTTTATTGTAATTTGTATACAGATCTTCGTCACAAGTATTTGCATCCTCTTTTAGTGAGCACGGTTGATTGTTCTGATTGTTCGGGGAGGGACGGTGGCTCAGTGGTAGAGCATCTGCTTGGGAAGCAGAAGGTCCCAGGTTCAATCCCTGGCATCTCCAAAAAGGGTCCAGGCAAATAGGTGTGAAAAACCTCAGCTTTGAGACCCTGGAGAGCCGCTGCCAGTCTGAGAAGACAATACTGACTTTAGGGAGGGGTGGTGGCTCAGTGGTAGAGCATCTGCTTGGGAAGCAGAAGGTCCCAGGTTCAATCCCCGGCATCTCCAAAAAAGGGTCCAGGCTCTCTAAATAGGCATGAAAAACCTCAGCTGGAGACCCTGGAGAGCCGCTGCCAGTCTGAGAAGACAAGACTGGCTTTGATGGACCAAAGGTCTGATTCAGTAGAAGGCAGCTTCATATGTTCATATGATGCACTTAAGGCCTACAGTCTTTTGTTTTTAGAACAATTTTATTAATTTGCAATATATTGTTATAGTATTCTTTTAAAAAATTAAAAAATAATACAAATTGAAAACATCACACTTTCCCCCCCTTCTCCTCCCCTTTTCTTGACCCCGCCGGTGTTTACTTAAAATTGCAAAAAAAAAATACAAGGTAATTTAACAAATCAAGAATTAACATTTTAAAAATGTATAGCTTTATAACAAAAAAGAAGTAAAAGCAAGAAAAAAATAAGAGAAGTTAACTCTATAAGTTCATCTTCGTTGTTCTCCTTTCACCTCAGACTCAAAGACAGAAAAAACAAATTTTCCATTTATAAACTTTAGGCCGTTATTTCACCACACTTCAACTATTATCAAAAACCACTACATGTCCCTTTACTTTCCATTGTTTTTCAACATAGTTTTGAAATTTCTCCCATTCCTTTCTGAACTTCTCTAAATCATAGTCTTTTAAGATTCTTGTAAGCTTGTCCATTTCACTCCATGACATAACTTTTATAATCCAATCCCATTTTTCTGGTATTTTATCTTGCTTCCATAACTGCGCATATAATGTTCTTGCAGCTGAAAGCAGATAGTTGTATAGTCTTTTGAACGATACTTCATCTAGTGTCACTGAGAAAGTGGCGGAGTTTCTTTATTCTTAGGGTTTGTAGAGTCTTTCGGGATCAAGTGCCGTGTTCTACTGGAGAAAGTTTTCCTTCCAGACGTTTCGTTCTCAGCTGCGGAGAACATCCTCAGTGGCGTTGCAGCCGGAGCAGGCGCTCAGACCTTCTTGGCTGCTGAGAAGGTCTGAGCACCTGCTCCGGCTGCAACACCACTGAGGATGTTCTCCGCAGCTGAGAACGAAACGTCTGGAAGGAAAACTTTCTCCAGTAGAACACGGCACCTGATCCCGAAAGACTCTACAAACCCTAATGATATTACCAGCCGTGAAAACCTGAAATCTTTGATTTCTTTATTCTGTTTTAAAGGCACGCCAGAGAATCTCATGGAAATAGTTTGTTTATGCTTTTCCTGATGTATATGTATGCAATCGTTCCATTTCATCTTTTTTTTTTAACCAATTTGCTCTGATATATATATATATCTATATATTTTATGCCAATAAAGGCTAACTTGACTTGACTTGAGACAGAAATCTTATCCTCCCCCCCCCTTTCCTTTGCCCAAGACAACACTGGTCTCGAAGAGCAAGAGAAGGAGAAGAGGCGCCTTGTGATTGAAAAGTTCCAGAAAGCTCCCTTTGAGGAAATCGCGGCCCAGTGTGAAAGCAAGGTGAGCGCTTTCGATGCACATGGGTAGAGGAGGGGGCGAGCTTAGAGCTGGTGCGCTTTGAGGGCAGGCGGGGTCCGAGCCTGGGGTGGGGCCCTGGAGACTTCCCCCCTGAGGCCTGCTACGGGTGCTGGTGCCCAGTCCCTCTTCCCTGCTCTTGCACGACCTTCTTCTGTGGCACGGCTTGGCGACCGTGGGATGGGTGTGGCGAGCGTCCTCCGGGAGCCGCGTCACCTGTGGGATGGCCAGGGCCACCTGGCTCCCATGACAGGTGAGTGGCTGGCGTAGGAAGCTCCTTAGCTGCCTGCGGCTTCTCCCACCCAGTGCTGTTCACCTCCTTGACAGGTGAGTGGAGCCCCAGCAATGGGAAAGGGCAGGTGCCCCCCCCCCCTTGGAGGCAGCCCGGTCCCCATGGAACATCAGGGGTGGCTGTTTGAGAGCCAATTTGGTGTAGTGGTTAAGTGTGCGGACTCTTATCTGGGAGAACCGGGTTTGATTCCCCACTCCTCCACTTGCAGCTGCTGGAATGCCCTTGGGTCAGACAGAGCTCTCTTATCTGGGAGAACCGGGTTTGATTCCCCCCTCCTCCACTTGCAGCTGCTGGAATGGCCTTGGGTCAGCCATAACTCTCTTATCTGGGAGAACTGGGTTTGATTCCCCACTCCTCCACTTGCAGCTGCTGGAATGGCCTTGGGTCAGACAGAGCTCTCTTATCTGGGAGAACCGGGTTTGATTCCCCACTCCTCCACTTGCAGCTGCTGGAATGGCCTTGGGTCAGACAGAGCTCTCTTATCTGGGAGAACCGGGTTTGATTCCCCCCTCCTCCACTTGCAGCTGCTGGAATGGCCTTGGGTCAGCCAGAGCTCTCTTATCTGGGAGAACCGGGTTTGATTCCCCCCTCCTCCATTTGCAGCTGCAGGAATGGCCTTGGGTCAGCCAGAGCTCTCTTATCTGGGAGAACCGGGTTTGATTCCCCCCTCCTCCATTTGCAGCTGCAGGAATGGCCTTGGGTCAGCCAGAGCTCTCTTATCTGGGAGAACCGGGTTTGATTCCCCCCTCCTCCATTTGCAGCTGCAGGAATGGCCTTGGGTCAGCCAGAACTCTCTTATCTGGGAGAACCGGGTTGGATTCCCCACTCCTCCATTTGCAGCTGCAGGAATGGCCTTGGGTCAGCCAGACCTCTCTTATCTGGGAGAACCGGGTTGGATTCCCCACTCCTCCGCTTGCAGCTGCTGGAATGGCCTTGGGTCAGCCAGAGTTCTCATATCTGGGAGAACCGGGTTTGATTCCCCACTCCTCCACTTGCACCTGCTGGAATGGCCTTGGGTCAGCCAGAGCTCTCTTATCTGGGAGAACCGGTTTTGATTCCCCACTCCTCCACCTGCACCTTCTGGAATGGCCTTGGGTCAGCCAGAGCTCTCTTATCTGGGAGAACCGGGTTTGATTCCCCCCTCCTCCATTTGCAGCTGCAGGAATGGCCTTGTGTCAGCCAGAGCTCTCTTATCTGGGAGAACCGGGTTTGATTCCCCGCTTTTCCATTTGCAGCTGCAGGAATGGCCTTGGGTCAGCCAGAGCTCTCTAATCTGGGAGAACCGGGTTTGATTCCCCACTCCTCCATTTGTAGCTGCAGGAATGGCCTTGGGTCAGCCAGAGCTCTCTTATCTGGGAGAACCGGGTTTGATTTCCCACTCCTCCACTTGCAGCTGCTGGAATGGCCGTGGGTCAGCCAGAGCTCTGTTATCTGGGAGAACCTGGTTTGATTCCCCACTCCTTCATTTGCACCTGCTGGAATGGCCTTGGGTCAGCCAGAGCTCTCTTATCTGGGAGAACTTGGTTTGATTCCCCACTCCTCCACTTGCAGCTGCTGGAATGGCCTTGGGTCAGCCAGAGCTCTCTTATCTGGGAGAACCGGGTTTGATTCCCCATTCCTCCTCCACTTGCAGCTGCTGGAATGGCCGTGGGTCAGCCAGAGCTCTGTTATCTGGGAGAACCTGGTTTGATTCCCCACTCCTTCATTTGCACCTGCTGGAATGGCCTTGGGTCAGCCAGAGCTCTCTTATCTGGGAGAACCGGGTTTGATTCCCCATTCCTCCTCCACTTGCAGCTGCTGGAATGGCCTTGGGTCAGCCAGAGCTCTCTTATCTGGGAGAACCGGGTTTGACTCCCCACTCCTCTGCTTGCACCTGCTGGAATGGCCTTCGGTCAGCCGCAGCTCTCTTATCTGGGAGAACCGGGTTTGATCCCCCACTCTTCCTCCACTTGCAGCTGCTGGAATGGCCTTGGGTCAGCCAGAGCTCTCTTATCTGGGAGAACCGGGTTTGATTCCCTCCTCCTCCACTTACACCTGCTGGAATGGCCTTGGGTCAGCCGCAGCTCTCTTATCTGGGAGAACCGGGTTTGATTCCCCACTCCTCCACTTGCAGATGCAGGAATGGCCTTGGGTCAGCCAGAGCTCTCTTATCTGGGAGAACCGGGTTTGATTCCCCCCTCCTCCATTTGCAGCTGCAGGAATGGACTTGGATCAGCCAGAGCTCTCTTATCTGGGAGAACCGGGTTTGATTCCCCACTCCTCCGCTTGCAGCTGCTGGAATGGCCTTGGGTCAGCCAGAGCTCTCTTATCTGGGAGAACTGGGTTTGATTCCCCACTCCTCCACTTGCAGCTGCTGGAATGGCCTTGGGTCAGCCAGAGCTCTCTTATCTGGGAGAACAGGGTTTGATTCCCCACTCCTCCTCCACTTGCAGCTGCTGGAATGGCCTTGGGTCAGCCAGAGCTCTGTTATCTGGGAGAACCGGGTTTGATTCCCCACTCCTTCACTTGCACCTGCTGGAATGGCCTTGGGTCAGCCAGAGCTCTCTTATCTGGGAGAACTGGGTTTGATTCCCCACTCCTCCACTCGCAGCTGCTGGAATGGCCTTGGGTCAGCCAGAGCTCTCTTATCTGGGAGAACCGGGTTTGATTCCCCACTCCTCCTCCACTTGCAGCTGCTGGAATGGCCTTGGGTCAGCCAGAGCTCTCTTATCTGGGAGAACCGGGTTTGATTCCCCACTCCTCTGCTTGCACCTGCTGGAATGGCCTTGGGTCAGCCGCAGCTCTCTTATCTGGGAGAACCGGGTTTGATTCCCCACTCCTCCTCCACTTGCAGCTGCTGGAATGGCCTTGGGTCAGCCAGAGCTCTCTTATCTGGGAGAACCGGGTTTGATTCCCTCCTCCTCCACTTACACCTGCTGGAATGGCTTTGGGTCAGCCGCAGCTCTCTTATCTGGGAGAACCGGGTTTGATTCCCCACTCCTCCACTTGCAGATGCAGGAATGGCCTTGGGTCAGCCAGAGCTCTCTTATCTGGGAGAACCGGGTTTGATTCCCCCCTCCTCCATTTGCAGCTGCAGGAATGGCCTTGGGTCAGCCAGAGCTCTCTTATCTGGGAGAACCGGGTTTGATTCCCCCCTCCTCCATTTGCAGCTGCAGGAATGGCCTGGGGTCAGCCAGAGCTCTCTTATCTGGGAGAACCGGGTTTGATTCCCCCCTCCTCCATTTGCAGCTGCAGGAATGGCCTTGGGTCAGCCAGAGCTCTCTTATCTGGGAGAACCGGGTTTGATTCCCCCCTCCTCCATTTGCAGCTGCAGGAATGGCCTTGGGTCAGCCAGAGCTCTCTTATCTGGGAGAACCGGGTTTGATTCCCCCCTCCTCCATTTGCAGCTGCAGGAATGGCCTTGGGTCAGCCAGAGCTCTCTTATCTGGGAGAACCGGGTTTGATTCCCCCCTCCTCCATTTGCAGCTGCAGGAATGGCCTTGGGTCAGCCAGAGCTCTCTTATCTGGGAGAACCGGGTTGGATTCCCCACTCCTCCGCTTGCAGCTGCTGGAATGGCCTTGGGTCAGCCAGAGTTCTCATATCTGGGAGAACCGGGTTTGATTCCCCACTCCTCCACTTGCACCTGCTGGAATGGCCTTGGGTCAGCCAGAGCTCTCTTATCTGGGAGAACCGGTTTTGATTCCCCACTCCTCCACCTGCACCTTCTGGAATGGCCTTGGGTCAGCAGAGCTCTCTTATCTGGGAGAACCGGGTTTGATTCCCCCCTCCTCCATTTGCAGCTGCAGGAATGGCCTTGGGTCAGCCAGAGCTCTCTTATCTGGGAGAACCGGGTTTGGTTCCCCCCCTCCTCCATTTGCAGCTGCAGGAATGGCCTTGGGTCAGCCAGAGCTCTCTTATCTGGGAGAACCGGGTTTGATTCCCCACTCCTCCACTTGCACCTGCTGGAATGGCCTTGTGTCAGCCAGAGCTCTCTTATCTGGGAGAACCTGGTTTGATTCCCCGCTTTTCCATTTGCAGCTGCAGGAATGGCCTTGGGTCAGCCAGAGCTCTCTAATCTGGGAGAACCGGGTTTGATTCCCCACTCCTCCATTTGTAGCTGCAGGAATGGCCTTGGGTCAGCCAGAGCTCTCTTATCTGGGAGAACCGGGTTTCATTCCCCAGTCCTCCACTTGCACCTGCTGGAATGGCCTTGGGTCAGCCAGAGCTCTCTTATCTGGGAGAACCGGGTTGGATTCCCCCCTTCTCTGCTTGCACCTGCTGGAATGGCCTTGGGTCAGCCAGAGCTCTCTTATCTGGGAGAACCGGGTTTGATTCCCCACTCCTCCATTTGCAGCTGCAGGAATGGCCTTGGGTCAGGCAGAGCTCTCTTATCTGTTAGAACCGGGTTTGATTCCCCACTCCTCCACTTGCACCTGCTGGGACGGTCTTGGGTCAGCCAGAGCTCTCTTATCTGGGAGAACCGGGTTTGATTCCCCCCTCCTCCACTTGCATCTGCTGGAATGACCTTCGGTCAGCCATAGCTCTCGTAGGAGTTGTCCTTGAAAGGGCAGCTGCTGCCAGAGCTCTCTCATCCCCACCCATCTCACAGGGTGTCTGTTGTGGGGTGGAGAAGATATAGGAGATTCTAAGCCACTCTGAGTCTCTGATTCAGAGAGAAGGATGGGGTATAAATCTGCAGTCGTCTTCTGGTGGTGAAGTATGCGGACTCTTATCTGGAAGGACCAGGTTTGATTTCCCACTCCTCTTGCAGCTGGTGGAGTGGGCTTGGGTCAGCCATAGCTCTGGCAGAGGTTGTCCTTGAAAGGGCAGCTGCTGGGAGAGCCCTCTCAGCCCCACCAACCGTACAGGGTGTATGTTGGGGGAGGAGCCAGTTTGGTGTAGTGGTTAAGTGCGCGGCATCTTCTCTGGGAGAACTGATTTGATTCCCTACTCCTCCACTTGCAGCTGCTGTAATGGCCTTGGGTCAGCCATAGCTCTCGCAGTAATTGTCCTTGAAAGGGCAGCTGCTGTGAGAGCTCTCTCAGCCCCGCTCATCTCACAGGGTGTTGTGGGTGGAGAAGATACAGGAGATTGTAAGCCGCTCTGAGTCTCTGATTCAGAGAGAAGGGCGGGATATAAATCTGCAATTCTTCTTCTTCTGTTGGCATTTCCTCCAGAGCTCTTCTCTGTGCAAGAGGCCTATAACTGCTCTATAGGCCTTGGTCCTTCCCTGGGAAAAGCCTGAAATGATTTGGCTGTGCGGCTGTTGCAGCGACGTGGGCACAGGGAAGGAAGGCTGGGGTGAGATTCCCGGGTGCAGTTTCACCTTCAGTTTTTTCAGCTGTGGACTTTTCTCCTTGCAGGCTACTCTTCTTCATGACCGGCTGGCCCAGATACTGGAGCTCACAATTCGGTAAGGGGGAAAGGCCAGGGATACGGGGTGGGTGGGAGAAGGGAGCTACTGCTAAGCTCTCCTTCAGCGCTGCAGTTATCAGCAGTAGCTCTGACGGCTGTGGCGTGCCCGGGAGCTTCTTTCTATGGGCTGTTGCTTGAGTGTAGTTGGCCAGCAGACTTGAAGGCACAGCCTAACCACTGCTGAGCTTAGAGCCTCATACTCAATCCATCAGGGTCACTAAGAACATAAGAGAAGCCACGTTGGATCAGGCCAATGGCCCATCCAGTCCAACACTCTGTGTCACATAAGAACATAAGAGAAGCCCTGTTGGATCAGGCCAATGGCCCCTCCAGTCCAACACTCTGTGTCACATAGGGGCCAAATATATATATATATAAAAGTACTTCCTTTTATCTGTTTTAACCTGACTGCTCAGCAATTTCATTGAATGCCCATGGGTTCTTGTATTGTGAGAAAGGGAGAAAAGGACTTCTTTCTCTACCTTCTCCATCCCATGCATAATCTTGTAAACCTCTATCATGTCACCCCACAGTCGACGTTTCTCCAAGCTAAAGAGCCCCAAGCGTTTTAGCCTTTCTTCATAGGGAAAGTGTTCCAAACCTTTAATCATTCTGGTTGCCCTTTTCTGCACTTTTCCCAATGCTATAATATCCTTTTTTGAGGTGCGGTGACTAGAATTGCCCACAGTATTCCAAATGAGACCGCACCATCGATTTATACAGGGGCATCATTGTCTACTCAGACTGACAGCGGCTCTCCAAGAGTCTTAGGTGGTCAAAGTCTTGCACATTTTATTTATTTATTTCATCTTATCAAATTTATATCCCACCCTCCCCTAATGGGCTCCAGGGCCGCTAACCGCAGCTAAAAACCACATCGGATATTAAAAACAATGCACAATAAAATCAATCCACACCTTTTAACCACTAAATCCCAAGATGCACATCGATGTTTCCGAATATCTATATTTGTCCAGTGAGACTGCCTCCCCTAGGCTTTTGGAGGCAAGCTTAAGACACAGATAAATCTGATTGCAAGATCGTAGTGCCAAAATGTGGAAATGTAAATTTTTATGTCTTATGGTTGTTAAATTGTTTTATGGTTTTTAATCTTATTTATTGTATGTTATGCCCAGGCATATGCATGAATATGTAATAGGGTTGCCAAGTCCAATTCAAGAAATATCTGGGGACTTTGGGGATGGAGCCAGGAGACTTTGGGGGTGGAGCCAGGAGACATTGGGGCAGAGCCAGGAGACTTTGGGGGTGGAGTCAGGAGCAAGGGTGCGACAAGCATAATTGAACTCCAAGGGAGTTCTGGCCATCACATTTAAAGGGACAGCACACCTTTTTAAATGCCCTCCTTCCATAGGAAATAATGAAGGATAGGGGCACCTTCTTTTGGGGCTCATAGAATTGGACCCCCTGGTCCAATCGTTTTGAAACTTGGGGGGTACTTTGGGGAGAGGCACTGGATGCTATACTGAAAATTAGGTGCCTCTGCCTCAAAACACAGCTCCCCCAGAGCCCCCGAAACCTCCAGATCAATTCCCCATTATAGCCTATGAGAATCGATCTCCACATAGGGAATAATGAAGTGCTCAGCAGACGTTTCCCTCCCCCCCCCTCATTTCTGGTGACTCTGAAGTGAGGGATTGGCCTCTCTACTCACGAGTTGCTGCCAACTTCTTCCAAGTAACACAGACACACCATCCCAAGAGGAAGCCTTTCAATCGGAGACTGAAGCCTCCGGAGGTGGAAAGGCACATCGTCCTCTGGGGGCGGGGCTTCCCCCCGCTGGCCAGCTGACTGGGGGCGGGAAGGAGCCTGGGAAAGCGGAAGAACCCCCACTGGGACCTGGGGATTGGCAAGCCTAATATGTAAGCCGCCTTGAGCCCGCTTCGGCGGGGAGGGCGGGCTACAAATGGAATTAAATAAATAAATAAAATAGTTCGGTCTTACAGGCCCGGCAGAACTGTGGCAGGTCCCACAGGGCCCTGATTTTTTCAGGGAGGGCATTCCACAGAGCGGGAGGTTATTGTCAAAAATGCTCTGGCTCTAGTATTGGACAATTGAACTTCTTTCAGTCCAGGAATCTGAAGATTTTGGGACCCTGAACGTAGTGCTTTCTGGGGCACATATGGGGAGAGGCGGTCCCGAAGGTAGACAGGTCCCAGGCCGTATACGTCCCAGGCCATCTGGACTTTTTACCTGGAGATGCCGGGGATTGAACATGGGTCCTTCTGGACGCCAAGCAGATGCTCTACCACTGAGCCATGGCCCCTCCAGTTTTGGGGACTGTAAGCTGCCACAGACATTAGCTGTATGCAGAGGCAAAATGGGAAATTATAAAATGAAAAGACAGGAGGCCAAGACTGAATCTGACAGGAACAATTTCTGATCTGACCTCACAAAGCACACAGCATAGGGATTGCTGCAGCAGGGCAGGAAGAGATGGCTGTTAGAGAGAGAGAGAGAGAGAAAATGGGGAGGGACGGTGGCTCAGTGGTAGAGCATCTGCTTGGAAAGCAGAAGGTCCCAGGTTCAGTCCCCGGCACCTCCAACTGAAAAGGGTCCAGGCAAATAGGTGTGAAAAACCTCAGCTTGAGACCCTGGAGAGCCGCTGCCAGTCTGAGTAGACAATACTGACTTTGATGGATCAAGGGTCTGATTCAGTATAAGGCAGTTTCATATGTTCATATGAATACTCTGTCTGGCACAATGCTCTGTCTTCTTGGTGCTTGGGGGCCCACAGTGGGAGGGCTTTTGAAGTTCTAGACCCAGAGTGTCAAACTCATTTGTTATGAGGGCCAGATATGATTTAAATGAGACTTGGTCAGGCCATGGGTGTCCCTATTTAAGATTAGGTAGCAGAGATATAAACTTTTTAAAGGACACCGACAAACACGATTAAAGATTTTTTTTAAAAAAAAAACTTAGAATAAAACATGCTTAAAACATTACATAAGAACATAAGAGAAGCCCTGTTGGATCAGGCCAGTGGCCCCTCCAGTCCAACACTCTGTGTCACACAGTGGCCAAAATTTATATATATATATATATATATATATATATATATACATACACACACACACTGTGGCTAATAGCCACTGATGGACCTCTGCTCCATATTTTTATCTAAACCCCTCTTGAAGGTGGCCATGCTTGTGGCCGCCACCACCTCTTGTGGCAGTGAATTCCACATGTTAATCACCCTTTGGGTGAAGAAGTACTTCCTTTTATCCGTTTTAACCTGTCTGCTCAGCAATTTCATCGAATGCCTCGAGTTCTTGTATTGTGAGAAAGGGAGAAAAGTACCTCTTTCTTTACTTTCTCCATCCCATGCATTATCTTGTAAACTTCTATCATGTCACCCCGCAGTTGACGTTTCTCCAAACTAAAGAGTCCCAAACGTTTCAAGCTTTCTTCATAGGGAAATTGTTCCAGCCCTTTAATCATTCTAGTTGCCCTTTTCTGGACTTTCTCCAATGCTATAATATCCTTTTTGAGGTGCAGCGACCAGAACTGCACACAGTACTCCAAATGAGACCGCACCATCGATTTATACAGGGGCATTATGATACTGGCTGATTTGTTTTCAATTCCCTTCCTAATAATTCCCAGCATGGCGTTGGCCTTTTTTATTGCAAACGCACACTGTCGTGACAGACCAATGCTTGTGGTCTTAAAGGTCAATCAATCAATCATTTTATTTATATCCCGCCCTCCTCGCCGAAGCAGGCTCAGGGCGGCTAACAACATTAAATCAAATACAGTAAGTTATACAATAATATTTAAAAGCAATAGCTAATTTAACAATTTAATTAAAATTCTAAAATTAATAAAATTAACATTCTGGTGCTATTTCAACAGATGGTAAAAATCACTTAAGCAGTCTCTCTATCTTTTAATCAGTGAAGGCCATCCCAAAGAGGATGGTCTTGCAGGCCCTGCGGAACTGTTCAAAGTCCCACAGGGCCCGCACTTCTTCCGGGAGCTGGTTCCATAGGTGTGGGGCTACAACGGAGAAGGCCTGCATGCGAGTACTCTGTAGTTTTGTTTCCTTCGGCCCGGGGATGGTCAGTTGGTTCTTCCCTGCTGACCTCAGTGCTCTTTGGGGTCATATGGGGAAAGACGGTCCCTCAGGTAGGCAGGTCCTCGGCCATATAGGGCTTTAAAGGTAATAACCAGCACTTTGTAACGAATCCGGTACGTAACTGGCAACCAGTGCAGTCCGCACAGCCCTGGCTGTATGTGCTCCCATTTTGGCAGCCCCAATAGCAGCCTAGCCACCGCGTTCTGCACCAGCTGCAGCTTCCGGGTTCGGCACAGAGGCAGCCCCATGTAGAGGGCATTACAGTAATCCAGTCTTGAGGTAACCGTTGCATGAATCACTGTTGCTAGGTCCTGGCGCTCTAGGAAGGGGGCCAACTGCCTTGCCCACCTTAAATGAAAGAAGGCTGACTTAACAGTGGCTGCTATCTGGGCCTCCATTGATAGCGAAGGCTCCAGTAGAACTCCCAAGCTCCTGACCCGGCGCGCCGCTTTCAGTGTGCCCCGTCAAAAACCAGGAGAGGTATTTCCCTCCCCAGAGCGCCCCGACCCATGCAAAGGACTTCTGTCTTCGCTGGATTCAACTTCAACCCAGGTGCTTTCTTTGTATTTCTCCCCTGGGATTTGGGGAACTGGGCAGAGGAAGCTGTGGCTCTTTCCTTCCTTTCCCAGGGGACGGGGGGAGGGAAGCCTCAGCCAATAGAAGGAAGAGAGGCTTGGCTCAGTAGCTATGCCGTGCAATTGAGAGAACCTGGCAAAGCAAGTTATTCCCCCTTCCTCCCCAAGGGAGGAGCCTCTGCCAATGGAGGAAATAGAGGTTTTGCTCTGTAGCTCCTGCGCGATTAAGCAAGCCTTGCAAAGCAAACTGAGATACAGAACGAAGCAAGAGAGAGGGAGAAGGAAGCAGACAAGAGCCAGTTGCTCGAGGGCCTAATACAGCCCCCGGGCTGCATATTTGACACCCCTGTTCTAGATAGTTGGTGGAACTCCTGGTGGCACATGGGTTTTGGCCGTTGAGTGACACAGAGTGTTGGACTGGATGGGCCTTTGGCCTGATCCAGCATGGCTTCTCTTAGGTTCTTATGTGAAACAGAGTGTTGGACAGGAGGGACCTTTGGCCTGATCCAGCATGGCTTCTCTTAGGTTCTTATGTGTGACACAGAGTGTTGGACTGGAGGGGCCCTTGGCCTGATCCAGCATGGCTTCTCTTAGGTTCTTATGTGTGATACAGAGTGTTGGACTGGAGGGGCCATTGGCCTGATCCAGCATGGCTTCTCATAGGTTCTTATGTTTGACACAGAGTGTTGGACTGGAGGGGCCTTTGGCCTGATCCAACAGGGCTTCTCTTAGGTTCTTATGTTTGACACAGAGTGTTGGACTGGAGGGGCCCTTGGCCTGATCCAGCATGGCTTCTCATAGGTTCTTATGTTTGACACAGAGTGTTGGACTGGAGGGGCCTTTGGCCTGATCCAACAGGGCTTCTCTTAGGTTCTTATGTTTGACACAGAGTGTTGGACTGGAGGGGCCCTTGGCCTGATCCAGCATGGCTTCTCTTAGGTTCTTATGTGTGACACAGAGTGTTGGACTGGAGGGGCCCTTGGCCTGATCCAGCATGGCTTCTCTTAGGTTCTTATGTTTGACACAGAGTGTTGGACTGGAGGGGCCTTTGGCCTGATCCAACAGGGCTTCTCTTAGGTTCTTATGTTTGACACAGAGTGTTGGACTGGAGGGGCCTTTGGCCTGATCCAGCATGGCTTCTCTTAGGTTCTTATGTTTGACACAGAGTGTTGGACTGGAGGGGCCTTTGGCCTGATCCAGCATGGCTTCTCTTATGTTCTTATGTTTGACACAGAGTGTTGGACTGGAGGGGCCTTTGGCCTGATCCAACACAGCTTCTGGTAGGTTCTTATGTGTGACACAGAGTGTTGGATTGGAGGGTTCACTGGTCTGATCCAATACGGCTTCTCTTAGGTTCTTCTGTGTGACACAGAGTGTTGGACTGGATGGGCCATTGGCCTGATCCAACATGGCTTCTCTTAGGTTCTTATGTGTGACACAGAGTGTTGGACTGGATGGGCCCTTGGCCTGATCCAACACGGCTTCTCTTAGGTTCTTATATGTGACACAGAGTGTTGGACTGGATGGGCCACTGGCCTGAACCAACATGGCTTCTCTTAGGTTCTTCTGTGTGACACAGAGTGTTGGACTGGAGGGGCCCTTGGCCTGATTTAACGTGGCTTCTCTTAGGTACTTATGTGTAACACAGAGTGTTGAACTGGAGGGGCCACTGGCCTGATCCAACAGGGCTTCTCTTATGTTCTTCTGTGTGACACAGAGTGCTGGACTGGATGGGCCACTGGCCTGATCCAACACGGCTTCTCTTAGGTTCTTATGCGTGACACATAGTGTTGGACTGGAGGATCCTTTGGCCTGATCCAACACGGCTTCTCTTAGGTTCTTCTGTGTGACACAAAGTGTTGGACTGGAGGGGCAACTGGCCTGATCCAACATGGCTTCTCTTGTGTGACACAGAGTGTTGGACTGGAGGGGTCTTTGGCCTGATCCAACATGTCTTCTCTTAGGTTCTTATGTCTGGGGCAGTGATGCTCTGTATTCTTGGTGCTTGGGGCGGGGGGCACAGTGGGTGGGGTTCTAGTATCCTGGCCCCACTGATGGATCTCCTGATGGCACCTGGGGTTTTTTGGCCGCTGAGTAACGCAGAGTGTTGGACTGGATGGGCCCTCGGCCTGATCCAACACGGCTTCTCTTAGCTACTTAGAAATGTGTTGTGGAATCTTAACTTGCTTTGGTTCTTCTCTTGCAGCCCCCCTCCCAGCCCCTCCGGGACGCTCACTATCACCGCCGGACACACCCACTACCAATCTGTTCCCGTCTATGAGATGAAGTTTCCGGATCTTTGTGTGTATTAAGCGTTTTCTCGCCTCTTCCGGGCCTCCTTTGGCATTACTGTGCAAAGCCCGAAAGGGGCGTCGGTCTCTCTCACAGTCCCTTTGCTTAAATTTGAATAGAGCTGTTGGGAATAGCCTTGGATGTAGCGCAGCAGGGCTGGGATCGTGCCCGAACGGTAGAGGTTTCCGGCCCGACTCTTGAGATTTATCATCCGTTGATTTGGCAACTACTTTTCTTTTCTCCCTGTTTTGCCAAAATGCTTTCTTTTAGAGGTAGGAGAGTTTTTAGATCAGAAGCCAGGGCCCCCAGGGGGTTTGCTCCGCTGAAATGCTGCAGTGTTAGGGAGCCAATGGTTAGCTGGCTGGCTTTCCCCTCCACTGGTTTGCGGCCTTAAGCTGTGCTGGGTGCGAATCTGGCTACCACTGACCCCAAGATACTAAAAGTCAAAGCAAGGAGCCAAGAGTTTGGCCTGAACTTGCTCTTTAGACGCTCCTTGCATCTCCTGCTTTGGCTAAGAAATGCCTGTCGTGAAGCACCAAACTTGGCAATCTTTTTGAATGTCTGGAAGCATCTGGTTCACCCCGCCCCCCTCCCCCCCATGCTTTTTGGAAGAGAAATTGTATTTTTGCTGCGCTTTTAGGAGATGGAAATCCATAGATATATATTTAGTATAGCGAGAGAGAATTGCGTTTTGAAACTGAAAATAGTTTTGTATTAATCCTCCGTGCGAGTGGACGAGAGAAGCCGGTTATTCTACAACAAGAGTCCTCTGTAGTACAGTGGCATATAATTTCTATCGCTTGTGCTTCCTCTCTCCCTCCCCCTCCTGACAAGGGGTTGCATTTTTTAAAAAAAATGCATTTGCTTCCATCTGCTTTAATTTCGTTGCCGCATTTTTCCTCTGTGGCAAAATGGACCCCGCCCCTCCACAGCAGATCTTTTTCAAGGAATTACCTGCAGAAAGAAAAAAAGCAGCCTTCTGTTTCGTTTACGGTCGTGCAAGACTCCAGTTCTTGGCCGTGTTGGTTTGCCTCTCACCCAAGGATGACATTTTGTCAGGGAAGTTGGAGAAACATGGCAACAGCCGGCGGGCTAAAGCTGTAGAGTCCAGACTGCCCTTAGTTTTCCCTTCTGCAGAGGGAACCCTCCTTTCCCCGAAGTCCCCCCTCCCTGCCCTGCTGGCTGCCTTTCTTCAGGGTGGAGTAGGAAGAGGCAGGAAAACCCCCGTGAATGCATGGGCCTCTTCTCACACCGCTCCGGAGCCTCCCCAGCATCTTCACTGGCGGGACAGGGAGGATCCGCTTGCTTTCTGGGCGCTTGTTCAGTTTTGCAAATGTATTTCTGTCCTCTCTCCAAGTCAGAGTTTGACCGCTAAAGGGGTTGGAATGGGCAAGGGAGAGAGATGGGCTGACCTTATCGCTATACGAAACTCTTGAAAGTGGCTGTGTTTGGAAAAGAAAGACGGGCCCGAGAGAGGCCTCGGCCTTCTGCCAAGGCCCTTGAGTTTTGTCCTCTGTGAAACAAGCCACCCTCTGCTGCTCTCTGGTGGAGTGCTTTCCACGCTCAGGCCGGTAACCCAGCCTTCTTTTCAGTTTGACAGCGCAATCACAGCGGCTCCCAGTGGATGACGAAACAGCCTCTTTCGCACCGTGTCCTTCCCTGTGATTGCTGCTGCTCCGCAATCCCACCCTGCTCAGATTGGAGGCAGCGCCTCTCCCCCCCTCCCTCCTGCACCCTTTCGGGCTTCTGCTTTTTGGTTTGGGGCAGGTAAGATGTCTTCGCAGCTGACCGATCTGTCATCCCAAGTGGCTTTTTCTTTAAAAGACCAAAGTGAACCTGAGCTTGCTGTACATACCAAGGCAGCCGTCCCACGTTGCTTTTTTGTTCTTTTGAAGTCTGACTGCTTTTGTACAAAGACCTGAAGCAAAAAAACAAAACAAAACCAGAAAGCACTTTGCTTTGCCCTTGTGCTACCCGTGGACAGTGCCGTTGTTGCAAACACCCAGTCGTCTCCCTCGCTCAGCTGTGCATGCAAGAGATGCTTCCCATCAACCTCCCGTTCGCTTTGGAGCCTCCTGTGTTGTTACCAGTAGTGACATTCCTCTTAGTCATTGTATAAATTGGGTAGGGGGTGCTATACGGGGGAGGGGGGGGCTGGGCCAGCTGGAAACACCATAGGGCTGCCACGCAGGGTTCAAAAGACTCCGTTGTGCATCGTGTGGTCATGGGAAAGGGGTAAGCAGAAGCAGGCTTGGCGGTGAAGACAACCATGTTGCCGACTTCAAAATGGGTGTCTGGAATGAGACTGTGACAGTGTGCTTGTGTGGACGTGTGTTGGAGTCAAGGGGCATACGGTTGGCCTGTTGCCTGTGCCGGCAGTCGTGATGCCGTTTTGAATGTTTTGTCCCTCGCTGGTCCTTGTTTGTATTCCAGCCCGGTCGTTGGGCATTTCAACTGCAGTTGGGCCGATCGGTTTGAAAGAATGTATAACTTTTCGAAAGCAGCTGTATTTTAAAGCCTAACGTGGAGGAAAGTCAGAAAACGACTTAAGATGTCTATTTTACTGATGCTTAGATATCTATATTCTGCACTCTCTGTAATGAGCCATTTGACTACATGTAAAAACACTGTGCAATCCACGTGTAAGCAATAAAATAAACCAAACAGTGTATGTCCTTTTTCCCTTCTGAGGTTTATTAAGTGGGCTTCTGGATAACCTCCATTGTGGGGACACGCAATCCTTCCCTCAGTCTTCACAAAGTACAGTAAGTGACCGAAGAGGGAGTGAAATCTGGAAAGACACACAAGGGGGGAAACTACACAAAGCTGTGAAGGTCTCTAGAGACTTTAGCCTTGCCTGGTGTTCTTGGAACTGCTGCACTGGTATCCAGACCAAAATCAACATTGTTGAAGCAAATACAAGTCATAAGAACATAAGAGAAGCCATGTTGGATCAGGCCAATGGCCCCTCCAGTCCAACACTGTGTCACACATAAGAACATAAAAGAAGCCATGTTGGATCAGGCCAACGGCCCATCCAGTCCAACACTCTGTGCCACACATAAGAACATAAAGAGAAGCCCTGTTGGATCAGGCCAGTGGGCCATCCAGTCCAACACTCTGTGTCACATAAGAACATAAAGAGAAGCCATGTTGGATCAGGCCAACGGCCCATCCAGTCCAACACTGTATCACACAGTGGCCAATAATTTATATATACACACTGTGGCTAATAGCCACTGCTGGACCTCTGCGGCTATAGACACAGTGGTGTTGATTTTGGTCTGTAATATACTGTGTTGCCACTTTCTTTGTTACACCCTGGTATCTAGACAGATCACTAGCCAATGCGGGACATTCTGAAAGCTGAATCTTCATTCTTGAGGCTTCCAGAGAACTAGCTTGCTTCAGCATTGGCTCACGATGGAGTTCTGCTGCGTTAGGTGCACAGTCAGCTCATTCCTTCCGCAGTTGCGATACTCCTGATGAGGGGATTTTTAAAGTTGCACACACACAGCGTGTCTGCGAAGACTGCAGATATTACAGCAGTTAAAGACTGCAGAATCTTTTAAGACTGCCAAAGCGTGCTTGCAAATGAAAGTTTATACCATGAATAAAACTTTTGTCGGTCTTCAACCAGATTCAAACTTTGGTTCTGCCGCTTCAGACCAACAGGGCTGCCCCTCCTGTCTCATTTGTTCCGGCCCAGGAAATCAAGCAAAATATGGCTCAGTAATATTGTGGGGGTGAATCAGCCACCACAAGGAACCTGAAGCTGGTGCTGAAAATTAAAATTGTGAACGGTTTTTGTATATTTTAGAACAGCTATTTGTAATTCTGACTTGCCAGTTAATGAGCAACTTGCTAGAGTCCCATGACAGGTAGGGAGTGTTGCATAAACTGTTAAATGCCTGAAATACTTATAAAGTGTTTCTGGGTTTGGAAAGGAGTGGATTCTACAGGGGTGGAAGAGGGCCCACGTGGAAACTGTCAATCTACTGGGATTACAACTCATCTCCACCCAACGAAACTCAAGAGCTTCAGGGAGAACTGGGTTTGATTCCCCACTCCTCCACTTGCACCTGCTGGAATGGCCTTGGGTCAGCCAGAGCTCTCTTATCTGGGAGAACTGGGTTTGATTCCCCACTCCTCCACTTGCATCTGCTGGAATAGCCTTAGGTCAGCCAGAGCTCTCCTATCTGGGAGAACTGGGTTTGATTCCCCACTCCTCCACTTGCACCTGCTGGAATGGTCTTGGGTCAGCCATAGCTCCCTTATCTGGGAGAACCGGGTTTGATTCCCCACTCCTCCACTTGCACCTGCTGGAATGGCCTTGGGTCAGCCATAGCTCTCTTTTCTGGGAGAACCGGGTTTGATTCCCCACTCCTCTTGCAGATGCTGGAATGGCCTTGGGTCAGCCATAGCTCTTGTGGGAGTTGTCCTTGAAAGGGCAGCTGCTGTGAGAGCCCTCTCAGCCCCACCCCCCTCACAGGGTGTTTGTTGGGGGGGGGGGGAGATAAAGGAGATTGTGAGCCGCTCTGAGACTCTTCGGAGTGGAGGGTGGAATATAAATCCAATATCTTCATCTACCTCACAGGGTGCCTGTTGTGGGGGGGAGGGGGGAGGTAAAGGAGATTGTGAGCCGCTCTGAGACTCTTCGGAGTGGAGGGCGGGATATAAATCCAATGTCTTCATCATCATCATCTTCCTCAGGTTCTAAATCATAGAATCACAAAGTTGAACGGGACCTCCAAGGTCATCTAGCCCAACCCCCTGCACAATGCAGGAAACTCAGGAATACCTCCCCCTAAATCCTGAGGTCTTTCTCAGTCCACAGCTGGCGGCCAGAGATAACGGGTGGCAAGCAGGGTGCAGCAGAACTCTCCCTCCGCCGGCGCCTGCAGGCTCCGCTTCCTCCTTCTCCCGCACGTGGGAAGTGGACTTGAAGACCGAGGCTGGCTGGGGCGCGAGACGCCGCCCCGCCCAGGGGATTTCCCGCAGCCACGGATTGGCCGCGGCGGGCGATGACGCGCCAGGCAGGGAATCCCCACCCCACGCTGCGCCACCTGGCGGCGGGAGCGCGCGGCGCCAGCCTCGCTGGGCGGGGCCTCCGGGACGCGCAATCGAGCGCCGAGTCCAGCCTCTAGGCGTCACCAAGCGATCGCCGAGAGCCCCGCCGCCATTTTCCCGGAAGGAAGGACGGAAGGTGGGCAGAGGCCTGCGGCGGCCGGAGGAGAGGAGGTGAGGGGAGGGGAGGGCCTTGCGCGACTTCTGCACTGCCGCCCTCACAGCTGGGGTTGCCAATCCCCCGGTTTGGAGGGAAATGGCTGCTGGGAACTCTGCTGTTCCCGACGGAGACTTATTTCCATTGAATATAATGGCGAATTGATCCACGGTTATCTGGGGGGGGGGCTGTTTTCTGAGGCCAAATTTGCAGCACAGCATTCAGTGCCTCTCCCTAAAATGCCCCCCAGGTTTCAGAAAGATTGGACCAAGGGGTCCAGTTCTACGAGCCCCCAAAGAAGGTGCCCCCGTCCTTCGTTATTTCCAATGGAGGGAAGGCATTTGAAAAGGGCGCGGTCCCTTTAATTGTGATGGCCAGAACTCCCTTTGGATGCTTGCCACCTCCTGGCTCCACCCCCAGAGTCTCCTGGCTCCACCCCCAAAGTCCCGAGCTATTTGTCGAATTGAACCTGGCAACTCCATTCATTATTTCCAAAGGAGGGGAAGGCATTTGAAAGGTGTGCGGTCCCTTTAACTGTGGCCAGAACTCCCTTTGGAGTTCAGTTATGCTTGTCACAACCTTGCTCCTGGCTCCACCCCCAAAGTCCCCTGGCTCCACCCCCAAAGTCCCCAGATATTGCTTGAATTGGATTTGGCAACCCTAGTCACAGCAGCCCTGCCAGGCCGCCCCTCTGCCCCGTTGGCATCCCCGGCCCACCACGGAGGCTCACTGGGCGACGGCTCTCTGGGTTAGGAAGGAGGACCTGGAGATTTTGGGGGAGGGGACGGATCTTAGCAGCAGTGTTCCAAGCTGAGTCAGCGTGGGCCAGTTCACAGATTTTTAGCCTCCAACTCACACATTTTTCTCTTAGCTCAGGAAGGATGACCCCAGAGCCCACTAATGTATGCAGCAGCTCACAACTTTAATGCCAGGAGCTCGCAAAGTAGAATTTTTTGCTCACAAGATTCTGCAGCTTAGAGCAGGGTTTCCCAAACTCCACCCCCCCCCCCATGGCCCGGTTATTTTTACAATTCTCCTTCGTGGCCCACTAAAATTTGGGGGTGGAGCTGGGAGACAGAAAATGATATACAAACACGCTTAAAACTCTTGGAGTGTTTTGTTTAGAAAAGGTAGGAGAATAGTGGGATTTTGCAATGCAGTTTTAAAAATAAAGCAAAGAAAAAGCACAAGGATCAGAAAGCTGAAAATATAAAATGCTCTCAGCTGTCAGACCCAGAGTCAAGGAAAAGACAGTTGAAGTTCAAGATCTTTATTCCAGCTTCGTGGGCATACACACGCGTTGTCGGAACTGGCCTCTCTGTCAGTTCCTCCAATTTATAAACCTTTGCCCTGACCGTTATAATTCAAGCCAAAGCGGGGTTTTTGCTAAGCTCTCATCACCACAGGTGCTCACTATCAGTTCATGGTTCATGTCTCCTCCAGCTCTTTGCCCTTGGTTACCTAGCAACTAGCCAATTCCCAGACATGCCAATGGCAAGGAAGGAAAGAAGGAAGGAGACAGGAAAAAGACAGAGAGAGAGAAGGAAAACAGGGGAAAAGACTGACTGACAGAAAGAGAGAAAAAGGAAGGAAGACAGGAAAAGACTGATAGAAAGAGAGAAAGAGAGAGAGAGAGAGAAAGAAAGAAAGAAAGAAAGAAAGAAAGAAAGAAAGAAAGAAAGAAAGAAAGAAAGAGAAAATATTGACTGACAGAAACAGAAAAAGAGGGGGGTGGGAAATACAGCAAATATGGGGGGAAAGACTGAGAAGGAAAGACAGAAAGAAAGAAAGACGGAAAGAAAGAGTGGAGGGGTGGGAAATAAAGCAAATAGACAGAGAAAAAGAAAGACTGACGAAAAAAAGGAAGGAAGGGAAGGGAAGGAGGGGGAGAGAGTTTTTGTGTGCTAGACCAACACAGCCGCCCACCTGGATCTATCTATTATTCTGTTGTTGTGCCTGGAGAAGTGTGTGTTTTAATTTGTATTCTCCACACTCCAGCCCATTGTTTTGACTGTCCACCTGGAGGTTGGCAACCGTTCGTGCCCTGCCCTCTAGGCCTTGCCTTTCTCCAAGACAACAGGAGCTGCTTTTGGATCTGATAGTTGGTGGAGATCCAGGACAGCCTCCGGCCTCTTCCTTGCAGGGCTTCCTTTCCGTCGGCTCCTCTCCAGCTTCCTTGTCCTCCTCTGACCCCGTTCTTGTCCATCGAGACCGAGGGCCTTTCTCCTTCCCAACTCTTCTGCCCACCAGCCATCCTGGTTTTGCCCAGCGCTCCATTCACCTCCGCTTGTGCTGGGGCCGTGCAGCGTCACTGCGCACAGAGGAGCCCTGTTGCCACAAGCTGGGGTCTCTCCAGCAAGGCTGCGGGTGGGCAAAAAGAGCCCAGCTGAAGGCACAGGTCACTCCACTGCGGCCCTGGGCTGCTTTTGCAGCCACTGCTTCTGCAGACTCTTATCTGGGGGAACCAGGTCTGATTCCCCACTCCTCCTCCACTTGCAGCTGCTGGAATGGCCTTGGGTCCACCAGAGCTCTCACAGGGTTCTCCTTGAAAGGGGAGCTTCTGGGAGAGCTCTCTCAGCCCCACTCAACTCACAGGGTATCTGCTGTGGGGGAGGAAGGGAAAGGAGATTGTGAGCCGCTCTGGGACTCTGTCCTTGAAAGGGCAGCTTCTGGGAGAGCTCTTTCAGCCCCACCTACCTCACAGGGTGTCTGTTGTAGGGGAGGAAGGGAAAGGCGATTGTGAGCTGCTCTGGGACTCTGTCCTTGAAAGGGCAGCTTCTGGGAGAGCTCTCTCAGCCCCACTCACCTCACAGGGTATCTGCTGTGGGGGAGGAAGGGAAAGGAGATTGTGAGCTGCTTTGAGACTCTGTCCTTGAAAGGGCAGCTTCTGGGAGAGCTCTCTCAGCCCTACCCACCTCACAGGGTGTCTGTTGTGGGGGAAGAAGGGAAAGGAGATTGTGAGCCGCTCTGGGACTCTGTCCTTGAAAGGGCAGCTTCTGGGAGAGCTGTCTCAGCCCCACTCACCTCACAGGGTGTCTGTTGTGGGGAAAGAAGATTGTGAGCCACTCTGGGACTCTGTCCTTGAAAGGGCAGCTTCTGGGAGAGCTCTTTCAGCCCCACCTACCTCACAGGGTGTCTGTTGTGGGGGAGGAAGGAAGAGGAGATTGTGAGCTGCTTTGAGACTCTGTCCTTGAAAGGGCAGCTTCTGGGAGAGCTCTCTCAATCCCACCCACCTCACAGGGTGTCTGTTGTGGGGGAAGAAGGGAAAAGAGATTGTGAGCCACTCTGGGACTCTGTCCTTGAAAGGGCAGCTTCTGGGAGAGCCCTCTCAGCCTCACCCACCTCACAGGGTGTCTGTTGTGGGGAGGAAGGGAAAGGAGATTGTGAGCCGCTCTGAGGCTCCGAGATTCAGGTTATACGGCAGGGTATAAATCCAATATCATCTTTTTCCTCCTTCTTGTGTGTGGCAGGTCCCTGCATAGAGGCTTGTCTGGATCCTAGCAGCCGAAAGCTAGCAGCATGTTCCACGGCATCCCTGCCAACCCGGGGATGGGAGGTAAGTCCTCTGGTGCTGACTCTGTGCAGACGACGAATGGGGTGAAAAGTATTTGCGATGACTTAGTTCTGCCATCAGCTATTTTGGCAGTGGAGGGTTTTTTTGAACAGCGGTTGCTGCATAGCTCCTTCTAGCTCAGGGGAGGGTCCGAAAGCCCACCTGCAGGGAGCTTCACCCCCTTTCCTGAGTTCTCCTTCAGGGTAACCCTTGAGGTTTCTTGCTCTGACGGGAGGGAGGCTGCAGCCGTTTGTGATGCGGGAAGGCGGTGCTTATCCCAGCTATGCTGCAGGTGGGAGGGGCCTCTCTCGTGGTCATGGTGGCTCTTTGGAGGTGACTCAGGCTTCTTTCTTTGTTTTCAGCCCCAGCAAACAGGCCGGAACTGTACGAGGCAAGTAGCTTTCCGCTTCAGCATGGCTCACGATTCCAACCCCAGTAGAAGAGAGGGGTTTGCCCAGGAGCTGTGCAGGGAATTTTTCCAGGTCACAAGGATGCCCCATTTCTGCAGGGACTCAGAAGAGCATCTGGGTGCCTCAGGCTTTCAGGCACCCGGGCATCTTTTGTGTTTCAAAGGGTTTGGGGCTGCAGTTTAACATTCCCCCCCCCCCCCCTTGCAGGAAGTGAAGCTGTACAAGAATGCCCGGGAGCGAGAGAAGTAAGTAGCTCACCCAGGAATTGCATGTGCTTTGGGATGGTCGCAGTTGGCCAACAATTATGGTCCAGGGCTCAGAAAGTATTGCTGGTTTGGCGCCTCTCTTTATTCCACAGGAGAGACATAGTTTACAAAAGACAAGTTTGAGTCCAGCCGCACCTTTAAGACCAACAAGGTTTTATTCTTGGAATAAGCTTTTAGGTGCACGCACCTTTTGTTAACTCAGACCTGACTCAAACTCACAGTGAGCCTCAATCTAGTTTGCAAAAGATATCCAAGGACTAGGGAATAACCTTCGGGGAACATCCCTCACAGTTTTCATCTTGGGAGCCTTCGATGGAGACCAAGAGCTCTGTGCACCCCACATCTTCGTGCTCCCTGCCCCCCATAAAGAGCCAGTCTGGTGTAGTGGTGAAGTGTGCGGACTCTTATCTGGGAGAACCTGGTTTGATTCCCCACTCCTCCACTTGCACCTGCTGGAATGGCCTTGGGTCAGTCATAGCTCTCTCATCTGGGAGAACCGGGTTTGATTCCCCACTCCTCCACTTGCAGCTGCTGGAATGGCCTTGGGTCAGCCAGAGCTCTCTTATCTGGGAGAACCAGGTTTGATTCCCCACTCCTCCACTTGCAGCTGCTGGAATGGCCTTGGGTCAGCCAGAGCTCTCTTATCTGGGAGAACCTGGTTTGATTCCCCACTCCTCCACTTGCACCTGCTGGAATGGCCTTGGGTCAGTCATAGCTCTCTCATCTGGGAGAACCGGGTTTGATTTCCCACTCCTCCACTTGCACCTGCTGGAATGGCCTGGGGTCAGCCAGAGCTCTCTTATCTGGGAGAACCGGGTTTGATTTCCCACTCCTCCACTTGCACCTGCTGGAATGGCCTGGGGTCAGTCATAGCTCTCTCATCTGGGAGAACCGGGTTTGATTCCCCACTCCTCCACTTGCACCTGCTGGAATGGCCTTGGGTCAGCCAGAGCTCTCTTATCTGGGAGAACCAGGTTTGATTCCCCACTCCTCCACTTGCAGCTGCTGGAATGGCCTGGGGTCAGCCAGAGCTCTCTTATCTGGGAGAACCGGGTTTGATTCCCCACTCCTCCACTTGCACCTGCTGGAATGGCCTTGGGTCAGCCAGAGCTTGTAGGAGTTGTCCTTGAAAGGGCAACTGCTGTCAGAGCTCTCTCAGCCCACCTCATAGGGTGTCCGTTGTTGGGGTGGGGGTGGAGGGAAGGTAAAGGAGATGGTAACCACACTGAGACTCTGAGATTCAGAGTATAGGGCGGGATATAAATCCAATATCATATTTTTGAAACAACTGTGGTTTCTGGCTCAGGCCAGAAGGGGGAGTAGCAGTGACGGCTACAGTGAGTAAGGTGAGAGCCATGCCCCTTTGTAGGTTCTGAGATCTTCTCCAGCGTTCCCCTCTATTTGCTCTCACCTGCTTGACCCAGGCTAGCCTGGTCTGACCAGATCTCGGATGCTAAAAAGGGTTGCCCCTAATCAAGTACTTGGGTGGGAGACCAACAAGGAAGTGCAGAGGCAGGCAGTCGCAAACCACCCCGGAAGGGCTCTGGTCTTGCAAACCACACCGCTTTCCTCCTCCACCACTCCTCACTGCATCTCGGGGGCTAGAAAGGGTCCCGCAGGGCTTCATCTGGGGCTTGGCTCGGTCTGCTTTCAGGTACGACAACATGGCCGAGCTGTTCGCAGTGGTGAAGACCATGCAGGCTCTGGAGAAGGCCTACATCAAGGACTGCGTCACCCCCAACGAGTGAGTTGCTGCCGGGGCCCTCGGGCATGCGCCTCTCTGGGTCCTGCTTTCTAAAGATACCCAGGGAAAGGTGGGAGGGTGGCAGGAGGGCTAGATCAGGGGTGGGAACCTCCATCCCGACCTCGAGGTCACCTGGTGTGGCCCTCGGGGAATGCTGGGCCGAACTGAGCCATGTGGCAGCCTCCCTGGGGCCTGGCTGGCCAGCGAGGATCGTGGGGCCCAGCCGCACCGTGCAGCAGCCTCCCCAGGGCCAGGCAGGGATCACAGGGCCCAGATGTACTGTGTGGCAGCCTCCCTGGGGCCTGGCTGGCTGGCCAGAACCGCTGCAGGGCCTGGGAAAGTTACTGCCACAGTTCAGTTTGCACTTGATGATCCCAGAGGGTGAGGCCTAATATGCTAATATTAGGGGATGTGGTCTAATATGCTACTGAGCTCCTGCTGGGCTTTTTCTACAAAAAAGCCCTGGACCTATGCATTTGCCTAGGGCGGCAGGCCGTGTGTGTGTGTGTGCCAGGTTAGGCTCTCCCCACATGACTTCAAATAGAAAAACAATTGTTTGCATTTATTTTGCTGGCCTGAATCGCTCTCCCTCGGTGGAGCACTTTTTTAAGTTGATAATTTTTTATGGCCCGCGAGTGATGTTATAAATATCCATACGGCCCTTGGCAGAAAAAAGATTCCTTGCCCCTGGGCTAGAGGAACAGCTCAGGGAACTTGGGGGGTGCGTCCTCCTCTGTACTGGCAGATCAGGGAATGCCCCCCCCATACTGGCATTTTCCTCCTCCCTGTGAACATGAAAAAGGGGTCCTCTGCACTCCGGGGGCTGGTAGCTGGGAGAGCTGAAGGAATCTCCGTGTTCCGAGGGGAGGGTTCCAGTCTGCATAGGCCTGGAGAGATCTGATGGCTCTTGCAGTGGAGGGTTCCAGTGCACTTCTTGAGGGGGGCAGCCCAGCCCTCCACCACCTTCTGCCCGGGGGCATTCTGGGCATGCCAGGGCTGATGACTCCCTGACACGTCTGCGGGAGGGTCAGCTTAAGCGGGCATCAGCTGGAACCCCAGACCAGCCCCGCGTCAGCAGGAGGGCAGCCCCGTCGCCCTGCCCTTTTCTCACGCGGTGCCCTCCCCGCCTCAGGTACACGGCGGCCTGCTCTCGCCTTCTGGTCCAGTACAAGGCCGCCTTCAAGCAGGTCCAAGGCCTGGAGATCAACTCCATTGATGACTTCTGCCGCAAGTTTCGGGTGAGAGGTCGGGAGGGGGAGACTCGGCCTGTCCTCCCGGGTGGAGGGGAGCTTCTTCCGGTGGGGGGGGAGGGAAGGAGGGCCCTGCAGTCCAGTCCCTCGCCTGTGTCTTCCAGCTCGACTGCCCGCTGGCCATGGAGAGGATCAAGGAGGACCGACCCATCACCATCAAGGACGACAAAGGCAACCTGAACCGCTGCATCGCAGACATCGTCTCGGTGAGTGGGGGTCTCTGAGGGCCCCCTGTGAAGAATTGCAGATTTATACCCCGCCCTTCTCTCTGAATCAGAGACTCGGAGCGGCTCGCAATCTCCTTTATCTTCTCCCCTACAACAGACACCCTGTGAGGTGGGTGGGGCTGAGAGGGCTCTCCCAGCAGCTGCCCTTTCAAGGACAACCTCTGCCAGAGCTATGGCTGACCCAAGGCCATTCCAGCAGCTGCAAGTGGAGGCGTGGGGAAGAAGACTGCAGACTTACACCCCACCCTTCTCTCTGAATCAGACTCAGAGCCGCTCACAGTCTCCTATATCAAAGATTTCAGGTTTTCACGGCTGGTAACATCATTAGGGTTTGTAGAATCTTTCAGGATCAAGTGCCGTGTTCTACTGGAGAAAGTTTGGAAGGAAAACTTTCTCCAGTAGAACACGGCACTTGATCCTGAAAGATTCTACAAACCCTAAGTCTCCTATATCTTCTCCCCCGCCAACAGACACCCTGTGAGATGGGTGTGGCTGAGAGGGCTCTCCCAGCAGCTGCCCTTTCAAGGACAACTCTGCCAGACCCAAGGCCATGCTAGCAGGTGCAAGTGGAGGAGTGGGGAATCAAACCCGGTTCTCCCAGATAAGAGTCTGCACACTTAAGCACTACACCAAACTGGTTCTCGTGACCGGTGCCTCTTCTCCCCTCCAGCTCTTTATCACAGTGATGGACAAACTGCGCCTGGAAATCCGAGCCATGGACGAGGTAAGAGGGAGGAGCAGTTTGGTGGGGGTACCCTGGCCCTAAAGGGCTCCAGGGGTGTTTTCTGGGCAGAGGAAGGAGGCACCTGCCCTGGGGGAGGCCGGGGCCAGCTCAAAGCTGGGTGGAAGCTGCCCCTCCGCTGCTTTTTGCCCAGCAGGGATGATGTCTGGCGCTGCCGTGGCCACATATGCTGGGGGAGGAGGACGGCTGGTTGCTAGCAGACTCGGAGGGGGGAAAGGGGCTGGGAGGCCAGCCTTACCTCTCCAAAGGTGGTGGGGAGGGGGCTTTTGGCCCGCCTTCCCCCAAAGGGTGTGGCCTCTCCAAAGAAAGGCCCCTCTGGCCGCTTTTCTGCCTCTTCAGATCCAGCCTGACCTCCGGGAACTGATGGAGACCATGAACCGCATGAGCCACCTGCCCCAGGACTTCGAGGGGCGGCAGAAAGTCCAGCAGTGGTGAGGCTTCCTCTTCGGCCGCCCCTCTGCCCCCCGGCCTTGTTCTGCGTGGCCCCGGCTGCCAGGATGTGGGGGGGGAAGGAACTCAAATGGGGGTTGGCTCAAACTCTCTCCCCCCATTTCACAGCAGCTGGGCTAGGGACATTTTTGGAGCCAGATGCTGGGCCTTGACTAACGTTCTCTACCAAAATATCCCTTTCCACCTTTCCTTGGGTTCTGCCTCCCCCCCCACCTCCCTTCAAAGTCACAACTGACTTCTGTTGACCCCATAGAATTTTCAAGGCCCTTCACAGGGGGCCTGCCATTGTCTGCCTTGGCGTGGCAGCCCTGGACTCCCTTGGCATTTCCCAGCCACGCACGAACCACGGTTGGCATTTCCCAGCCACGCACGAACCACGGTTGGCATTTCCCAGCCATGCACGAATCGAGGTTGGCATTTCCCAGCCACACACAAACCAGGGTTGGCATTTCCCAGCCACGCACAAACCAGGGTTGGCCTTATCCCAGCCAAGCACGAACCACGGTTGGCATTTCCCAGCCAAGTACGAACCAGGTTTGGCATTTCCCGGCCAAGTACAAACCAGGGTTGGCATTTCCCAGCCAAGCACAAACCACGGTTGGCATTTCCCAGCCAAGCACAAACCAGAGTTGGCATTTCCCAGCCAAGTACAAACCAGGGTTGGCCTTATCCTAGCCAAGCACGAATCAGGGTTTCTCCCTTGAGCTTTCTGGATCTGACGAGGTCAGGCCAGCAGCCTGGGCCATCCAGAGACCTTCAGAGGTGGTTTTGCCCTGGCCTGCCTCTGCCCAGGGACCTGGGACTTCCTGGGGGGTGGGGGGTGGTTTCCCGTTCAAGGACTAACCAGGGTCCGCCCTGCTTAGCTTCCAAGATAGGACGAGACCGGGCTAGCCTGGCCCATCCGGGTCAGGACAGAGATGGAACAGAGTTGGTTTTGCCACTGCCTGCCTCTGCCAAGTGACCCTGGACTCCTTCGGTGGTCTCCCATGGACGACCCTGTGCAGCTCCTGATTGGACAAGATTGGGCCAGTGGGAGGTTCTGTCTGAGCCCAACCGTTTGCTCTCCCTCCCGTTCCCTCCTCAGGCTGCAGACGCTGAGCGGGATGTCTGCCTCGGACGAACTCGACGACTCCCAAGTCCGGCAGATGCTCTTTGACCTGGAATCGGCCTACAATGCCTTCAACCGCTTCCTGCATTCCTGAGGCTGAGGCTGGGCCTCAGCGGGGGTCCCTGCCTGACCCTCTTCCTTTGGTGTAAATATCCAAGCAGGCCTGGGGTCCCAAAGAGCCCCTCTCCTTTCCCGCCCTCGGGGCTTACCTTGTGCCAGCTGAAACAGAGGAGGAAAACAAAAAGGGTGGTGTGCGGGGTAGGGTGGGGGGGTGTATTTTCCCTAATGCAGCTAGAGCCCCTCCTGGAGTGAGCAGGAGGCTGCCAATGGCTGCGTGGGGCCTGTATTTATTTGAGCTTTGTTTCTTTCGGAAGGAAATAAATCCCCTTTCTACAGTAACTGCTGACTGTTTCCGTTCCGGCTGAAGAGACAGCCGTTCTCCCGTCCCCTGCAGTGCCTGGAACAAGACCCGTTAAAGGCAGGTGGCGTCTTTGGCCTGTTCCCTGAGCCTTCCCCTTGAATTCTGTCTTCACTGTTTTGTCCCACCCGTTTAGGGAACACGTAGTGGACTCATGGGGGTTGCAGCCCCGTGGCGCAGAGCGGTAAAGCTGCAGTCCGAGCTCTCTGCACACGACCCGAGTTCAATCCCGGCAGAAGCTGGGTTCAGGTAGCTGGCTCGAGGCCGACTCAGCCTTCCATCCTTCCGAGGTGGGACAAATGAGTCCCCAGCTTGCTGGGGGGGAAAGGGTATATGAATGGGGAAGGCAGAGACAAACTGTTAAAAAGCCTGCCGTGAAAACGTTGCGATGCAATGGGAAACGACGGGGGCTTGCATAGGGGTCTACCTTGACCTTTAGCGGACTCACACGGCAAGTTAGAAGAAATGGAGGCACACAGGGGTTGATCCTGAAGACGTGATATTCAATAAATAGCAGGGAATTGAAGACTAAGCACCCCTGGAGGAGGAGCCAGGGAAGAGAAGGCACGGCAGGAAAGTAGCAGTGGGGCTCTCTTGCTCCCCTCCCCCAGCACGCAGCATCTGTGCTGACCCAGGCAGGGCTTTGGGGAGGCTGGGGGACCGGGGGTGCCCAGCATGTCCCAGCAGCAGTCCCTTGTCTTTCTCCCATGATCCACTCCTGCAGCCCAAGCCCTGCACAATCAGCCGGAAAGGGCGGGGGACTGTTGGGCTCTCTGTAGGGCAGGCGCCCCCCAGCACTGGCGGAGGGAGCGTCACACGGAGCCGGCGAGAGCGGTCGAGTCCGTCGCGGGCGATCCTGGGGCCAGGCTCTGGCAGAAGAGCTTGTGCTGCCTGGCGACGGTGCGGAGAGCAGAGCCGGGGGAGGCGGGCCACAGCTCTGCCACGTCCCGCTGGTCGCCGGGGCTGAGGAGGCGAGTGCAGAGCTGCAGGTGACGGACGCTGGCGGAGAGCTTCTTCCAGGCGGTGCAGTCCAAGGGGCCCTTCACGGAGCAGCCTGAGCAGAGGCGGGGAGAGGAGGCCGGTCAGGGGAGTGGGGGGGGGGGTTCCTCTAATGCTCCCCTTTTCCCCCAAAGCCCCCGCTGCCGGCATGGCTGCCAATCCCCAGGTGGGGACCCAAAGAAAAACCGTGACCAAATAACGACTACAATCCTCAGCGCATTTATAATTTGTGGGTGAAACTTCAAAGTACTTGATTAGCAAGATCCAATCTAACAGTATTAAAAGGCAAGTACATAGAATTCATTTACAAAACGCATTTGCAAAATGCATCTAAGCATTGTAAATGAATTCTATGTACTCGCCTTTTAATACTGATTGTTAGATTGGATCTTGCTAAGCAAGTACTTTGAAGTTTCACCCACAAATAATTATAAATGAACTAATGGTTGTATTCGTTATTTTGTCACGGTTTTTCTTTGGGTTCTCAGTCTCTCTGATACTCTCTACTATATTTCTAATCCCCAGGTGGGGGCAGGGGATACCCCAGTTTGTTGCAAATTGATGTATTTTTAAAACCAAACTCTGTGTTAGATTTTATATGTTGTGAACCGCCCTGAGCCGCTTTGGTGGGAAGGGCGGGATATAAACTGAAACAGTTTGGAGGTCCCCCCCCCCCCCGCTTCAGGGTCATCAGAAAGTGGGGGGGGGAGGGAAATGTTTGCTGGGCACTCCGTTATTCCCTATGGAGACCATTTTCCATACAGTATAACGGCGAATTGATCCACAGGTATCTGGGGCGCCTGTCTTTTGAGCTGAGGCACCAAATTTTCAGCATAGCACCCCATGCCTCTCCTCAAAACATCCTCCAAGTTTCAAAAGGATTGGACCAGGGGGTCCAAGTCTATGAACCCCCTCAAAGAAGGTGCCCCTAGCCTTATTTCCAATGGAAGGAAGGCATTTCAAAGGGGTGCGGTCCCTTTAACTGTGACAGCTAGAACTCCCTTTGGAGTTCAACTGTGCTTGTCACACCCTTGCTCCCGGCTCCACCCCCAAAGTCCCCAGCTATTTCTCAAACTGAACCTGGCAGCTCTATTCATGATTTCCAAAAGAGGGGAAGGCATTTAAAAGGGGTGCAGTCCCTTTAACTGTGATGGCCAGAACTCCCTTTGGAGTTCAACTGTGCTTGTCACACCCTTGCTCCTGGCTCCACCCCCAAAGTCCCCAGCTATTTCTCAAATTGAACCTGGCAACTCTATTCATTATTTCCAAAGGAGGGGAAGGCATTTCAAAGGCATGCGATCCCTTTCAATGTGACGGCCAGAACTCCCTTTGGAGTTCAATTGTGCTTGTCACACCCTTGCTCCTGGCTCCACCCCAAGTCTCCTAACTCCTCCTCCAAAGTCCCCAGATATTTCTTGAATTGGACCTGGGGACCCTAAATTCCACCTATAGTCGACCTGCCCCAAACAGGCTCCTACACTGAGTGATGGGGGAATGTCTGCTTTATGCTGCCCCCCCTCGGAGAAGAAGGAGGGGCCCCAGCAGGAGCTGCCCACTTACCTGCCAAGCTGAGGAACTGGAGGCCCTTCTGCCGCTCCTCCAGGGCCGTCAGCAGCGTCCGGAGCCCCACGATGCTGATGGCCGGGTTGGCTGACAAATCCAGGGAGAGCAGCGAGCCGCAAGCGGGGAGGTGCCTAGAGAGAGGACGGCTGGGCTCAGGCCAAACAAGCAGCACCCCCCCCCCCCCGCTCCCCAATCTGGTCCCTTCTGGGCCTGGACAAGATGAGCAAAGGCAGCCAGGAGAGAGCAGAAGAGGACAACAGGGAGAGGAGCATGCCTGTTTGCCATAGCTTGCCCCTGCTCTGTTGCTCAAGGTTGCTCACAGGCAGAGAGAGGGCCAGGGGGAGCCTTAAGAACATCAGAGGAGCCCTGCCAGATCAGGCCGGGGGTGGGGGTGGGGGTCCATCTAGTCCAGCAGCCTCCTGTCTCAGCAGCAAACTTGTTCCTCTGGAGGGCCAACAGCAGAGCGTAGAGGCCAAAGCCTTCCCCTGACGTTTGCTCCTTGTTCTGGGAGTCAAAGGCTTAGAACAGGGGTGTCGAACCTATTTGTTATGAGGGCCGAATCTGACATAAATCAGACCCTGCTGGGCCAGTCTGTTGTCATAAAATGTAATGCCAGGTAGTGGAGATGCAAACTTTATAAAGGGCACTGGCAAACACAAAGAATTTTTTTTTAATAACACAGGATTAGAACATTAGCACTCATTGGCCTAAAGATGCTTTCTCTGTATCTCTCCCATGGGATCCAGGGAATTGGGCAAAGGAAGCTCTGACTATTCCCTTCTTTCCCCAGGAGAGGGAGGAGCCTCGGCCAATAGAAGGAAGAGAGGCTAGGCTCAGTCGCTCGGCTGTGCGATTGAGAGAGCCTGGAAATCAAGCTCTCCCTTCCCCCGCTTCCTCCCCAAAGGAGGAGCCTCAGCCAATGGAGGAAACAGAGCTTTGCTCTGTAGTTCCTGTGTGATTGAGCGAGCCAGGCAAAGCAAGCTGTGATTCAGAAGGAAGCAGACGGCAGCCAGTTGCTCAGGGGCCTGATAGGAACCCTCTGGGGTGTGTGTGTGTGTGTGTGTGTGTGTCTGATTTGGCCCATGGGCCGCATGTTTGACACCCCTGGGTTAGAGCCTCTGCATGTGAGGTTTACAGACAGGCAGTCTTAGGACTTTTGGGACTTGCTCCTATCATTAGTCTTCCAGGTGCTCCTGGACCCCTGCTCTTTTCCTCTGATCGCCAGATCAAGATCTGAAACCGAAGACCTCGGGAAAGCCCCGGACGGCGCCTGTTTCTTTGGTCGCAGCCTCCCCCATCCTACCTGGCCAGCTCTTCGACGGCCTCATCTGTCAGGCGATTCCCAGACAGTGTCAAATGGGTGACAGCACAGTCTTCCTGCATGGGGGTGAAAAAAGATGGATACAGAATGGAGTTGCTGCCGGGGGGGGGGGGGAGAGATGCTCAGTACTCTCCCCAGAAAGGAAAGCAGCCCCCTCCCTCGGTTTTTCTGGCCTCTTCTGCAAGCGTCTCTTTCCCCTCCCCTCCGCTCCTTACCTGCAGCAGGTACTGAACCACCGCATCCCACAGGGGCTTTGGGTCTCCCGTTGGGGCCTCCACGGAGCTGAGCTCCAGGTGAGTGAGGGCAGCGGCTGGCAGGCTCTGGAGCAGCAGGCGGAGGCCTGGGGAGCCCAGTGCATTGTGGGACACGGACAGCTTCTTCAAGTGCACGGCTCCTGAAGGAAAGAGGCATTCAGCTCACAAGTCAGGCAAAGGGGGGGGCACGATAGGGTTCAGACGGGCAGACAGAACTGAGAAGGGGGCATTAACATCATTCTGGCTTCCCAGCTTCCCGCCTCCTTCACTTCAACAGTCTCCACTTCTTTTTTTTTAGAAGAATTTTACTTTTATTTAAGAAAAGAAAACATTACAAAGACAAAGAACATATAAGTTATACAAAGACTAAGCCACAAACCAATACATACATCATCCTCCCTTTACCAAACAAACACAACACACATACCCAGTCACCCACACTGGGAGACGGAGAGGTTTCAACTGGTAGAAAATATTCAGTTGTAATTTCAGAGTCATTTCATCATATTTTAACAAAAAAGCAATTCAATATTACTATTAAAACCTTTACTTCTTAACTAGAAGAAGACACTTTCGTTACTCAATGAGTATATAATGTTTCAGTATATTTACTCCATATCAAATCCTTTACTTTTAACCCATTTATAAACAGGTCTCCATTCCTCCTGACACTTTTGCAGATTTCCGTTTCTTAATCTTGTAGACATTAAATCGGCCTCTGCAGTTTCCAATAATCTGTTTATAAACTCGTCTCTGTTCGGGGTTTTGTCAGTTTTCCAATATTTGGCATATAATATTCTAGCTATCGTAATAATATACATTAACAATTTCAGCTTTGTTGTGGGGAATTTCTGTCTACAAATATTTAAAAGATAAAGTTCCGGCACATGAGTAACTTGCGCTTCCAAAATTTTTTGTATCCAAATATTAATTTGTGTCCAGTACTTTCTAGCGAATTTGCATTGCCACCATATATGAAATAGCGATCCTTTAGCTTCTCGGCACTTCCAACATCTGTTAGAATATGTGGAGTAGATTTTGGCCAGTCTGTCAGAACAGTCTCCACTTCTTTAGGGAGAATGGGTGGCTTAATAACAGAACGTCTGTTTGGTATGCAGAAGGTCTCCAGTTCGATTCCTGTCAAGCTCCAGTTTAAAAAAATGGGTAATTGCTGGAAGACGGTGCGTACGAAGTGCTAAAAGGACTCTTGCAATAAAGATCATCAGTGGGTTTTTAGGGGAGGGACGGTGGCTCAGCGGTACAGCATCTGCTTGGTAAGCAGAAGGTCCCAGGTTCAATAGAGGTTTACAAGATAATGCATGGGATGGAGAAAGTAGAAAAAGAAGTACTTTTCTCCCTTTCTCACAATACAAGAACTCGTGGGCATTCGATGAAATTGCTGAGCAGAAAGGTTAAAACGGATAAAAGGAAGTACTTCTTCACCCAAAGGGTGATTAACATGTGGAATTCACTGCCACAGGAGGTGGTGGCGGCCACAAGTATAGCCACCTTCAAGAGGGGTTTAGATAAAAATATGGAGCACAGGTCCATCAGTGGCTATTAGCCACAGTGTATGTGTGTATATAAAATTTTTTGCCACTGTGTGACACAGAGTGTTGGACTTGATGGGCCGTTGGCCTGATCCAACATGGCTTCTCTTATGTTCTTATGTTCTTAATCCCCGACACCTCCAACTAAAAAGGGTCCAGGCAAGGAGGCGTGAAAAACCTCGGCTGGAGAGCCGCTGCCAGTCGGAGTAGACAATGCTGACTTCGACGGACCTCGGGGGGTCTGATTCAGTATAAGGCAGCTTCATGTCTTGTTCCCCACCCTCCAATCCCCCAGGCATACTTTAGTGCTTTTTCCGAAGCACGGTGCCCCCCTCCCCCAACACTAAGAGATGCCAAGAGCCTGTGAGCTCAGTGGGCACTGCCCGGCAAGCAGCAGTCCCCCTTCAGGCATCCACCCCTCCCTCCCAGCTGCTCCAAGGCTGCCCAAAGCAAGGCTAGGTGTGCGGGGTGGGTGTGCTACAGTCTGCTTTTGTCCAAGCCAGCCCCCAGTGCTTGTGGGGGGGCACTAGGGTTGCCCAGTCCAATTCAAGAAATATCTGGGGACTTTGGGGGCGGAGCCAGGAGCAAGGTGGTGACAAGCATCACAGAACTCCAAAGGGAGTTCTGACCGTCAGATTTCAAGGGGCCGCTCCGTTGAAATGCCTCCCCTCCCTTTGGAAAGAATGAAGGATCAGGGCACCTTCTTTGGGGGCTCGGTGGTAGAGCTTTAGGGGAGGGATGGTGGCTCAGTGGCAGAGCATCTGCTTGGGAAGCAGAAGGTCCCCGGTTCAATCCCCGGCATCTCCAACTAAAAAAGGGTCCAGGCAAATAGGTGTGAAAAACCTCAGCTTGAGACCCTGGAGAGCTGCTGCCAGTCTGAGTAGACAATGCTGACTTTGATGGACCAAAGAGGGTCTGATTCAGTATAAGGAAGCTTCATATGTTCATATGTCTTGGGGAGGGATGGTGGCTCAGTGGCAGAGCATCTGCTTGGTAAGCAGAAGGTCCCAGGTTCAATCCCCAGCATCTCCAACTAAAAAGGGTCCAGGCAAGTAGGCAAGAAAAACCTCAGCTGGAGACCCTGGAGAGCCGCTGCCAGTCTGAGGAGACAAGACTGACTTTGATGGACCAAAGAGGGTCTGATTCAGTATAAGGCAGCTTCATATGTTCAAATAGACCTCCTGGGGCAACCTTTTTAAAACTTGGCTAGCATTTTGGAGAGAGGTCCTGGATGCGATGTTGAAAACCTGGTGCCTCTACCTAAAAAAACAGCCGCCCCAGAGCCCCAGGTACCCACGGATCAATTCTCCGTTATATCCTATGGGAATCGGTCTCCATAGGGCAGGGGTGGCCAACGGTAGCTCTCCGGATTTTTTTTTTTGCCTACAACTCCATCAGCCCCAGCCACTGTTGGCTGGGGCTGATGGGAGTTGTAGGCAAAAAACATCTGGAAAGCTACCATTGGCCACCCCTGCACTAGGGAATCATGGAGCGCCCAGCAGACGTTTCCCTCCCCCACTCCGCTTTCGGATGACCCTGAAGCGCGGGGGTGGGGGATTGTCCCCTCCAAACTGAGGGATCCCCTGCCCGCAGCCTAGGGGGTACAGGAGTCAGCTCAGGGAAGAATTAAAAACATGCCGAGACACGAACCACCCACACCCTACACAGGCGCTTTGAGAAAGGGCCCAGGGGCTTTGTCTCCTGCCCCAGACCTCAGCGAATACCCAAGAAGAGCATCTCTCCCTTTCCCGCTTCTGCAGGGAAATCCTTCCTGCGTAAAGGCTGCGGCGACTGCCGTGATGGCTATTTCGGTGCCTCCTCCCGTTTTAGAGGAGGGCTTCGTTCCCTGCAGAAGGGGGATGCGGGTGTGCGTCAATTGCTTTAGCAGAGCTTACCTCTGAGGGCGCTGGCCACCAGGGGGCGGTAGTGCTGGAGGAAGGCGGGGGTGAAGCCGCAGGCTCCCAGGCGGAGGGTGCTGAGGAGGGGGGAGGCCTGGAGCAAGGAGGCCAAGGCCTGGGAGCTGCCGTCGCCCAGCGGGTTCAAGCTCACGTCCAGCTCCTCCAGGCTCTGCAACGACAGGGAGGGCCCAGTCGGGGGCGCACCAGAAAACCCCAAGGGGAAAAAACCAAAGCTGGGGGCAAACTGGAGGTAGAGTGGTGCAGACTGGGGGTCTGTTGAGGCAGGTCTGTGCCATCCTGGGACATGGGGAAGTGGGAGCCCTTTTCCAGACCTCCCCCCCACCCACGTCTCAGCTGACATTTTAAAAAGAGCAGGGCGCTAGTCCTCAGGCTTTGAGGCATTTCCTGAACTGCTCCAGCATTCCAGGGAGCTGCCGCCTCCCGTCTTTGCCTGTGCTTCTGGCTGTCGCCTAAAAGCAGGGGGCCCCAGCTTGGTGCCCACCTGAGCCATGGCACCCGCTGACCCTTGTCCTAGCACCTGCCAAGTGGTTTTTAGAAAGGAGGGCCAGCTGGCCACTGGAGACCTGACTGGCTGGGCAGATTCAAATAGCCTGGTTTGAGTGGCAGCTGCTGCCAGAGGGTGGGTTTATTCTCTCTCCCACTCCTCCTTCCCCCCACCCCGCACTTGGGCTTCCTGAGGGCATGGCTCCGCCTCTCATGGTGGCCATTTTGTGGCTGGCTCTGCCTCCTTGTGTCTCCATTCCAAAGGCCTGGGATCCCCATCACTCAGTACAAGCTGGAAAGAGCTGGGATCCTCCCCGCAACCAAGCCACTCCCAGGCCTGACTGAAGCCGGATTTGCTTTTGTACACCTCAGTAACCAGAACAACCTGCAGTTATCAGCAGAAGGCTAAAACAGACACACTAATACATTTCAAGACCTTACAGATAAACTTTATTAGCTCCAAGTTTCTTCTCTGGACAGAAGACTGTCTGTCTGTCTGTCTATCTATCAGTCTATCTATCATCTATCAATCGATCTGTCTGTCTGTCTGTCTATCTATCATCTATCAATCAATCTGTCTATATCTATAATCAATCAGTCTGTCTATCTATCTATCTATCTATCTATCTATCTATCTATCTATCTATCTATCTATCTATCTATCTATCTATCTATCTATCTATCTATCTATCTATCTGTCTATCAATCATCTATCTATCACCTATCAATCAATCTGTCTATATCATCAATCTATCATCTATCTATCTTCTATCAATCTGTCTGTCTGTCTGTCTATCTAAAAGCAAAGCAATAGATCGCATTAGTACATTTGCTCATACAGCTAGAATTCAGTTCTATAGTCAAGCACAGTTCCATAGTTAAGCACAATTCTATACAGTTAAGCGTTCTATGAAAAGTCTAAGTCTCTATTAGACTAACACCCTGTTAGTCTACATTTTCTCATTTAAAGTTTAAGTCCCAAGACCCCTTTGTTTGGCATGACCCAGCATAGAGAGTCTCCTGTCTCTAGTCTGATCAGCTTGAAATCAACGAAGGCTTGTTAATCTCAGGGCTTGACCAGCATAGAGACCCCCTGTCTCTCATACAGGCAGCCCCCTCTGCTCAAAACCCCAAGGTTTATAAAGGCTCCCCCCCCCCGGAAACTTTATCACATCTCTATTTCATCCTCATCTTATCATACCCGTCAGCTACATTCCAGAACTACCAGCTGCATCTTCTGGTTCCTGCTCATACCGCATAAGGCGATTCCTGTTCTCAAACAGCCCTTCCCTTTCTCAGCCTAAGCTGTTCACAGTATGAACAGCGATGGAGAGCTTGGACGCCTCGCTGCCAATTTCACCGAGAGGATCGACCCCAAAAGAAATCCTGCCGCGCGGGCAGGCACCCCTCCCCGAGCTGAAGACCAAGAAGCGCCCTACCTGGAAGGTGGCTGGGCCGGTCGGCCCCCGTGCCAGTTTCTGCAGTCCCTCGGGGCCCAAGCGGTTGCCGGAGAGGTCCAGGGTCTTCAGGGCGGGCATGGTGCTGATGCTGGCCAGCAGCTCCGCAGCCGAGTCGTCCCCCAGGCCGGTCCCGGATAGGCTGAGGTGCCGGATGGCCGTCTGCCGCTTGAGCGCCCGCAGGAGGGGGGTGAGGTGGGGGCCGCGCAGGGCCACGCCCGAGGCGCTGAACGAGGGGCCCGACTCCTGACGCTCCAGCATCTTCAGCAGCAGCGGATGTTCCCCTGGAAGCCCGGGAGACCCACGACACTGTCAGCACAAGCCCCGCCAGCAGGAATCACCTGCCCGGACACGGGTGGGGCCCTTCCGGGCTTCTGTAGGCAGCGCCACGGAGAACCAGCCTCTCAGAGGAAGGCAACCAAGCCACTCCCGAGAGAGACCTTCTGGGCACTGCGATGCTCCCCCCTCTGTCCCCTCTGCCCTACAGAAGCCCCACCTGGCCAGGGGCTGCAGCTTACCCACAGACTGGCTCCGGCAAGCCTTGCGGTATCTCTCCAGAAGGGGCGGCAGGTCCCAGGACTCCACCTCAGCCAACACCTGCCACAGAAGCGAGAGCGACCGCAATCAGGCACTGGGCAAAAGGGGCCCCCCTCCCCTGCCAAAGGATCCCGGGGCCCACCTGACCCACTTTGCTGGGCTGGCTCCCACAACTCCTCTAGCTCACCTGCATCTCACAGCTGGCCCTGATCCCACCCTTCGCCTCGGCTTGCTCTGATCTTGCCTTTGCAAGACCTGCCAAGACCCTGAGGACGCCAGAAGAGCCGCGAAAAGGGTGAGAAGCTCCATAGCTCCGCCTCCAGAGTCAAGGGGAGGGGCAATCTCGCCCAAGGCACCCCTCAATCGCTACACTCCACCCTGGGGAATTCTGCGCCTGAATTCTGCGGGCAGGGAGCCAGACTACCCGCCCCAAACCCACTCCCCTTTGGGGCATCTTCAGGCCAACCCAGCTGCGTGGTTCCCCAGCGGCAGCAGCACTGCAGGCCAGATTTCCCTGGCTTGGAGTTAAAAAAGAAGATACTGGATTTATATCCCGCTCTATATTCTGAATCTGAGTCTCAGAGCGGTCACAATCTCCTAGGTCTCCTTCCCCCACAACAGACACCCTGTGAGGTGGGTGGGGCTCAGAGAGCTCTCGTGCAAGCTGCCCTTTCAAGGACAACTCCTGCAAGAGCTCTGGCTGACCCAAGGCCATTCCAGCAGCTGCAAGTGGAGGAGGAGTGGGGAATCAAACCCGGTTCTCCCAGGTAAGAGTTCACACGCTTCACCACTACCCCAAACAGGATGCAGGCCCCAAAGGAGGTGCCGTTCAGCTGTGGAACACCCTCCAGCAGGAGCCTCCCAGCTGGCTGCATGGCTCTCAGAGATTGTGAGCCGCTCTGAGTCTCTGATTCAGGGAGAAGGGCGGGGTATAAATCTGCAATTCTCCTTCTTCAGACAGCAGCCTCCTCCCTGGGCACAACCTCCCCCCCCCCCCGGAAACGGCCACTCACCTCCTCGTTGCTCTGCAGGACGTCCACAATGAGGTCCTGGGGGGCCAAGAGGGCCCCCTCCTTCTTGAGGGTGAGGCGCGGCAGCAGCCCGCACATCTGGTAGTAGCGCTGAGAGGCCTGCTCCGCCAGCCAGGAGACCGGCCGGCTCTCGTTGCTGCAAGGGAAGGGAAGGGAAGGGAAGGGAGACGGTGCCCAGGGCAGCGGAAGAAAGCCGGGCTCTCTGATCGCGCCTCCACACCGCCGTGGCAGGGTCTTCCATCTCTAGACTGCGGGGGCTCCCTGGGCGCGCCCCCCCTTCCTTGCCCTGCCCGAATGCCAGAGGCCTGCTGGCTCCGATTTTTCATTCATGGAAAACATTTCCACACCCCCTTTCCACCTGACTAGGGCTCGCAAGGCAGAACACGTGAAAACATGACAACAGCTGAGCAGTTAAAAACAAACATTTAAAATGATTAAACCAATTCCGAAAAAAACACACAAGCGACGCGAGAACCAAAGAGGAAGGCCAGCAACCCGGAGAAGGAGAAGAAGAGAATGGATTCTCTATCCCACCCTTCAGCAGCCAAAGGAGTTGCAGAGTGTCTTCCAAGCCCCTTTCCCTTTCCCTCCCCCACAACAGACACCTTGGGAGGTGGGTGGGGCTGAGAGAGCTCTCCCAGAAGTTGCCCTTTCAAGGACAGAGACTCAGAGTGGCCTACAATCTCCTCTAAGACCCCTGAAAGAGGCAGTGGTCCGCCCTCTCCTGAAAAAGGCTACATGAGACCCGGCCGAATTGGCACATTACCGACCGGTCTCAAACTTGCCCTTTTTGGGCAAAATTATCGAGAGGGCTGTGGCGCTGCAGTTACAGGACTTTCTGGATGACGCTTCCACCCTAGACCCATGCCAGTCCGGCTTCCGCCCGGGCCATGGGACAGAGACAGTCTTGGTCACCCTCATGGATGACCTCCAGCGACAACTGGATCAAGGCGGCTCGGCAGTATTGCTGCTGCTAGACCTATCGGCTGCGTTCGATATGGTCGATCATCGGCTGCTGACCTGCCGTCTCGCCGACGCGGGAATTCGGGGGCTAGCCTTACAGTGGCTCTCCTCCTTCCTTGAAGGTCGGGGACAAAGGGTGGCAATTGGAGGGGAGCTGTCTCAGAGACACCCACTTCATTGTGGGGTGCCTCAGGGGGCAGTTCTCTCCCCGATGTTGTTTAACATCTATATGCGCCCCCTTGCCCAGATTGCCTGGAGGTATGGGCTAGGTTGTCATCAGTACGCTGATGACACCCAGCTCTATCTATTGATGGACGGCCAGACTGGCGATGTCCCTATAAATCTGGACTGGGCGTTACAAGCTGTGGCTGGCTGGCTCAAGCTGAGTGGGCTGAAGCTGAACCCAGCGAAGACTGAGGTCCTTTGCGTAGGTCGCGGCGGGCCAGGAGGGGAGATCTCCCTACCGGCCTTTGACGGTGTGCCACTGATACCAGTGCGCAGGGTCAAGAGCTTGGGAGTGCTACTGGAGTCTTCCTTGTCAATGGAAGCCCAGATAGCTGCCACTGCTAAATCTGCCTTTTTCCACCTTAGGAGGGCGAGGCAGTTGGCTCCCTTCTTGGAACGTAGTGACCTGGCAACTGTGATCCACACAACGGTCACCTCGAGGCTAGACTACTGTAATGCCCTCTACATGGGGCTGCCCTTATACCGAACACGGAAACTGCAGTTGGTGCAGAACGCGGCGGCCAGGCTGTTGGTGGGACTACCTCGGTGGGAACACGTGCAGCCTGGGCTGCGGGAGCTGCACTGGCTACCGGTTGTGTACCGTGTTCGCTATAGGGTGCTGGTTATTACCTTTAAAGCCCTATATGGCCGAGGACCTGCCTACCTTAGGGACCGCCTCTCCCCATATGTTCCCCAGAGAGCACTGAGATCTAGTTCCCAAAACCTTTTAAAAATCCCTGGGCCAAGAGAGGCTAGATTGAAAATAACGAGGGAGCAAGCCTTCTCAGTTATGGCCCCCCGATGGTGGAATCAACTTCCAGAGGTGGTGCGAGCCCTGAATCAGTTCCGCAGGGCTTGCAAAACCACCCTCTTTCAGCTCGCTTTCAAGATAGAACCCGGCTAAGTTGATTTCTAGCCATCTAGCCATCTCATATATGACTGTGAATTGTAGCACCTTAACTATTAACATTTAACAGCTGTTTTATCTAATTTTAACTAATTTTAACTAAATTTACAACGGTAACTTAATTGTATTTTAATCTGTCTTTTGTATTGTTTGTATTTTATTGAAATCATGGTTGCTCCATGTCTGTGAGCCGACCTGAGCCTGCCTTTGGCGGGGGAGGGCGGGATACAAAAATAAATTTACTTACTTACTATATCTTCTCCCCCCACAACAGACATCCTGTGAGGTGGGTGGGGCCGAGAGGGCTCTCCCAGCAGCTGCCCTTTCCTGGACAGAGTCTCAGAGCGGCCTACAATCTCCTATAACTTCTCCCCCCACAACAGAAATTCTGTGAGGTGGGTGGGGCTGAGAGGGCTCTCCCAGCAGCTGCCCTTTCATGGACAGAGACTCAGAGCAGCCTACAATCTCCTATAACTTCTCCCTCCACAACAGAAATCCTGTGAGGTGGGTGGGGCTGAGAGGGCTCTCCCAGCAGCTGCCCTTTCATGGACAGAGTCTCAGAGCAGCCTACAATCTCCTATATCTTCTCCCCCCACAACAGACACCCTGTGTAGTGGGTGGGGCTGAGAGGGCTCTCCCAGCAACTGCCCTTTCATGGACAGAGACTCAGAGCAGCCTACAATCTCCTATAACTTCTTCCCCCACAACAGACACCTTGTGAGGTAGGTGGGGCTGAGAGAGCTCTGAGATAACTGCTCTTGAGCAGAACAGCGCTGCGAGAACTTGTACAATATATCATTCAAAACCTCACTGGCTGAATTATCACTCTCACACAAAAAGTATGTAAAGAAACATTTAATGCACAATGTATAATAAGTCCATACAGCAAAATAACAGAACAAACCCCCTCACAGTGCTCCCCCAGTCTGTTTTCCTAAAGTGTGTCTTAAAGGCACGGCCTTCAGCTGCTTCTCACAGTCCGGAATCTGGGTGGAGACAGGAGCACTAAATGTTTGTTTATACACTTTTTGTGTGAGAGTGATAATTCAACCGGTGAGGTTTTGAATGATATATTGCAGGGGTGGCCAACGATAGCTCTCCAGTTGTTTTTTGCCTACAACTCCCACCAGCCCCAGCCAGCATGGCCAATGGCTGGGGCTTATGGGAGTTGTAGGCAAAAAACATCTGGAGAGCTACCGTTGGCCACCCCTGATACATTGTGCTTAATACCTGTGCTATTGGATAACTTCTGCGAGAACTTGTAGCTGACCCAAGACCATTCCAGCAGCTGCAAGTGGAGAAGTGGGGAATCAAACCCGGTTCTCCCAGATAAGAGAGCTCTGGCTGACCCAAGGCCATTTCAGCAGGTGCAAGTGGAGGAGTGGGGAATCCAACCCGGTTCTCCCAGATAAGAGAGCTCTGGCTGACCCAAGGCCATTCTAGCAGCTGCAAGTGGAGGAGTGGGGAATCAAACCCGGTTCTCCCAGATAAGAGAGCTCTGGCTGACCCAAGGCCATTCCAGCAGCTGCAAGTGGAGGAGTGGGGAATCAAACCCGGTTCTCCTACATAAGAGAGCTCTAGCTGACCCAAGGCCATTCCAGCAGCTGCAAGTGGAGAAGTGGGGAATCAAACCCGGTTCTCCCAGATAAGAGAGCTCTGGCTGACCCAAGGCCATTCCAGCAGGTGCGAGTGGAGGAGTGGGGAATCCAACCCGGTTCTCCCAGATAAGAGAGCTCTGGCTGACCCAAGGCCATTCCAGCAGGTGCAAGTGGAGGAGTGGGGAATCCAACCCGGTTCTCCCAGATAAGAGAGCTCTAGCTGACCCAAGGCCATTCCAGAAGCTGCAAGTGGAGGAGTGGGGAATCAAACCCGGTTCTCCCAGATAAGAGAGCTCTACCTGACCCAAGGCCATTCCAGCAGCTGCAAATGGAGGAGTGGGGAATCCAACCCGGTTCTCCCAGATAAGAGAGCTCTGGCTGACCCAAGGCCATTCCAGCAGGTGCAAGTGGAGGAGTGGGGAATCCAACCTGGTTCTCCCAGATAAGAGATCTCTGGCTGACCCAGGGCCATTCCAGCAGGTGCAAGTGGAGGAGTGGGGAATCCAACCTGGTTCTCCCAGATAAGAGAGCTCTGGCTGACCCAAGGCCATTCCAGCAGCTGCAAGTGGAGGAGTGGGGAATTAAACCCACTTCTCCCAGATAAGAGTCCACACACTTCACCACTGCACCAAATTGGCTTTCCTTACTGGGGAGATGCCGAATGAAACCCAAAAGGAGGATGCAGATAAATAGAGAGAGGGAGACAAACGAATCTTGGTGGGGAGGGAGCTCCAGCATTTTGGCCCTAGGATGGAGAGAGCCCTTTCTCGAGTTGCAAGCCATCTGGCCTCAGAGGACAGGGCTAAAGGAAGCAAGGTCTCTGCAGATGGCTGATAAGAACAGGCAGGTTCACATGGGAGTAGGCAGTCCCTAAGGAAGGCTCTTCCCAGGAGTCATGATCCTAGTGAGGCCTACAGGCTTTGGGGAAGCCTGTATTGGAGTAGTTACAGGGCCTACGTTTCCCAGGATCCCTTCAGTCCGTCTGATTTCAGAAACCTGGTGGGATGGAGGCAACCAAGGGGGACCTGTCATTCCTGGATGCAAACTCTACAGAAAAGACAGGGCCGTGTTCCTCTGTATATTACAGAGGGAATAAAGTCAAATAAACTAGATAACATTATAAGAAAAAACTCCTCCATGGAACTGCTATGGGTGGAGATTCTGGGCTTGAAGCGTTACTTAAAAGTGAGGTGTGTTACAGCCCACCCCGCCCACCCGATCTGAACCATCTCAAGATGGAGAAGAAAGGGAGGAGACTAAAGCGGAAAATGTTGTAATATTGGGCGACTTGAACTCCCATCCCATTGACTGGGCAAATGCATGTTATGGGAGGGGGCTGTGGCTCAGTGGCAGAGCATCTGCTTGCCATTCAGAAGGTCCCAGGTTCAATCCCCGGCAGCATCTCCAGTTTAAAGGAGCAGGTGATATGAAAGACACTCGCATGAGACTGGAGAGGTGCCGTCAGTCTGAGTGGACAATACTGACCTGGATGGACCAAGGGGCGGATTCAGTCTCAGTGAGTCGTGTGCTTGTGTGTGCTCAAGTCATGCTGTAGAAATGAGGTTTCTAGACATCGTAAATGACTGTGCCCTGGAACAGTTGGTCATGGAGACTAGAACAGGGGTGTCAAACATGTGCCCCGGGGCGGAATCACGCCCCCAGAGGGCTCCTATCAGGCCCGTGAGCAACTCACTGTTGTCTGTTCTCTTCTCCCTCTCTTGCTTCCTTCTGCATCACAACTTGCTTTGGGAGGTTTGCTCAATCGCACAGCAGAGCTACAGAGCAAAGCTCCTCCTTTGGGGAGGAAGTGGGGGAAGGAGAACTAGCTTTGCCAGGCTCTCTCAATCGCACAGCAGAGCTACTGAGTCAAGCCTCTCTTCCTTCGGTTGGCTGAGGCTCAACAAGCCAGTGAGGTGGATTAGGCTGAGTGTGTGCGTGTGAGTGTACTCTTTATAAAATTTAGATCTCCCCTACCTGGCATTACATTTTATGACACGCCCGGCCCGGCAAGCTGAAGATTCTGCCCTCGTAACAAATTAGCTCGACATCCCTGAACGAGAGGGCTACAGCTAGTTTTGAACCCAGTAGCACTTTCAGACCAACAAGATTTTGGAGTGGGGTATAAGCTCTGGAGAGCCAAAGCTCCGTTTTTGAGAAGAAGCCCAGAGAAGGCAGGGGAGCTAAATGGAACAGGGGCAGTATATCTGAATGCCAGGTGCCAGGGACAAAGTAGGGATGGCCGTTACCTTCAGTGTCCTCCTCAAGGGTTCCCCAGAAGGGCAGTCAGATGTCTGATCCAGCAAGGCATTTCTTAAGATAGGGGGAGAGAGGAAAGAAGGCAGCAGGAACGAGGCCGAAAAGAGCAGAGGCACAGCGGGACGGAAGGAGAGAAAGGCACTCCGGAGACCCTGAGAAAAGGAAGCAGCCACCCTTTCGGCACCCAAGACGGGTGAGAGGAGACGGTAGCTACTCCAGCAGGGACAGAGGAACCAAGAGTGGGGTTCTAGAGTACAGATCCCCCTTTGCTGCTCATACCTGTGGGGCACGGGGATAAGGAAGACGTTCTCATGCACTCGAACTCGCACCCGGATAGGGGCTAGGGGAACGGGAAGCTGTGGAGAAAGAAAAAAATGGATGAGGGCAGATTAATCATCCACCAGCCCAACTTATCTTCCTGGGAAGGGGAGCGGGTGTCTCCCACAGTGGCACCCCCTATCTCCAACTGTGCTGGGAACTGAGTGCCCCCCCCCCGCAAGGCTCCAGGCCAAGCAGAACACAGCAAGACAGGTTGTGCTTTGTTTGTCTGACCTTTTAAGGTGCTGCTGCTATAAGACCGCAGATTTATACCCCGTCCTTCTCTCTGAATCAGAGTCTCAGAGCGGCTCACAATCTCCTTTATCCCCTTCCCCCACAACAGACACCCTGTGAGGTGGGTGGGGCTGAGAGAGCTCTGACAGAAGCTGCCCTTTCAAGGACAGCTCTGCAAGAGAGCTATGGCTGACCCAAGGCCATTCCAGCAGCTGCAAGTGGAGAAGTGGGGAATCAAAGAAGAAGATGAGGATATTGGATTTATATTCCGCCCTCCACTCTGAATCTCAGAGCAGTCACAATCTCCTTTATCTACTTGCCCCACAACAGACACCCTGTGAGGTGGATGGGGCTGAGAGAGCTCTCCCAGAAGCTGCCTTTTCAAGGACAACTCCTACAAGAGCTATGGCTGCCCCAAGGCCATTCCAGCAGCTGAAAGTGGGGGAGTGGGGAATTGAGCCCGGTTCTCCCAGATAAGAGTCTGCACACTCAATCACTACACCAAACTGGCCTGGCAGAGAGCAAGCTGGGCACCCCTTCCCTCTGGGAAATTCACCTGTGCTGTGGCTGGGGGCGGGCTCTCGCAACCCCCAGTCCTGCCGTTGACGGGGCTGCTGTCCCCTGCCTCCCCGAAGGAACTGGGGCCATTGGCTGGCCGCCCTGGGCTTGTCACCAGGCCAGCCCCTCGCGTCCTGCCCAGGGGGATCCGGTCCACGACCTGGGTGAGGCGACTCTGCCGGATCCGCCGCCGCTTCTTCCTCGCAGCTTCCGGGGGCTGGCGGGGGGCCCCGCCTTCGCTCTCGGGCCCTGAGCTCTCCTCCGACTCGGCCCCAGAGTCCTCATGGACGCTCAAGCGGCGACTTCTTTTCCGGGACCCGTGGCTCGGCCCCAGATCGTGTTCCAGCCAATCGTCGCCCACATAGTCCTCGGAGGGGATCAGGGCTGGCCCATTCAAGGGCAGCGGGCGCTCGGGGTTCTGTGGCTGACGAGAGTGGGCGCTGCCCACGCGCCTCATGGCTGCCCGGTACTCTGCTGCGGCTGCCGAGCCAGCATCCTTCTGCCCAGTCTGGCCCAGCCCCTGCTCCTCCTCGGCCCTTCGTGGCTCCTGCCCAAGGAGCTGTGGCCTCCTCTCGGCAGGCCGCGGGGGAATCTGGCCGCTCTCTGGGGTCTCCCACTGCCCCCAGCCGGTCCCGCCAAGACCCAGTTCGCCGTTCTGCCTCGGGGCCCTCCGGGGGCTGCGGGGCTTCTCTGCTGGACGTGGAGGGCAAGAAGGTGGGGGCTCGGAGACTTCCGAATCGAAAAGCTGACTGGTCGGCTCTTCTCGTAGGGTTCGAGCCTTGGTACCTGTCAGGGGGAAAGCAGGTAGCTCTGGGCTAGTGTTGCCTCTCTCCCCTTCCCTCCCTAAAACCTGGGGCCCAAGCAGAAAGGGGAGATGGACAGGAGCACGACTTTGAGGCCAGCAAGACTGGGGAGGGGGCAATCAGCTTTCAAAAGTCAAAGTGTGTCCTGAACATAAGAACATAAGAGAAGCCATGTTGGATCAGGCCCCTCTAGTCCAACATTCTGTGTCACATAAGAACATAAGAGAAGCCCTGTTGGATCAGGCCAGTGGTCCCTCCAGTCCAACACTCTGTGTCATATAAGAACATAAGAGAAGCCATGTTGGATCAGGCCAATGGCCCATCCAGTCCAACACTCTGTGTTACATAAGAGAAGCCATGTTGGATCAAGCCAATGGCCCCTCCAGTCCAACACTCTGTGTCACATAAGAACATAAGAGAAGCCCTGTTGGATCAGGCCAGTGGCCCCTCCAGTCCAACACTCTGTGTCACATAAGAACATAAGAGAAGCCCTGTTGGATCAGGCCAGTGGCCCCTCCAGTCCAACACTCTGTGTCACACATAAGAACATATGAGAAGATGAAGATGAAGAAGATATTGGATTTATATCCTGCCCTCCACTCCGAAGAGTCTCAGAGCGGCTCACAATCTCCTTTACCTTCCTCCCCCACAACAGACACCCTGTGAGGTGGGTGGGGCTGGAGAGGGCTCTCACAGCAGCTGCCCTTTCAAGGACAACCTCTGCCAGAGCTATGACTGACCAAGGCCATTCCAGCAGCTGCAAGTGGGGGAAGGGGGTATCAAACCCGGTTCTCCCAGATAAGAGTCCGCACACTTAACCACTACACCAAACTGGCTCTTCCAAGGAGACCTTGGAGAATTCATTCATACACTTTTGGGCAGGAGAGACTTTGGAGAATAACATACAAGCACTTTTCCGTCTGTTGGGGGTCTGGTGAAATCGATGGATCTTTCAACCTACTTTTACACACCTGGGAACCCTTCTGGAAGACTTTATAGCTTCGTTGTATAGGTTTAGAGAGAGTGCCTTGTTACAGATCATATTGCATATTTTTCCTACAGTTTTGTGAATGAATGTCATGTACCTTTAAGCAAACTATTACGTTCATGAGATGCTTTTTTTGCTTTCTGTACCTTGGTGACTCACAGGGCCCTTTTTGAACATATGAAGCTGCCTTCTATTGAATCAGACCCTTGGTCAATCAAAGTCAGTCTTGTCTATTCAGACTGGCAGCGGCTCTTCCTCCAGGGTCTCAAGCTGAGATTTTTCACACCTGTTTGCCTGGACCCTTTTTAATTGGAGATGCCGGGGATTGAACCTGGGACCTTCTGCTTACCAAGCAGGTGCTCTACCACTGAGCCACAGCCCCATTCATGGCTCTCCAGGGTCTCAAGCTGAGGTTTTTCACGCCTACTTGCCTGGACCCTTTTTAGTTGGAGATGCCGGGGATTGAACCTGGGGCCTTCTGCTTACCAAGCAGATCCTCTACCATTGAGCCATCGACCCTCCCTTTTAATCTCTGGCTCAGTCCTTTAAGGTCAGTCTTGTCTGCTCACACTGGCAGGGGCTCTCCAGGGTCTCAAGCAGAGAAAGGACTTTCCCATCACCTCCTGCCTGGTCCTTTTCACATCACCCACAACTGGAGATGCCAGGGACTGAACCTGGGACCTTCCGCATGCCAAGCAGATTCTCTGCCACTGAGCCACGGGCCCTCCCTTATGCAGCCTCACCTCGACTTGCCATGGCCTTCCTGAGCAGCTGCTCCATGGTCTTGCTGTGCTCACAAGTTTCCCGGTCCAGATCCCGACCATACAGATGCACCCAGTTCTGAAGAGTACCCAAAGGGTTGAGGCCCTGCACAGGGGGAAATGCCGGGCACAGTGAGCGTGAGAACGTCCATAGGAGACCAGGATCGCTTGGAGCCAGCCAGCCAGTTGGACACTCTCAGGACTGGGCACACCGGATCGGACCAGCCTTGCCCTTACTGCTGGCAAAGGGAGACCGATTCAACCCCGCAGGCTCTCCCAGCACAACAGGCAGCAAGCATACCAACTCCTGGCCTTCCCCCTGGCTGTGCCTGCACTTGAAGAACATCAGAAGAGCCCTGCTGGGTCAGACCAGGGAGGGTCCACGTAGTCCAGCCTCTCGTCTCACTCAGGGGCCAGCCAGTTCCTCTGGAGGGCCAGCAACAGGGCAGAGAGACTGAGGCCTTCATAAGAACATAAGGAGAGCCCTGCTGGATCAGTCCAATGGTCCATCTAGTCTAACATCCTGTCTCACACACTGGTCAACCAATTCCTCTGGAGGGTCAGCAATAGGGCAGAGAGGCCAAGGCCTTCCCCTTGTAAGAACACAAGATCAGCCCAGTGGGCCACCTAGTCCAGCATCCTCCTGTCTCACACAGAGGTCACCCAGTTCCTCTGGAGGGCCAAAAACAGGGAAGAGAGGCTGAGGCCTTCCCCTGAGAAGAACATCAGAAGAGCCCTGCTGGATCAGACCAGTGAGGGTCCATCTAGTCCAGCATCCCGTCTCACACAGTAAGAACATAAGAGAAGCCATGTTGGATCAGGCCAATGGCCCATCCAGTCCAACACTCTGTGTCACACAGTGGCAAAACAATTTATATATACACACACACTGTGGCTAATAGCCACTGATGGACCTCTGCTCCATATTTTTATCTAAACCCCTCTTGAAGGTGGCTATGCTTGTGGCCGCCACCACCTCCTGTGGCAGTGAATTCCACATGTTAATCACCCTTTGGGTGAAGAAGTACTTCCTTTTATCCGTTTTAACCTGTCTGCTAAGCAATTTCATCAAATGCCCACAAGTTCTTGTATTGTGAGAAAGGGAGAAAAGGACTTCTTTCTCTACTTTCTCCATCCCATGCATTATCTTGTAAACCTCTATCATGTCACCCCGCAGTCGACGTTTCTCCAAGCTAAAGAGTCCCAAGCGTTTCAACCTTTCTTCATAGGGAAAGTGCTCCAGCCCTTTAATCATTCTAGTTGTCCTTTTCTGGACTTTCTCCAATGCTATAATATCCTTTTTGAGGTGCGGCGACCAGAACTGCACACAGTACTCCAAATGAGACCACACCATCGATTTATACAGGGGCATTATGATACTGGCTGATTTGTTTTCAATTCCCTTCCCAGTGGCCAACCAGTTCCTCTGGAGGGCCAGCAACAGGGCAGAGAGGCCGAGGCCTTCCCCTGAGAAGAACATCAGAAGAGCCCTGCTGGGTCAGACCAGGGAGGATCCGTCTAGTCCAGCATCCCATCTTGCACAGTGGCTGGCCAGTTCCTTTGGAGGGCCAGCAACAGAGCAGAGAGGCTGAGGCCTTCCCCTGAGGTTGCCTCCTGGCTCTGGGGTTCAGAGATTTAGTGCCTCTGACTGTGGAGGTTTCCCTTAGCCACCAAGGCCAGTAGCCCCTGACAGATCTCTTCTCCATGAGTCTAATTCTTTGAACCCCCACCCCCTGTGCAGAACGGCCGTCCAAGGCAGGCCCTCCCCAGGCGCCCCCTCAGCAATGCCCACCCCCTCCCCCTTTCAGCAGCGCCTTCTCCTTGCCCCTACCTGGGCGTTACGCAGCCCCACCGAGGCGCCTCTGCGGATGAGCAGCTCCGCCACCTCAAAGTGGCCGCAGTTGAGGGCATCGTGGAGGGGGGTGATGCCCTCGCAGCCAGGGCCCCCCGGGTCGTCGATGTGGGCCCCGTGGTCCAAGAGCAAGTGGACGATTTCTGGGAAGAAGAGGCGAGGGGGTTCGTGGTGAGGGGTGGCCCCAACCCCTGCTTTCTTCAGGGCCACACTTCCCAGACCAGAGGATCCCCATCCCCATCCCCAACGCTCACCCAGATGCCCGTGGTTGCAGGCCTCGTGCAGCGGGGTCCAGCCACAATAATCCCGGGTGTTCACGGGGTGAGCCTGCAGTGGAGAGGGGAGGCGTGAATGGGAGAAAAGCTGCCTTTGCCCCCCCCGCAGGCCCGCTCCCCCTCCCCTGCGGGAGGTCATGGAAATGGCAAGCCCCTCTGGACCGCCACACCCTCCATCTCCCAAGCCCAGCGTCACTGCCCTGGCTTCAATGGGCCAGGCCAGCCTGATGAGAGCTCAGAAAGCAAAGCAGAAGAAGAGGAGACTGGATTTCTACCCCGCCCTTCGTTACCCAGGGCAGAGGACGAAAGTAAGACTCTCCAATCGCCCCTCCACATGGTACACTCCGCACCAAGATCTTCTTTCTCCCTCCCCCTTTAGACTCGGGAGGCTCCCAAGGCGTGCCCCGTCCCCTTCCTGCCCTGCCCTGCCCAAATGCCAGAGACCTACTGGCTCAGATTTTTTATTTATGGAAAACATTTTCACACACCCCTTTCCATCTGACTAGGGCTCCCAAGGCAAAGCACATGCAAACATGACAACATCTGAGAGAACTGTACTGCAATTCATGAATTCAAGTTCATACAAGCTTTTCTGCAGTTATTCCAAAACAGATATTTATGAGGGGCTTGCAGCTTTTTACTGGCTGTCTCCCATGCCTTTAAAAACAACCTGTTGTGCAATGAATTTCTTTCATCCTTTTTTAATATCTACAGGAGAAGTTTAATTTTGGTGTCAGACAGCTGTTAAAAACAGGACCAGTAAAATGGTGCCAAGTTCATAGTCCCATCACTTCCAGTGCTGTTGAGATATACAGCAGTAATCTCCAATAATCTCTTTCTTCCCCACGCCTCTCACTCACGCAAAAATCTCATAGAAAGGCCAGCTGGCTACAACTGGGGATGCCAACTTTTTATTGGCAGAGCTCCTATGTCTGAAACAACAATATGAACAGAAAAGTTTCATCCAGTAAAAATGGAGGGAAAGAAAGGGAAAGAATGAAATGGAAGGAAAGGAAAAGAAAAGAAAAGAAAGGAAAAGAAAGGCATGGAAAGAAAGACATGGCAAGAAAGAACATAAGAGAAGCCATGTTGGATGAGGCCAGAGGATCATCCAGTCCAAAATTCTCTCACACAGTGCCCAAAAAGCACCAGAATGTCCACCAGTGGGGCCAGCATACTAGAAGCCCTCCCACTGTTCCTTCCCCCCTGCCCAGCACCAAGAATACAGAAAAAGCACCAATTCCAGGGAAAGAAGGGGGGGGCAAAGGAAAAAAAGCCTTTCTCACCATCAGATGACCCCAGCCAGCAACAATTCTGCCGAGAGGTTGTTTGGTTAAAAAAAAAAAAAAGCTACTGGAATGCCCACTTCCCGCTGAAAAAAACATCCCCCCCTTCTTCGCCGCCCAGGCCTCCCAGGGAAATCTCCCCAAAAGAACATACTGCAAGGCACATGAAACCTTGAAGAACACTTCATGGGTGTGCCAGTGGACTCCGGCTTTTCTCTCAAACATTGGGAGGGGGGGAGAAGAAAGGCGAGGCAGCCCAGCTCCTCTCTGAACAACACATAGATGTTGGGGGATGGAAGGAAGGAAAACAGGGCTCAGGCTCTGCAGCCTGTGTCAGTCTTCAAGCCTAGCTTTTCTCTGCACAACAAAGAGACAGGAAAGGAAGGAAGCAGAGCGGAGCTCATGCTTTTCTGGGGGTGGGGCTAGCTTTGGCTTTTCTTGTGACCCAGTATTGAGGCTTCCGTGGCCCGGTACCGGGTCGTGACCCTGCAAACGGGAAACACTGCTCTATCCAAACAAAAGACAGAAGAATACTAGACGGGAATCCAGGGGAAGGGGGGGAACAAAGAGTGGGGCTCTTACACATCTGTGGGGCTCCCACTGGGCCTGCCTGCCTCGTGCTGGGGGTGGGGCCAAGCTCCCACGTCAAGATTGAAGAGGAAGAGTCCATAGGCTGGCACCAGGCAGGGAGGCAGGTCTCTGGAGGGAAGAGCAGCTAGCAGAAGCCCCCGGCCCCCATTGCGGCTCACCTTCTCCAAGAGGAACTGCACCCGGCGCAGGTTGCCCTCGATGCAGGCCCGATGCAGCAGGGTCTCGCCCTTGTCATTCCGCTGGTTCCACTGAGAAAAGGAGAGGCACAGTCAGGCCGCAACTGCTGGCTCCCAAAAGCTGCCCAAACCACTGTGGGGCCACTCCCACCACTCCGCCTGCGGGTAGCCCGGCCTCACCTTGCTGACGTTGCGCCGGCCGGGGACACTTTTGCCGTAGTCCTCCAGGTCATCCTCTCCGTCTGGAGGACAAAGTGGGATGTAAGAAATGGGCCGCATCAACAGACCGGACCCCAAGCCTCCCTCATGCCCCCAGGGAGCTCCTGAGCCAGAGGCAACGCCCACCCACCGCTTGACCCAGACAATCCGCAGGTCAAGAAGAAGAAGATACTGGATTGATATCCCGCTCTCCACTCCGAAGAGTCTCAGAGGGGCTCACAGTCTCCTTTACCTTCCCCCCCCCCACAACAGACACCCTGTGAGGTAGATGAAGATACTGGATTTATATCCCGCCCTCCACTCCGAAGAGTCTCAGAGCGGCTCACAATCTACGTTACCTCCCCCCTCCTCACAACAGACACCCTGTGAGGTAGATGAAGATATTGGATTTATATCCCGCCCTCCACTGCGAAGAGTCTCAGAGCGGCTCACAATCTCCTTTCCCTTCCTCCCCCACAACAGACACCCTGTGAGGTAGATTAAGATATTGGATTTATATCCCACCCTCCGCTCCGAAGAGTCTCAGAGCGGCTCACAATCTCCTTTACCTTCCTCCCCCCCAACATACACCCTGTGAGGTAGATGAAGATATTGGATTTATATCCCACCCTCCACTCCGAAGAGTCTCAGAGCGGCTCACAATCTCCTTTCCCTTCCTCCCCCCCAACTATGGGTCCCAATCCCCCCGCTTTAGCGGGAGACTTCTGGGTTCCCAGCTTAATCTCCCGGTCTTCAAAAATTGAGAACCGGGGGGGTGGGGGGTGGAGGGGGGGAGAACATACCTATAGAGCTCCTGAGCAGTTTGTAAAATCCCTGTCCCTTTAAGGCTGGGCAGGAAGGAGGAAACAGGAAGGTCTTCGGAGAACGGCCCCTCCCTTCTTTGCTTTCGTTTTCACAGCAGGCACAGTTCTCCGGAAGAAGACCAAGTAAGTATTTGTGTGTGTGTGTGTGTGTGAGAGAGAGGGAGGGGGCAGGGAGGGGGATTCCCTCGTATGGAGGCCCTCCCCCCCTTTAGAAAGCGTGGGGGGGGGGAGGGAAATGTCTACTGGGCACTCTATTATTCCCTATGGAGAATGATTCCCATAGGGAATAATAGGGAATTGATCCGTGGGTATTGGGGGCTCTGGGGGGGCTATTTTTTGAGGTAGAGGCACCAGATTTTTAGTATAGCATCTAGTGCCTCTCCCCAAAATACCCCCCAAGTTTCAAAACGATTGGACCAGAGGGTCCAATTCTATGAGCCCCAAAAGATGGTGCCCCTATCCTTAATTATTTCCTATGGAAGAAAGGCATTTAAAAAGGTGAGCTGTCCCTTTAAATGTGATGGCCAGAACTCCCTTGGAGTTCAATTATGCTTGTCACACCCTTGTTCCTGGCTCCACCCCCAGTGTCTCCTGGCTCCACCCCCAAAGTCTCCTGGCTCCGCCCCCAAAGTCCCCAGATTTTTCTTTAATTGGACTTGGCAACCCTACCCCCAACAGACACCCTGTGAGGTAGATGAAGATATTGGATTGGCGGGTGGGGCTGAGAGGGCTCTCACAGCAGCTGCCCTTTCAAGGACAGAGTCTCAGAGCGGCTCACAATCTCCTTCCCCCACAACAGACACCCTGTGAGGTGGGTGGGGCTGGAGAGGGCTCTCACAGCAGCTGCCCTTTCAAGGACAACCTCTGCCAGAGCTATGGCTGACCCAAGGCCATTCCAGCAGGTGCAAGTGGAGGAGTGGGGAAGAAGACTGCAGATTTATACCTCGCCCTTCTCTCTGAATCAGAGACTCAGAGTGGCTTACAATCTCCTATATCTTCTCCCCCCACAACAGACACCCTGTGTGGTGGTTGAGGCTGAGAGAGCTCTCCCAGAAGCTGCCCTTTCAAGGACAACTCTGTGAGAGCTCTGGCTGACCCAAGGCCATTCCAGTAGGTGCAAGTGGAGGAGTGGGGAATCAAATCCGGTTCTCCCAGATAAGAGTCCAGGCACTTCACTACCACACCAAACTGGCTCTCCAGTGTCCCTCGCCAGCCAGAACAGCAACCGGCCTCTTGGATCGTGGCCAGCAGCACCCAAACTTGGTAGCTGCTGTTTGGACCCAGTTGTGTCCTCTTAATGCTCTGTCACGATCCTTCTACAGATACAGTTCCCCCGGCAAAGTATGTCAACTTCTGCCTGTTGATGTCAATGCACCTCCTCGTGAGTTTACACTGCAAGCGGGAGGCTGAGGGTGTCGGCTGGGGGGGTTGCAGGGGCCGGATGCCACTCCAGCCTCGTTTCATCGATGCTGGCTTCCAATTTTCTCCTGGGCTCGAGCCGAGATGCCGGTAATTGCAATAATTATCGCATGGCAGTTTGTGCAGTATGGCCAGGAGATCCTAAGAGCGTCCAGCAGCCAGGAGCCCTAGCTTTTTTAGCATTATGCACCACTAGGTGGCGAGCTAGACTCGGCTTTTGGAGGACCGAGAAAGTTCTGAGACAGCTGTGAATGGCCCAAGGTCACCCAGCTGGCTGCATGTGAAGGAGGAATGGGGAATCAAGCTGGGAGTGGGCCAAGAAGGAGCCCAGGCCCCGCCCCACCCCAGAGAAACCACTCCCCCCCCCCCGGTGCCATGTGCAGCAGCACCCTTTGCCCTGGCGTCCCCCACTCCTGACGTGCTGCTCAGCCCTGCTCTCACCGCTGTCCGAGAGCTCGAGGTCGCTCTCCTCCAAGGGCTCGCTGCTTTGCAGCTCCTCCTCTTCCTCGCCTGCCTCCTCCTCTGAGCGGCTCCGGAGGTCCTCCAGTTGGGCCAGTGTGGCCGAGGTCTTGGGGTCGCCACACCTCTGCTGCGAGGCATGCAAAGACTGCAGGATCTGGCACTGAGACAAACGAGTTCCCCGTTTCAGATAAAGAGCTACAATCGGATTTTTGCCTCCCAGCCTACGCCCGGGGGTGATCAGCATTGCAGGGGAGCCTCTACTGATGCATAAGCTTGCTGGAAGGGTACCCTTCCGTTCTTAAAATCAGTGTTTTCTGTGAATGTAAACAAAGAGCCCCATGGCACAGAGTGGTAAAGCTGCAGTACTGCAGTCCTAAGCTCTGCTCACGACTGACGTTCAATCCCAGCGGAAGCTCGGTTCAGGTAGCCGGCTCCAGGTTGACTCAGTACCCAGTACAATGCGTCCCCAGCTTGCTGGGGGGGGGGAAGTGTAGATGACTGGGGAAGGTAACAGCAAACCACCTCATAAAAAGTCTGCTGTGAAAGCAACGTCACCCCAGAGTCGGAAATGACTGGTGCTTGCTTAGGGGACTCGCCGTCACCTTTCCCTTCAAAGAAAAGCAATACTGAAAGTGCTCAATAACTAAAAGAAGAGATGGGGGACAGACAACTGGAGAAGAAGCAGGGAATTGCAGAGAAGCAGAATTTGTTATTTGCTGCAGCCTTGGAGGCCCTCCAAAAGACCTTGCTTGCTGCTGGGGCAGGCCTCTGGAGAGCCACAATGAGCCTGGAGAGTGCTGAAATCAGCAGGTTTGTCGGAGGAGGGCTCTCAGCACTCTCTCTCAGCCTCTGGGGACCGGAAGAGGGGGAGTCAGGCCTCCTCCCCACCCCCACAAGCTCACCTGCAACCGGAGATCACCAGCCGCCTCCGCCCCCCGCAGAGCTTTTCGGAAGCAGGGCTCCAGGTCTTCATAGCTCTCTCGAGCCTCCTCTTTGGCCAGGGCAATATTCAGCCAAGTCTTCGCTTCCTAGCCACAGAAAGACAAGGGAAGATGCTGTTACAGAGCTCAGCCCTCTTGCCTCTGGCGCATTTCATGGAATCACAGAATCATCTAGTCCAACCCCCTGCACAATGCAGGAAACTCACCAACACCTCCCCCTAAATTCATAGGATCTTCATTGCTGTCAGATGGCCATCCAGCCTCTGTTGGAAAACCTCCAAGGAGGGAGAGCCCACCACCTCCCAAGGAAGAAGCCTGTTCTACTGAGGAACTGCTCTAAGTGTCAGGAATCCTAGAGTGGAAAGGGACCTCCAGGGTCATCTAATCCAACCCTGAACAATGCAGGAAACTCACAAACACCTCCCCCTAAATTCACAGGATCTTCATTGCTGTCAGATGGCCATCTAGCCTCTGTTTCAAAACCTCCAAGGAAGGAGAACCCACCACCTCCCTAGAAAGCCTGTTCCACTGAGGAACCTGTCTAAACTCACAAACACCTCCCCCTAAATTCACACGATCTTCATTGCTGTCAGACGGCCATCTAGCCTCTGCTTTAAAACCTCCAAGGAAGAAAAATCATAAAATCCTAGAGTTGGAAGGGATCTTCAGGGTCATCTAGTCCAACCCCCTGCACAATGCAGGAAACTCACAAACCCCTCCCCCTAAAGTCACAGGATCTTCATTGCTGTCAGCCTCTGCTTAAAAACCTCCAAGGAACTAAAAGAAGAGATGGGGGACAGAAATCTCCAAGCCCACCACCTCCTGAGAAAACCTGTTTCACTCTGTCAGGAAGTTCTTCCTGATGTTGAGCTGGAAACTCTTTTGATTTAATTTCAACCCAATGGTTCTGGTCCTGCCTTCCGGGGCCACGGAAAACAATTCCACACCCTCATCTATAGGACAGCCCTTCAAGGACTTGAAGTGGGATGGAGGAAGGCAGGACATCACCTGAAGTTTACAGTCTAGCCAGTGTGTGATGTCGTGGTTGAGACTCAGTCTAAAATCCCCACTTGTGCCATGGAAGCCTGCTGGGTGATCTTAGGTCAGTCACACCCTCTCGGCCTGGCCAACCTGACAGGGTTGTTGTGAGGATAAAATGGAGGAGAGGAAAATGACGCAAGCTGTTCTGGGCCTCCCGCTGGGGAGAAAGGCAGGGTAGAAGAAGCAGGCGCATGCGTCCACGCGGACCAACCCATCTCACCTCCAGGGCATTACCCTGCCGCAGAGCCAGCTCCGCCTGATAGTGGTGAACCGCCTGAGCGTGATCTTTCAGGTCCCCAAAGGTGGCAGCCAGAGAAACGTGGATCACAGCGAGCTCCTGCCTGGGGCGTTTCAAAGCCTGAGCATGCTGCAGCTGAAACAAAACCATAAGAACAGAAGAGAAGCCACGTTGGATCAGGCCTCTCCAATCCAACACTCTGAGTTAACATAGTGGCCCAAACCTGGGTGCCATCAGGAGGTCCATCAGTGGGGCCAGGACGCTAGAAGCCCTCCCACTGTGCCCCCCTCAAGCACCAAGAATACAGAGCATCACTGCCCCAGAGAGAAGAACATAAGAGAAGCCCTGTTGGATCAGACCAATGGCCCTTCCAGTCCAACACTCTGTGTCACATAAGAACATAAGAGAAGCCATGCTGAATCAGGCCAATGGCCCATCCAGTCCAATACTCTGTGTCACACATAAGAACATAAGAGAAGCCCTGTTGGATCAGGCCAATGGCCCCTCCAGTCCAACACTCTGTCACATAAGAACATAAGAGAAGCCCTGTTGGATCAGGCCAGTGGCCCCTCCAGTCCAACACTCTGTGTCACAGAAGAACATAAGAGAAGCCCTGTTGGATCAGGCCAATGGCCCATCCAGTCCAACACTCTGTGTCACATAAGAACATAAGAGAAGCCATGTTGGATCAGGCCAATGGCCCTTCCAGTCCAACACTCTGTGTCACACAGTGGCCAAAAAACCCCCAGGTTCCATCAGAAGGTCCACCAGTGGATGCTCTGTGGCTGTGGCTCACTGGCAGAACCTCTGCGAAGAAGAAGAAGAAGAAGAAGAAGAAGAAGAAGAAGAAGAAGAAGAAGAAGAAGAAGAAGAAGAAGAAGAAGAAGAAGAAGAAGAAGAAGAAGAAGAAGAAGAAGAAGAAGAAGAAGAAGAAGAAGAATTGAAGATTTAAATCCTGCCCTTCCCTCTGAATCAGAGACTCAGAGCGGCTTACAATCTCCTATGTCTTCTCCCCACAAAACAGATACCCTGTGAGGTGGGTGGGGCTGAGAGGGCTCTCACAGCAGCTGCCCTTTCAAGGACAACCTCTGCCAGAGCTATGGCTGACCCAAGGCCATTCCAGCAGCTGCAAGTGGAGGAGTGGGGAATCAAACCTGGTTCTCCCAGATAAGAATCCACGCACTTAACCACGACACCAAACTGGCTCTCTGACAAGATCAGGCTACCTTGGGTCTCCCACTGTTGCCCCCCCAAGCACCAAGCATAAAGAGCATCACCACCCCAGACAGTGTGTTCTCTTTATACATTTGTGGCCGCCAACAGGGAAGCTGCTGTGAGAAATTCCTGGGTCCACTTCCGCCACTGACACCGGATTTCCCCCCACTTGTGAGCAGGGGATCCACCGGTAGCAAGTGCTCAAGCTCCATGGGGCTCAGGTTCAGGCTTACTGCTTGCCAGGACAGCAAACAACTCCACCTGTGTCCTTGTAAAGCTGCCACTGATATCAATGACCCCCACATAAGGACGTAAGAGGAACCCTCCTGGATCAGGCCAGTGGCCCCTCTGGGCCAACACTCTGTGTCACACAGTGGCTAAAAAACCAGGTGCCATCAGGAGGTCCATTAGCTGGGCCAGAACTCCAGAAGCCCTCCCACTGTGGCCCCTCAAGCACCAAGAACACAGAACATCACTGCCCCGGAGAGAAGAACATAAGAGAAGACATCTTGAATCAGGCCAATGGCCCACCAGTCCAACACTCTGTGTCACATAGGGGCCAAGACCCAGGTGCCATCAGGAGGTCCATCAGTGGGGCCAGGACACTAGAAGCCCTCCCACTACTGCCCCCTCCCAGCACCAAGAATACAGAGCATCACTGCCCCAGACATAAGAACATAAGAGAAGCTATGTTGGATCAGGCCAGTGGCCCATCCAGTCCAACACTCTGTGTCACACAGTGGCCAAAAAACCCAGGTACCATCAGGAGGTCCATCAGTGGGGCCAGGACGCTAGAAGACCTCCCACTGTGGCCCCCCCCAAGCACCAAAAACACAGAGCATCACTGCCCCAGACAGAAGAACATAAGAGAAGCCATATAGGATCAGGCCAAGGGCCCATCCAGTCCAACACTCTGTGTCACACAGGGGCCAAGACCCAGGTGCCATCAGGAGGTCCATCAGTGAGGCCAGGACGCTAGAAGCCCTCCCACTGGGGCCCCCCTCCAAGCACCAACAATGCAGCGCATCACTGCCCCACACAGAGAGTTCCATCAATACCCTGTGGCTAATTGCCACCAATGGACCTCTGCTCCTACAAAAGTGCTTCCTGCTGCCCTCTGGAGCATGCATGGCTTCACTGCACCCCACTGCCAGCAGCTGCCCCCTGCCTCACCTGTTCTTTGTAGGCCTCCAGAGCGCGCCGATAATCCCCCTCTTTGGAGAAGAGGTCCCCCAGCTGCTCACACAGGCCCAGGGCCGTCCGCAGGTTGCCGGCTGCCTCTGCCTCTTCCAGGGCCTGCTGCAGGGAGCTCACCTTCATGGCTGCCGGGGAGAAAACATCTCACAAACCCTCCCAAGGCACAGAGCATGCTGGTTCCCAATGCCTGCCCTGGCACACTTCCCTGCAGAGAAGGGCACCAGACCGGTCGGCTGTGGTCAACTCACCATAGCGCAGGCTGTGGCAGACGCTCTCCCGTTGCCGAGGCTGCTGGGAGCCCAACAGGTAGGCCTTCTTCAGGAAGCGCTTCGCAGCCACAAAGTCCCCCAGACTCAGCAGCACCTGGAGGGAAAGAAGAATTGCAGATTTATACCCCGCCCCTCTCTCTGAATCAGAGACTCAGAGCGGCTTACAATCTCCTTTCTCTTCCTCCCCCACAACAGACACCCTGTGAGGTGGGTGGGGCTGAGAGGGCTCTCACAGCAGCTGCCCTTTTCAAGGACAACCTCTACCAGAGCTATGGCTGACCCAAGGCCATTCCAGCAGCTGCAAGTGGAGGAGTGGGGAATCAAACCCGGTTCTCCCAGATAAGAGAGCTCTGGCTGACCCAAGGCCATTCCAGCAGGTGCAAGTGTAGGAGGGGGGAATCAAACCCGGTTCTCCCAGATAAGAGAGCTCTGGCTGACCCAAGGCCATTCTAGCAGCTGCAAGTGGAGGAGTGGGGAATCAAACCCGGTTCTCCCAGATAAGAGAGCTCTGGCTGACCCAAGGCCATTCCAGCAGCTGCATGTGGAGGAGTGGGGGAATCAAACCCGGTTCTCCCAGATAAGAGTCCATGCACTTAACCACTACACCAAGCTGGCTCTCGGAGAAGGCCTCAGGCACATCTAGCAGCCAGGAGGGGGAGCACTCCTCTCCCCACAACCATGGATGCCCCAGCAACAAGCTGCAAGATTCCTCTAAGCCTGGTCACCACACTGTGCCTATTCAGCTTTGCTCCATGAAATGGGTAAGCCTGCCCTCCTTGGAGGGCGACAACTCAAAGTTGTGACAGATCATCACCATCTTGTGGGCTGCCGCAGGGCTCAGTATTGGGTCCCCTGCTCTTTAACTTGTTCATTAATGATCTGGAGTTGGGAGTAAGCAGTGAAGTGGCCAAGTTTGCAGATGACACTAAATTGTTCAGGGTGCTGAGAACCAGAGAGGATTGTGAGGCACTCCAAAGGGATCTGTTGAGGCTGGGTGAGTGGGTGTCAACGTGGCAGATGAGGTTCAATGCGGCCAAGTGCAAAGTAATACACATTGGGGCCAAGAATCCCAGCTGCAAATACAAGTTGATGGGGTGCGAACTGGCAGAGACTGACCAAGAGAGAGATCTTGGGGTCGTGGTAGAGAACTCACTGAAAATGTCAAGACAGTGTGCGACTGCAATAAAAAAAGGCCAACGCCATGCTGGGAATTATTAGGAAGGGGATTGAAAACAAATCAGCCAGTATCATAATGCCCCTGTATAAATCGATGGTGCGGTCCCATTTGGAATACTCTGTACAATTCTGGTCACCGCACCTCAGAAAGGATATTATAGCATTGGAAAAAGTCCAGAAAAGGGCAACTAGAATGATTAAAGGTTTGGGAACTTTCCCTATGAAGAAAGGTTAAAACGCTTGGGGCTCTTTAGCTTGGAGAAACGTCGACTGCGGGGTGACATGATAGAGGTTTACAAGATTATGCATGGGATGGAGAAAGTAGAGAAAGAAGTCCTTTTCTCCCTTTCTAACAATACAAAAACTTGTGGGCATTCGATGAAATTGCTGAGCAGTCAGGTTAAAATGGATAAAAGGAAGTACTTCTTCACCCAAAGGGTGATTAACATGTGGAATTCACTGCCACAGGAGGTGGTGGTGGCTACAAGCATAGCCAGCTTTAAGAGGGGATTGGATAAAAATATGGAGCAGAGATTCATAAGTGGCTATTAGCCACAGTATATATATATGTTCTTTTGCTGGCTTGTAGGGGTGAAGTAGGAGGCATGGCAACTAGGCCTCTAAATGGCAGCGCGGATGCAAAGTGCTAGATGTACAAATCCATCTAGCAGGATCGCCTCTCAATTTTGGTGGGGGAAATGAATATTTAGAAAGAAGTCTGGTACCCCTCCCTCCCCAGGAGAAAAAGAAAGTGATGCTGAATGGAGACTTGGTATGGTTGTAGGGTTGCCTGGGAACTAAGATCACAGGGAAATACACTCTAGCTCAGGGGTGGGGAACCTTTTTTCTGCCAAGGGCCATTCGGATATTTATAACATAATTCACGGGCCATACAAAATTATCAGCTTAAAAAACAGTGCTCCATCGAGGGAGAACAATTCAGGCAGGCAAAATTAATGCAAATAATTGTTTTTCTATTTGAAGTCACGTGGGGAGAGCCTAATTTGGCACACGTACACACACCCGACCCACTGCCCTAACCAAATGCCTAGGTCCACGGTTTTGGTAGAAAAAGCCCACCAGGAACTCATTAGCATATTAGACCACATCCCCTAATATTATCATATTAGGTCACACACTCATTAGTATATCAGGCCACACCATCTGGGATAATCAAGTGCAAATTGAACTGGTGGTAGCTGGGTAAAAAGAAAGAAGGGAAGAAAGGAAAATAAAGAAATGGGGGGAAGAAGGAAATAAAGGGAAATAAACAAATGCAGGGAAGAAATGGAAAGAGAAGAAAGGGAAATAAAGAAATGGAGGGAAGAAAGGAAAATAAAGAAAGGGGAATTAAGGGAAACAAAGAAATGGGAAGAATAGAAAGAAAGGGAAATAAAGAAATGAGGGGGAAATTTACCTGAACTGTGACGGTGACTTCCAGGCCCTGTAGCGATGCTGACTGGCCAGCCAGGCCCCAGGGAGGCCACTGTGCAGCTGGGCCCCACAATCCTTGACAGCCAACCGGTCCCCAGGAAGGCTGCTGCATAGTGCGGCTGTGCCTCACGATTCTTACCGGCCAGCCAGGCCCCAGGAAAGCCATGTGGCTTGGCTGGCCCAGCAATTCCCGAGGGCCCGACCAAGTGGTCTTGAGGGCCCTCAGGATGGACATTCCCTACCCCTGCTCCAGCTTGTTTCACCGATCAAAGAAGCTCGTCCGGTGGTGAAGCTCGTCTGGGCCTTTTCAGTGGCAGCCCCACTCTTAAAGAACAACTTCCCCAGGGAAGTGTGCCTGGCCTCCTTTCTTTTGATCTTCAGAAGGAAACTGAGGACAGCTTTATTTAGGACTGCATCTGACTGATTTATCTTTTATTTATTGACAGTCCTAACTGCAATCTTTAGACTTTTTTTTACCATTGCTGTATTATTTAAATTGCAACCTGCCTTGAGTTCTGCAAGGTAGAAAGGCAGCTGATACATGTTTTAAACAACATTTCCTAGGACCTGAAGGAACGGCTGGAATGCCAACCCATTCCTTTTACAGTGACGCATCCCAGAGTTTGAGAGGGGATCTCCATGGTTCTCCGTGAACCCCACAATCCCACCAGACCAGTGTAATCCAAACAGTGGCCCCATCCCACACCCCGAAGGGTTTCCTCTAGTGAGACCCCCATGTCCTTCCCAGCCAGGGGTGCTCCAGAGGGGCCACACACAAAGTGAAGAAACTGTGGGGGAGGGGGGCTCTCTCACCTGGGCAAGGCTGGCGCAGCACTCGCTTTCCACAAACTTCTCCTTCATCTTGCGAGCGCACTCCCGCGCCCTCTCCAGGCAGCGCATGGCCTTGGAATGCTCGCCTTCCCGCAGGTGGATGTTGCCCAGGTTGAAGTAGGCCCGGTAGAGGTCCTCGTGCAGGTGAGTCTGCCTAGGAGGGGCAGGGGGAGACACAGACCCAACTCACTCGAGAGCCAAGCCTGGCTTTGCTCCTCAAGGCAATACAACTCTCTGTGTATGAACATATGAAGCTGCCTTCTACTGAATCAGACCCTTGGTCCATCAAAGTCAGTCTTGTCTTCTCAGACTGGCAGCGGCTCTCCAGGGTCTCAAGCTGAGGTTTTTCACACCTATTTGCCTGGACCCTTTTTTTAGTTGGAGATGCTGGGGATTGAACCTGGGACCTTCTGCCTACCAAGCAGATGCTCTACCACTGAGCCACCGTCCCCCCCACACCATGTGTGTGTGTGTGTGTGAAAGAGAGAGAAGGGAGGAAGGGAGGAAGAAAGAGAGAGAAAGAAAGAAAGAAAGAGAAAGAAAGAGAGAGAGAGAAAGAAAGAGAGAAAGGGAGGAAGGGAGGAAGAGAGAAAGAGAGAGAAAGAAAGAGAGAAAAAGAGAGAAAGGGAGGAAGGAAGGGAGGAAGAGAGAAAGAGAGAGAAAGAAAGAGAGAGAAAGAAAGAGAGAGAAAGAAAGAAAGGGAGGAAGAGAGAAAGAAAGAGAGGAAGAGAGAGAGGAAGAGAGAGGAAGAGAGAGAGGAAGAGAGAAAGAGAGAAAGAAAGAGAGAGAAAGAGAGGAAGGGAGACAGGGAGGAAGGGAGAAAGAAAGAGAGAGAAAGAGAGAGAAAGAAAGAGAGAAAGAGGGAGAGAGAAAGAGGGAGAGAAAGAAAGAGAGAGAGAGAGAAAGAGAGAGAAAGAGAGAAAGAGAGAGAGAGAGAGAGAGAGAAAGAAAGAAAGAAAGAAAGAAAGAAAGAAAGAAAGAAAGAAAGAAAGAAAGAAAGAAAGAAAGAAAGAAAGAAAGAAAGAAAGAAAGAAAGAAAGAAAGAAAGAAAGAAAGAAAGAAAGAAAGAAAGAAAGAAAGAACCAGCCAGCCAGCCCTGAACTTCAGCACCCCGGACCATCACTTCTCCAAGAAGCACTGTGACCCCTTCAGGACTGGCTAGTGGGTTCTTTGAAATGTGGTGCTGGAGGAGAGTTTTACAGCTACCACGGTCTGCCCAAAAGCCAAATCAGAGTGTTCTATACCAGGGGTGTCAAACGTGTGGCCCGGGGGGCAGATGAGGCCACCGGAGGGTTCCTATCAGGCCCATGAGCAAGTCTGCTTCCTTCTCCCTCTCTCTTGCTTCCTTCTGTGTCACGGCTTGCTTTGCTAGGCTCTCACAATCGCACAGCAGAGCTACTGAGCCAAGCCTCTTTCCCTTCAATTGGCTGAGGCTTCACCCCCTCCTCATCCCCTGGATCACACAGGAGAGATACAAAATCTTTAATTGTGTTTGTCTGTGTGCTTTATAAAGGTTATATCTCCGCTACCCGGCATTACATGTTATGACACAACTGCCCCGGCCCGACAAGGTCTAATTTACATCAGATCTGGCCCTCATAACAAAGGAGTTTGAAACCCCTGTCCTAGACCGAATCAAGTCTGAACTCTCCGTAGAAACGACAACGGCTAATCTAAGGCCATTGTACTTTGGCCGCATTATTGGAAGGCAAGACCCACCGAAAGAGGCAATCATGCTAGGAAAAGCGGAAGGCAGCGGGAGAAGAGCAAGACCGGCAGGAGACGGATGGACACAGAGGAGCAGCAGCAGGAAGGCAGGTGTGACCTGGATGATCATGGCGGGATCTTATTTATTTTATTAACATATGAAGCTGCCTTATACTGAATCAGACCCTGGGTCCATCAAAGTCAGTCTTGTCTACTCAGACTGGCAGCGGCTCTCCAGGGTCTCCAGCTGAGGTTTTTCACACCTATTTGCCTGGACCCTTTTAGTTGGAGATGCCGGGGATTGAACCTGGGACCTTCTGCTTCCCAAGCAGATGCTCTACCACTGAGCCACTGTCCCTCCCCTAAAGGTTTTGGGAGATCCATTGTTCATATGAACATATGAAGCTGCCTTCGACTGAATCAGACCCCCCTCGGTCCATCAAAGACAGTCTTGTCTGCTCAGACTGGCAGGGGCTCTCCAGGGCCTCAAGCTGAAGTTTTTCACACCTATTTGCCTGGACTCTTTTTTGGAGATGCCGGGGATTGAACCTGCGACCTTCTGCTTACCAAGCAGATGCTCTACCACTGAGTCACCATCCCTCCCCAAATACGTGAACTTATGAAGCTGCCTTCTCCTGAATCAGACCCTGGGTCCATCAAAGTCAGTCTTGTCTTCTCAGACTGGCAGCGGCTCTCCAGGGTCTCAAGCTGAGGTTTTTCACACCTATTTGCCTGGACCCTTTTTTTGGAGATGCCGGGATTGAACCTGGGACCTTCTGCTTCCCAAGCAGATGCTCTACCACTGAGCCACTGTCCCTCCCCTAAAGGTTTTGGGAGATCCATTGTTCATATGAACATATGAAGCTGCCTTCGACTGAATCAGACCCCCCTCGGTCCGTCAAAGACAGTCTTGTCTGCTCAGACTGGCAGGGGCTCTCCAGGGTCTCAAGCTGAAGTTTTTCACACCTATTTGCCTGGACTCTTTTTTGGAGATGCCGGGGACTGAACCTGGGACCTTCTGCTTACCAAGCAGATGCTCTACCACTGAGCCACCATCCCTCCCCAAATACGTGAACTTATGAAGCTGCCTTCTCCTGAATCAGACCCTGGGTCCATCAAAGTCAGTCTTGTCTTCTCAGACTGGCAGCGGCTCTCCAGGGTCTCAAGCTGAGATTTTTCACACCTATTTGCCTGGACCCTTTTTTGGAGATGCCGGGGACTGAACCTGGGACCTTCTGCTTCCCAAGCAGATGCTCTACCACTGAGCCACCGTCCCTCCCCATTATTGCAAACGTTTATGTCCCACCTCTCCTCCAGGCAGCCACAGGTGGCTCTCCAGTGGGACAAATGAACCCCCCAGCCTCTCCCCAAGACCCCAGCCCTGCCCTCACTCCGAGATGTAGATGCTCTTTTTGATGTAGTCGCTGCACTTGGCGGGGTTCTTCAGGCTGTCGTGGACCAAGCCAAGGTTCAGGTAGAGCCGGGCCCTCATCTCGCTCACCTCGCGCTGCGGCACTTCCCCTGGGGGAGGCAGACAGAGACAGCCCTCAGGCAGGGGATCCTCAGCCAGGCACAAAAACGACCCAGCTTGGATTCAACTCCACTAAAGAACAGCTCCCCCCTCCCGCACATCCTCCGCTTCACTGGCTTCTGAGCTCCCTCAGCTCACTCAAGAGCAGTGCGGAGGTGCCGTGTGGTCTGGAGGCTGCACGTCTTGGCAACACAGGGTTGCTCTCTTGGGGATGGTGCTAGATGCCTGTCTCAAGTCATGGGCCATGAAAGATTGCGGAAAGAATCCACCCCACCCCAAGCAGCTTCTCCTGCATTTCAGAGCCAGCAACTTGCCTTGGGGACAGCTAGAACGTTGGCCTTCAGAGTTCACAGAGGTGTGTCAACAAGCCAACATTTGCAATTTAAAAAAAAAATACACATCTAATCTGGGAGTTGGCTCTATAAAAAAAAGTGTTCCAGTTTGATTGGCCTAGAAACTCCTGCCGGAAGGGAAGGAAATCTGAAATTGCACAAGCCACAGGGAAGACATTCAAAAAAGGCAAAGGTAGTCCCCCTGTGCAAGCACCAGTCGTTTCCAACCCTGGGGTGACGTCGCATCACGACGTTTTCACGGCAGACTTTTTTATGGGGTGGTGAGGAGCCCCGTGGCACAGAGTGTTAAAGCTGCAGTCCTAAGCTCTGCTCACGATCTGAGTTCGATCTCCGGTGGAAGCTGGGTTTTCAAGTAGCCGGCTCGAGGTTGACTCAGCCTTCCATCCTTCCGAGGTCGGTAAAATCAGTACCCAGCTTGCTGGGGGGAAAGTGCAGATGACTGGGGAAGGCAATGGCAAACCACCCCATAAAAGTCTGCCGTGAAAACGTTGTGAAAGCAACGTCACCCCAGAGTCAGAAACGACTGGTGCTTGTGCAGGGGACCTTTCCTTTCCTTTTCCTTGCCACTGCCTTCCCCAGTCATCTCCACTTCCCCCCCCCCCCCCCACCCAGCAAGCTGGGTACTCGTTTTACCAACCTTAGAAGGATGGAAGACTGAGTCAGCCTTGAGCCGGCTACCTGAACCCAGCTTCTGCCGGGATCAAACTCAGGTCATGAGCAGAGAGCTCGGACTGAAGTACTGCAGCTTTATCTCTCTGCATCATGGGGATAGGCCTTCCGTCTTCCAGTCCCTGAAAGCTCTGGCAGCAGATGCCACCCAAGGGCCTGGAGGCATTTGCTCCAGCTGCAAGTATTTTTTTTGCTGGCTGGGTTGCAAAAGCTGAAAGTCCTGGGGCCTCCAGCTAAGTGACCGATTTGTCCTCCAGGACAGAAAGAGCTCTAAGCCCCTGGGCGAGGAACCAGCTGAACAGCCAGACAGGGCAATAGCCCTTGCCTCTGCAGGGTGAGACTTCCCTTCCTGGAAGGCCCCACTCAGTCCCCACCCCCCACCCCCCTTTGTTGGGAGGAGGCAAAAAGTCATACCATCCAGGGTTTCCTCGATAACAGCCAGGCTCTTCCTGAAGGCCTCCTCCGCCTCCTTCAGGGCCCCGCTCGAAGCGTCACTCTCAGCCATGAACATGTAGGTACGGCCCAGCGTGGCCCAGGCCCTCTGCTGCTCGATGTGGTTGCGGAGGGACTGCGCCAGCTCCAAGTGGCGGCGCTGGTGCTGCGCAAAAGGATGCAGAGGAGAGAGTCAAGGGCACGGTCCCACCCAGAGGCATCCTAAGCCTGCCCTGCTGAGTGTCAAGCCCGCTATTTCTATACTGCAGATCAATACAGCTATTGAAATCCTATTTCCAGGCTAACCCTAATAAAGTTCCTCTCTACTGTCCTTGCATTTCAAAAGCTTGCTCCCCCCCTCCCGTTTTCTCACCTTCCTCCACTTTCCCACATTGGCTTAGTAATGTAGAAAATGTAGTAACTTTGATGATAGAAAGTAAGAGGTGCCTCCCACAGCCACTTCCCATTCAAATTGCTTATCAACCGGAAGTTGGAATGTATGGGAACCAGGGAAGATGTAATCACTGTAGCAATTCACATGTATATGTTATGTCTTGAAGCTATCTTTCCCTTTGCCTTTGAAGTGATCCTTAAAACACTATGCTATGTGAAACCTTGTATCACTCTCAAGGTATCGTACCTTGAAGCAGTACCGGATTATCAATAAAATGAATATTTGTATCAAAGCTTAACTCGTTCATTTGAAATACCAATGCTTGACACTGAGGACCCAACGAGAGGTCCGGGGGTCCTGGGTGCCATGGCCACATCTCCCTTACAAGCCCTTCCACTGCGGCCCCCCCAAGCACCAAGAAAACAGAGCATCACTACCCCAGACAGGGTGTCCCATCTCTACCTTATGGCTAACAGCCACTGACAGACCTCTGCTCCTTATGTGTCTCCAATCCACCCCCCCTTGAAACTGACTATGTTTGTATCTTCCACCACTTCCTATGGCAGCAGTGAATTCTGTGTCTCAATTACGATCTGGGTGGCGAAGGACTTCCTTGGATCTGTTCCAAGCCTCCTGCTCATTCAGAGAGCCAGTTTGGTGTAGTGGTTAAGTGTGTGGACCTTTATCTGTGAGAACCGGGTTTGATTCCCCATTCCTCCGCTAGCAGCTGATGGAATGGCCTTGGGTCAGCCAGAGCTCTCTTATCTGGGAGAACCGGGTTGGATTCCCCACTCCTCCACTTGCAGATGCTGGAATGGCCTTGGGTCAGCCAGAGCTCTCCTATCTGGGAGAACCGGGTTTGATTCCCCACTCCTCCACTTGCAGCTGCTGGAATGGCCTTGGGTCAGCAATGGCTCTCTTCTCTGGGAGAACCGGATTGGATTCCCCACTCTTCCACTTGCACCTGCTGGAATGGCCTTGGGTCAGCCGTAGCTCTCTTATCTGGGAGAACCGGGTTTGATTCCCCACTCCTCCAGTTGCACCTGCTGGAATGGCCTTGGGTCAGCCAGAGCTCTCTTATCTGGGAGAACCGGGTTGGATTCCCCACTCCTTCACTTGCAGCTGCTGGAATGACCTTGGGTCAGCCAGAGCTCTGGCAGAGGTTGTTCTTGAAAGGGCAGCTGCTGTGAGAGCCCTCTCAGCCCCACCCACCTCGCAGGGTGTCTGTTTGCGGGGGGGAGGGAAAGGGGATTGTGAGCCCCTCTGAGACGCTTTGGAGTGGAGGGTGGGATATAAACCCAATATCATCTTCTTCATTCCACTGAGGGACCCGGGCCAGACATGCCCTGCCTAGCATGACAGAGTCACACAGCTCATCCTTGGGCGTGTCCACCTGGCCCAGCCTTCTAGTGGTGAAAAATGTGCCCACTCAGTCTGGCAAGGGCCTGGCCTCGCCCTGTATCTTGGCCAGGCACATCCTACTCTCTGCTCCTCTCTCCTTCGGGGCGGGCAGCAGGACAGGGCCCTTTTCCAGGGGTGTTTTCCCATCAACACTCTGCCCCCCGTCTCTTGCCCAGAGCCTCCCTGCAGACTCAAAACAATTTTTTTTCAGGACTAGAATCCCCAAACTGATGTCTCCCCCTCCCCCCCCCCCCCAAATGCCGCTTTTTAATACAGGAGGCTCAGGTTCAAATCTTGCTAGACTTGGTAACTCTGGACCAGTCCTTTACTCTCGCTGCTTCCAGCCACTTCCCAGAGAACACACAAATTCATTGCCAAACATTTTGTAGCCAAGACAACTCGAACAACAGCTACTGACTAGCTACGTTAATGAGCACGCGTCCGGACCCACAGAGCCTCACTTCTCCGCGCGCTTTAAAAACATAAGAACATAAGAGAAGCCCTGTTGGATCAGGCCAGTGGCCCCTCCAGTTCAACACTCTGTGTCACATAAGAACATAAGAGGAGTCATGTTGGATCAGGCCAATGGCCCATCCAGTCCAACACTCTGTGTCACATAAGAACAGAAGAGAAGCCATGTTGGATCAGGCCAATGGCCCATCCAGTCCAACACTGTGTCACACAGAGCTGGCTATGCTTGTAGCCGCCACCACCTCCTGTGGCAGTGAATTCCACATGTTAATCACCCTTTGAGTGAAGAAGAACTTCTTTTTAACCCAACTGCTCACCAATTTCATTGAATACCCACGAGTTCTTGTATTGTGAGAAAGGGAGAAAAGTACTTCTTTCTCTACCTTTTCCATCCCATGCATAATCTTGTAAACCTCTATCATGTCACCCTGCAGTCGACGTTTCTCCAAGCTAAAGAGCCCCAAGCTTTCTTCATAGGGAAAGTGTTCCAAACCTTTAAACATTCTAGTTGCCCTTTCCTGGACTTTTTCCAATGCTATAATATCCTTTTTGAGGTGCGGTGACCAGAATTGTACACAGTATTCTAAATGAGACCGCACCATCGATTTATACAGGGGCATTATGACATCGGCTGATTTATTTTCAGTTCCCTTCCTAATAATTCCCAGCATGGCGTTGGCCTTTTTTATTGCAGACGCACACTGTCTTGACATTTTCAGTGAGTTCTCTACCACGACCCCAAGATCTCTCTCTCGGACATTCTCTGCCAGTTCACACCCCATTGTATTTGTAGCTGGGATTCTTGGCCCCAATGTGCATTACTTTGCACTTGGCCACAGTGAACCTCATCTGCCACATTGACTCACCCAGCCTCAACGCATGTCCAAGTTCTAAAGTTTCACCCTGCCTTCAGAGAGGCTGAGATGCAAGTTTCTGCCACCCTCTAGAGAAGGAGAGCTCCAGAGGCTGGGAGATGTTGGATCAGGGTGGCAGAAATGCACCTGGAGCCTAAGCCAATCCGTGCTCGGAGCCAAGCTGTGCTTCCGTGCTTTACTGTGAGCACAAGCCCCCCCCCCCAGCCCTCGCACCTTCAGTGCTGCTTCATAGCTCTCCAGCTCCGCCAGGCACTCCCCGATTTTCCGGTGGGCCACAGCACAGCCGATGACGTCATCCACACTCTCCAAGAGGCGCAGCTCCTGCTGGTGCTCCTCTAGAGCCTCCTGGAAGCGCCCTGCCCGGGACAGAGGAGGAAGCCGTGAGCTCCAGACATGGGCAGACTCAGCTTCTACCGTGAGCCCACCAGGGCTGGCCGGCAGAATCTTCAGCCACAGGAGGCCAAAGGACAAAAATAACAGTCAAAAAGGTGGGAACCATTCTCCAAAACTAAATACCAGATCAGGCATGTCAAACATGTGGCCCAGGAGCCAAATCAGACCTCCAGGGGTCTCCTATCAGGCCTCTGAGCAACTGGCCGTCATCTGCTTCCTTCTCCCTCTCTCTTGCTTCCTTCTGCATCACAGCTTGCTTGGCCAGGCTCACTCAGTCGCACAGGAGGAATAGCTTGCTTTGCCAGGCTCTCTCAATCGAACAGCAAAGCTACTGAGGCGAGCCTCTTTTCCTTCTATTGGCTGGGGCTCCACCCCCTCATCTTCTGAGGGAGGAGGGAAAGCGCCAGAACTTCCTTTGCCCAGTTCCTTGGATTGCACAGGAGCAATACAAAGAAAGCACTTTTAAGCCCAAACGAGCGCTAATATTTTAATCATGTTTTAATTTTGAAAAAAAATATTTAATTCGTTTGTCCATGTCCTTTGTAAAGTTTATATCACTGCTCTTTGGAATTACATTTTATGACACACATACATGGCCCAGTCCGACAAGGTGCTATTTATGTCAGATCCGGCTCTCATGACAAATGAGTTTGACACTCCTGTACCAGATGAATCCCAAAGCCGTGAATTTACCTTCCCTCCCAGCTATTCACCTCCAGCCATGGATTTATCCTACTGGAGCCAAACCAGTGACTGCGGAATTCAACTTCAGCTCAGTTTTTTGCAATTGCAAAGGAGAATTCAGGCCGCCCAGAGACTGCGCTGCAGATAAAGGCAACAATCTCAGTGCCGGGTTTTTTTAAAAAAAAATAAAGACAACCACTGGCCAGTGCTCCCTCTAAGCTGAGTTGGCGTGAGCTAGCACACGGTTTTTTAGCCTCCAGCTCACACATTTCTTCTTAGCTCAGGAAGGAGGACCCCGGAGAAAACTAATTTATGCAGCAGCTCACAGCTTTAATGCCAGCAGCTCACCAAGGACTCCACAGCTTAGAGGAAGCATTGGTCATCATAATCCCCACTACTCAAATTTCTGACCAGGTACAGAATATAATAATTTATTTATTTATTTATTACTTTACATTTATATCCCACCCTCTCCGCAAGCGGACTCAGGGCGGCTCACAACATCATAAAAACAATCAATTCAATAATAATAATAATTTTTAATTTATATCCCGCCCTCCCCACTGGAGCAGGCTAAGGGTGGCTCACATAATATAAAATACAGTATACAGTAATATAATAATAAAACAAAATAAAATACTCCAATTTACAATTATTCATCAGGTTTAAGGTTTAACTGATGAATAATTGGGGTGTTTTATTTTGTTTTATTATCAATAAAACCAGAATTTAAAACCACAGATTAGTTTGGTGCTACGGATATAACATAGCTTTGCATAACGATGGTGTAATCATTCCACATTAAAAAGCCAGCTGGAAGAGGACAGTCTTGCAGGCCCAGCGGAACTGGTTAAGGTCCCGCAAGGCCCGTACCTCTTTTGGTAGCTGGTTCCACCAGCGGGGAGCTGTAACCGAGAAGGCCCTTTCTGTCATCATTTTCAATCTGGCCTCCTTCGGCTCAGGGATTGTCAGCAGATTTTGCAAGCTAGATCGCAGCACTCTCTGGGGAACATGTGGGGAGAGACGATCCCTAAGGTAGGCAGGTCCTCGGCCATATAGGGCTTTAAAGGTAGTAACCAGCACCTTGTAACGAATCCGGTACACAATCGGCAGCCAGAAGTAGTTAAAACTCTTTTTATGCGTTGCCAGGTTACGCAGTGGCCAATTTGCTCATTCACAACTTTTAATACCTGCAGCTCGCAAAATAGATTTGTTGCTCGCAAGACTCCGTGCCTTAGAGGGAACGTTGGCAGTGGCAGCAGACCGGACCAGGGTGAGTGGGCTTTTGAGTGGAAACTTGCCAGAATGTAGTGCAGACACCTCTGGCGGCTTTCAGAAGGAAAAAGAGGAACCGAGCGCCTGTGACACATCATGACTTGGCCCAGGCAGCATCACGCCTTACAGAAGGCGTCTCCAACATGGGGCCCACAGGCAACACAGGACCTGCTGACCACTTCCTGGTGCCCACCTAGCGTTTTTAGAAAGTGGGCAGGGCCAGGAGACCACCTGATTGGCCACTAGAGAGACAACAGATGCTGCCGGATAACTGTTTCTTAGCTAGCGCAATACGGATACTTGTGTGAGCGAGAAAATGTTTTTAAAGAACATGTCCATTTTTTTTTAAAAGCATCCCATTCAAATGGAGCTTGTGCCTGAAATGCTGAAAAGCTACAATCAGAGTTATGCTTAACCTCACTCCCTGACACTCTGTGGCGGGCTCTGCCTTCCGCAACGGTGCCTACACCCTGTGCTCAGAAAGGCTGAGGACCCCTGTCTTAGAGTCATGGACTTGTGTCACTGGTCCCAGCCATCTTGGCTATCAGGGGCCTCCTGCTCTAAGACCCACTCACCTCGAAAGAAAAGCCCCACTGACCACAGAGCCAGGAACAGTGCCAGGGGGACACACAGAAGCAGGGTGAAGTCACAGCCCCCTGAACCAACAGTGAACATATAAAGCTGCCTTATACTGAATCAGACCCTTGGTCCATCAAAGTCAGTCTTGTCTACTCAGACTGGCAGCGGCTTTCCAGGGTCTCAAGCTGAGTTTTTTCAAGCCTATTTGCCTGGACCCTTTTAGTTGGAGATGCCGGGGATTGAACCTGGGACCTTCTGCTTCCCAAGCAGATGCTCTACCACTGAGCCACCATCCCTCCCCTAAAGGTTTCGGGAGATCCATTGTTCATATGAACACATGAAGCTGCCTTCTACTGAATCAGACCCTCGGTCCATCAAAGTCAGTCTTGTCTACTCAGACTGGCAGCGGCTCTTTCTCCAGGGTCTCAAGCTGAGTTTTTCCAAGCCTATTTGCCTGGACCCTTTTTAGTTGGAGGTGCCGGGGATTGAACCTGGGACCTTCTGCTTACCGAGCAGATACTCAGCCACTGAGCCACCATCCCTCCCCTAATATGAACATACGAGGCTGCCTTATACTAAATCTGACCCTCAGTCCATCAAAGTCAGTCTTGTCTACTCAGACTGGCAGCGGCTCTTTCTCCAGGGTCTCAAGCTGAGGTTTTTCAAGCCTATTTGCCTGGACCCTTTTTTGGAGATGCCGGGGATTGAACCTGGGGCCTTCTGCTTATCGAGCAGATGTTCTACCACTGAGCCACCATCTCTCCCTATTTTTATAAAGGTAAAGGTAGTCCCCTGTGCAGCCCTGTTTCCCACTCAGGGGTGATGTCGCATCACGACGTTTTATGGCACTTTTTGTTACGGGGTGGTTTGCCATTGCCTTCCTCAGTCATCTTAGCTTTACCCCCAGCAAGCTGGGTACTGATTTTACTGACCTCAGAAGGATGAAAGGCTGAGTCAACCTGAAGCCGGCTACCTGAACCCAGCTTCCGCCGGGAGTGAACTCAGGTCGTGAGCAGAGCTTGGACTGCAGCTTTACCACTCTGCGCCACAGAGCTCACACCCTCCCCCCAGCTAGCCACTTGGGCTGGAAGTCGGTCCCCACAATGAAGAATTTCCAGGGGTCCCCATGGCACAGCTGCCCCTCCAAAAGGCCCACGCTGGAGAGAGTGCTCCAAGCCTCCCTTCGCCTGCAACAAACACTCACCATGGCGAGCCAAGATCTCGCCCAGCTGGTTGCAGAGGGCAGCTTCTTCCTGGAGGTCTCCTTTCCTCTGGGCTTTCTCCTTGGCCTTCTGGAGCTCTGGAGGAGCAGAAATATCACCTCAGGTCAAGGATGGAAGAAGCATCGTGAACCTTTGTAGCTCCACCCCCAGTGCCTTTACAGAACAAACAGCCTGGGACTGTTCCACATGAAGCTGCCTTCTACTGAATCAGACTCTTGGTCCATGAAGGTGAGTAACGTCTATGCAAACCGGCAGAGAGCCAGTTTGGTGCAGTGGTGAAGTGTGCGGACTCTTATCTGGGAGAACCGGGTTTGATTCCCCACTCCACCGCTTGCACCTGCTGGAATGGCCTTGGGTCAGCCAGAGCTCTCACAGAGCTGTCCTTGAAAGGGCAGCTTCTGTGAGAGCTCTCTCAGCCCCAACCACCTCACAGAGTGTCTGTTGTGAAGGAAGAAGGCAAAGGAAATTGTAAACTGCTCTGAGTCTCTGAGATTCAGGGTGAAGAATAAATCCAATATCTTCTTGAGATCTAGTTTGGTGTAGTGGTTAAGTGTGCGGACTCTTATCTGGGAGAACCGGGTTTGATTCCCTCCTCCTCCGCTTGCACCTGCTGGAATGGCCTTGGGTCAGCCATAGCTCTCTTATCTGGGAGAACCGGGTTTGATTCCCCACTCCTCCACTTGCACCTGCTGGGATGGCCTTGGGTCAGCCAGAGCTCTCTTATCTGGGAGAACCGGGTTTGATCCCCCCCTCCTCCACTTGCAGCTGCTAGAATGGCCTTGGGTCAGCCATAGCTCTCTTATCTGGGAGAACCGGGTTTGATTCCCCACTCCTCCACTTGCTCCTGCTGGCATGGCCTTGGGTTAGCCAGAGCTCTCTTATCTGGGAGAACCGGGTTTGATTCCCCACTCCTCCACTTGCTCCTGCTGGAATGGCCTTGGGTCAGCCAGAGCTCTCTTATCTGGGAGAACCGGGTTTGATTCCCCACTCCTCCACTTGCACCTGCTGGAATGGCCTTGGGTCAGCCAGAGCTCTCTTATCTGGGAGAACCGGGTTTGATTCCCCACTCCTCCACTTGCAGCTGCTGGAATGGCCTTGGGTCAGCCATAGCTCTCGTAGGAGTTGTCCTTGAAGGGCCAGCTGCTTTGAGAGCTCTCTCAGCCCCAGCCACCTCACAGGGTGTCTGTTGTGGAGCGGGGGGAAAGGTAAAGGAGATTGTGACCACTCTGAGATTCAGAGTGTAGGGCGGGATATAAATCCAATATCTTTTTCTTTTTTCTTCTTCAAACTAGAAATGCTGCTGGGGATTGAACCTGGGGCCTCCCGCATGCCAACCAGATGCTCTTCCACTAAGCCATGGTCCCTTCTCCCACTGAAGCAAAATGCAAAGAGGCAGGGATGGCTTGTCCTCAGAAACCCCAAAATGGCTGATACATCAGGTAGCAATACTTAGATTTCATGTAAAATCTCGTAAACAAGGGTAACTAACACAGCTTTGCTTAAAAGCCAGACAGTAAATCTCTGCTAGAAGCTAAAAACGTATCAGCTTGAGCTAAGAGACATTACTAAGAAATGCCAGCATCGGGAGAGGGGAAAGAGGGTGTGGGATTTAAAGCCAGACTGTAGATCTCTGCTAGAAGCTAAAAACGTATCCGCTTGAGCGAAGAGACATTACTAAGAAATGCCAGCATCGGGTGAGGGGAAAGAGGATGTGGGGAAAGAGGAGTGAAAGTCAAGCGAATAAGTCACAGGCAAAGCAAATGTCTGGAGGCTGTTTTGAGGAACTGGACAGTCCCAGACCACAGGACCAAGAAAATAAGAAAATACTTACAAGGAGAAACCATATGTTTGAGTGTATGTCTGCCGGGCAGTGATATTCCAGGAAAATAAGCCTATGTCATACCAGACATCTGCGCATGTCTGAGGATTGCGCACAACAATGTATAAAAACTGAATGTAAAGATGCCAGCTTCAGACTTAGAATCACAGAATCCTAGAGTTGGAAGGGACCTCCAGGGTCATCTAGTCCAACCCCCTGCACCAGGCAGGAAACTCACAAACCCCTCCCCCTAAATTCACAGGATCTTCATTGCTGTCAAAGGGCCATCTAGCCTCTGTTGAAAAACCTCCAAGGAAGGAGAGCCCACCACCCCCTGAGGAGGAAGCCTGTTCCACTGAGGAACCGCTCTAACCTCACAAACCCCTCCCCCTAAATTCACAGGATCTTCATTGCTATCAGGAGGCCATCTAGCCTCTGTTGAAAAACCTCCAAGGAAGGAGAGCCCACCACCTCCCGAGGAGGAAGCCTGTTCCAATGAGAAACACCCCCTAACAATCAGGAAGTTCTTCCTAATCATAGAATCCTAGAGTAGGAAGGAACCTCCAGGGTCATCTAGTCCAACCCCCTGCACAATGAAGGAAACTCACAAACACCTCTTCCTAAATTCACAGGCTCTTCATTGCTGACAGATGGCCATCTAACCTCTGTTTAAAAACCTCCAAGGAAGGAGAGCCCACCACCTCCCAAGGAAGCCTGTTCCACTGAGGAACCACTCTAACGGTCAGGAAGTTGATTTAATTGATTTAATTTCAACCCACTGGTTTTGGGTTCTGGTCCTACCTTCCAGGGTCGCAGAAAACAATTCCACACCATCCACTAGATGACAGCCCTTCAAGTACCTGAAGATGGTGATCCTATCGCCTCTCAGCCAACTCCTCTCCAGGCTAAACATCCCCAGCTCCTTCAACCTTTCCTTATAGGTCTCCAGACCCCTCACCATCTTTGTTGCCCTTCTCTGGATCCGTTCCAGCTTGTCTGTATCCTTCTTAAATTGTGGTGCCCAAAACTGAACACAAGACTCCAGGTGAGGTCTTACTGGAGCAGAGTAAAGCGATACCATCACGTCATGTGATCTGGACACTATACTTCTGCTGATACAGCTCAAAATTGCATTTGCCTTCTTGGGTCTTCGCTAGTTGGAGTCTCCTATTGCAATGAAAGTTCTGTCTGCTTCTAGAATCTCACTTGGTGTGCCCTTTATTGGCAGGCCATGTAACCAGCCCCTTTGGCTGACACGACCACCGAAGAAAGAAGACCTGCTGTCCTGGCCTGCCTTCTTTGGGCCTGATTCTCATGCACAGGAAGAAGAACCGATTGGATTTATACCCCACCCTTCACCCAATCTCCTTCCCACCTCAGACACCCTGTGAGGTAGTTGGGGCAGAGAGAGCGGCTCTTGAAAGAACAGCCCTGAGAGAACTGTGACTGGCCCAAAGTCACCCAGCTGGCTGCATGCAGAGGAGTGGGGAATCAAACCCAGTTCTCCCAGATAAGAGCCCGCGCACTTCACCACTACATCAAACTGGCTCTCTTCCTCCCCCACAACAGACACACTGTGAGGTGGGCAAGGCTGAGAGAGCTCTCCCAGAAGCTGCCCTTTCAAGGACAACTCCTGTGAGAGCTCTGGCTGACGCAAGGCGATTCCAGCAAGTGAAGGAGTGGGGAATCAAACCCGGTTCTGCCAGATAACAGAGCTCTGGCTGACACAAAGCCATTCCAGCAGCTGCAAGTGGAGGAGTGGGGAATCCAACCCGGTTCTCCCAGAGAAGAGAGCTCTGGCTGACCCAAGGCCATTCCAGCAGCTACAAGTGGAGGAGTGGGGAATCAAACCCAGTTCTCCCAGATAAGAGAGCTATGGCTGACCCAAGGTCATTCCAGCAGCTACAAGTGGAGGAGTGGGGAATCAAACCCAATTCTCCCAGATAAGAGAGCTCTGACTGACCCAAGGCCATTCTAGCAGATGCAAGTGGAGGAGTGGGGAATCCAGCCCGGTTCTCCCAGATAAGAGAGCTCTGGCTGACCCAAGTGCCATCCCAGCAGGTGCAAGTGGAGGAGTCGGGAATCAAACCCAATTCTCCCAGATAAGAGAGCTCTGGCTGACCCAAGGCCATCCCAGCAGGTGCAAGTGGAGGAGTGGGGAATCAGACCCAGTTCTCCCAGATAAGAGAGCTCTGGCTGACCCAAGGCCATCCCAGCAGGTGCAAGTGGAGGAGTCGGGAATCAAACCCAATTCTCCCAGATAAGAGAGCTCTGGCTGACCCAAGGCCATTCCAGCAGGTGCAAGTGGAGGAGTGGGAAATCAAACCCGGTTCTCCCAGATAAGAGCCCGCGCACTTCACCACTACACCAAACTGGCTGACTGCGTCAAACTGACAGAAGCCTCTTGACAGTGAAGAGCCATGATAGCTGGAAGAGCCTCCGTGTGCAGGGGCAGTCTACCTTTCATCAAGAGGGATGGCTGTGCTCAGAGGGGCCCCAGCAGGGAAAATGCTGTCAAATTCTGCACAGACCCCACCTGCTCACCTGAGTCGAGAATGGTCAACCCTGGGTTGGGAAATACCTGGGGGTGGAGCCCAGGGAGGGGAGGGGTCTAATATCACCCTCCCCAAAGCAGCCATTTCCTCCAGGGGAAGGGGCCTTTGTGCTCGGGAGATCAGCTGGGATTCCGGGAGATCTGCAGGCTCCACCTGGAGGTTGGCAACCTGAGCTCCCACCCAGCTGGGCTCCACCCCCGGGCTACTGGAGCCTCTCTGCGCAGGCGCAGTCTATCCTCCAGCTGGGGGGCTCGGTGGGCGTGGCCAAGCGATCGCTCCTCCCCTCGTTCCCCTGAGGCGAGCCAGTCATTCCCACGACGGGTGACCCAACCGCGATTAGGGATGACGAGGGGGCCGGCGCCGCCTCCCCCGCGGACCCCGATCGGCCACTCACGGCGGATCTCGCGCTCCCGCGTCCCCCTCAGCGCCATTGCCGCCGCCTCTTCCTCGGCTTCTCCGCGCCTCAGCGCCAAACCGCCGCGCGCCCCGCCCCCTCCTCGCCATCGCGGCCTTCTCATTGGCCGCCCGCAAGGAGCCGCGCGCCGCTCCTATTGGCCGGCCCTCCCGCCCAATCGCGTGAGACGCCTTACGCCGCGGCCGAAGGAAAGCGTGGTCTGCGCACGCGCGCGGAAGAAAAAGGGAGTTCCGCGTTCCCACGTGCGGGGCAGCATCGGATGCTTTAGAATCATAGAAGAGTTGGGAGGTCCAACCCCCTGCACAAGGCAGGAAACTCAAAAATTTTCGGCTGTATATGGATCAGCGTGGCTTGGCTTGGTCAATTTAGAAGGGAGGAAGGCTGTCCTCCGAACCAATACAAATGAAACAGGTGCTGCCGGCATCAGCTCCAGCCGGCTTCTCTAAAACTTTTAACAGCCTTTTGTAAAAAGCAGGTGGGCATCGAAATATCTTGACCCAACAAATGGAAGAAATTAGCTGTGCGTTGCATAATGGAGAATAGGGGTGCCCAACGCTGCACTTTCCCTTTCTATAGGCCCCTCTCCTGGTGCCTGCCAGGTGTTTCAAAAAGTGGTCATAGAATCATAGAGTTGGAAGGGATCTCCAGGGTCATCTAGTCCAACCCCCTGCCTAAGAGGGGTGTATGTGAAAAGCATATTTGAGGCTGGGCTATCTTCCTCCCTGTGCTTTCCCACCTGTTCTGTCCTTTATCTCCTTAAACAGTAGCATAGTGATCTTAGAATCCTAGAGTTGGAAGGGACTTCCAGGGTCATCTAGTCCGCCCCCTGCCCAATGCAGGAAACTCACAAACACCTCCCCCAAAATTCACAGGCTCCACATTGCTGTCACATGGCCATCTAGCCTCTGTTTAAAAACCTCCAAGGAAGGAGAGCCCACCACCTCCCAAGGAGGAAGCCTGTTCCACTGAGGAACCGCTCTAATGGTCAGAAAGTTCTTCCTTATGTTGAGCCGGAAACTCTTTGGATTTAATTTCAACCCACAGGTTCTGGTCCTACCTTCTGGGGCCACAGAAAACAATTCCACACCATTCCCTATAGATGACCCTGGGGGTCCCTTCCAGCTCTAGGATTCTCTGTAAACAAATTTCAGTAAGGCTTTTGATAAGGTTCCACATACTATCCTTGTTGACAAGTTGGTAAAATGTGGTTTGGATCCTGTTACCGTTAGGTGGATCTGTAACTGGTTGACAGATTGCACCCAAAGCGTGCTTGTGAATGGTTCCTCATTCTCTTGGAGAGGAGTGACAAGTGGAGTACCTCAAGGATCTGTCTTGGAACCTGTTTGTTCAACGTCTTTAGAAATGATTTGGATGAAGGAATAGAGGAAACGCTTATCAGGTTTGCCGATGATACTAAATTGGGAGATGTTGCAAATGCAGTAGAAGACAGAAGCAGGATACAGGATGATCTTGACAAGCTGGAAAACGGGGCTAAAAGGGAAAAAATGAATTTTAACAGGGATAAATGTAAAGTTCTGCGTTTAGGTAGGGAAAATCCCATGCATGGTTATAGGATGGGGGAAACTTGTCTTAGCAGTAGTATGTGCAAAAAAGATCTAGAGGTCTTAGGGGACTATACATTGAACATGAGTCAACAGTGTGATGCGGTGGCTAAAAAGGCAAACGCAATTTTGGGCTGTATCAACAGAAGTCTAGAGTCCAGATCACGTGAAGTGATGGTATCACTTTGCTCTCGTAAAACCTCACCTGGAGTCTTGTGTTCAGTTTTGGGCACCACAATTTAAGAAGGATATAGACAAGCTGGAACAGGTCCAGAGGAGGGCGACGAAGATGGTGAGGGGTCTGGAGACCAAGTCCTATGAGGAAAGGTTGAAGTAGCTGAGCCTGTTTAGGCTGGAGAGGTGGCGGCTGAGAGTTGATATGTGTCACGGGCTCTTGACAATATCACCATTTTCAAGTACTTGAAGGGCTGTCCTATAGAGGATGGTGTGAAATTGTTTTCTGTGGCCACAGAAGGTAGGACCAGAACCAGTGGGTTGAAATTAAATCAAAAGTTTCCGGCTCCTAACACCTCATTGAAACAATAGTGGACTGAATGTGCAAGACTGTGAAGTGGGATAATTTGTCTGATAAGGTGCCTCTAGATGAAAGAATCCATTACGGACTGTTTTCTTACGATTTTGGTTTATGAGTCACATGCACTCTTAACCTTTAAAACGTGCCTGCGTGCACTCAGATTTATTTTTCTGCAGACTGTTTGGATTCCTTTTGTGCAGACTGTTTGAGAAAAGAGGTTATGTTAAAGTGTCTGCGTGCACTCTTGTGTATTTTATTGCCGTTGGTTCAAAGGCAGAGGCTTTGGAATATTCAGGGTGGTGAGAACCAGAAAGGATTGCGAGGCACTCCAAAGGGATCTGTTGAGGCTGGGTGAGTGGGCGTCAACGTGGCAGATGAGGTTCAGCATGGCCAGGTGCAAAGTAATGCACCGCACTTTCCCTATGAAGAAAGGTTGAAACGCTTGGGACTCTTTAGCTTGGAGAAACGTCGACTGCGGGGTGACATGATAGAGGTTTACAAGATAATGCATGGGATGGAGAAGGTAGAGGAAGAAGTACTTTTCTCCCTTTCTCACAATACAAGAACTCGTGGGCATTCGATGAAATTGCTGAGCAGACAGGTTAAGACGGATAAAAGGAAGTACTTCTTCACCCAAAGGGTGATTAACATGTGGAATTCACTGCCACAGGAGGTGGTGGCAGCCACAAGTATAGCCACCTTCAAGAGGGGTTTAGATAAAAATATGGAGCACAGGTCCATCAGTGGCTATTAGCCACAGTGTATGTGTGTATATAACATTTTTTGCCACTGTGTGACACAGAGTGTTGGACTTGATGGGCCGTTGGCCTGATCCAACATGGCTTCTCTTATGTTCTTATGTTCTTATTGGGGCCAAGAATCCCAGCCACAAATACAAGTTGATGGGTTGTGAACTGGCAGAGACTGACCAAGAGAGAGATCTTGGGGTCATGGTACAGAATTCACTGAAAATGTCAAGACAGTGTGTGATTGCAATAAAAAAGGCCAATGCCATGCTGGGAATTATTAGGAAGGGAATTGAAAACAAATCAGCCAGTATCATAATGCCCCTGTATAAATCGATGGTATGGTCTCATTTGGAATACTGTGTGCAATTCTGGTCACCGCACCTCAAAAAGGATATTATAGCATTGGAAAAAATCCAGAAAAGGGCAACTAGAATGATTAAAGGTTTGGAACGCTTTCCCTATGAAGAAAGATTGTATTGTATTGTATTAATACAGCACCATGAAATGGTTTTAAATAATTTAAATAATTTAATATGCAATTATGTTTTATTGGTTTTAATGGTAGTAATGTAATGTTGTGAGCTGCCCTGAGTCCGCTTGCAGAGAGGGCGGGATATAAGCTTAATGTAATAAATAAATAATAAATAAATAAGATTAAAACGCTTAGGGCTCTTTAGCTTGGAGAAACGTCGACTGCAGGGTGACATGATAGAGGTTTACAAGATTCTGCATGGGATGGAGAAAGTAGAGAAAGAAGTCCTTTTCTCCCTTTCTCACAATACAAGAACTCGTGGGCATTCGATGAAATTGCTGAGCAGTCAGGTTAAAATGGATAAAAGGAAGTACGTCTTCACCCAAAGGGTGATTAACATGTGGAATTCACTGCCACAGGAGGTGGTATATATATATTTTGGCCACTGTGTGATACAGAGTGTTGGACTGGATGGGCAACTGGCCTGATCCAACATGGCTTCTCTTATGTTCTTATGTGACACAGAGTGTTGGACTGGATGGGCCATTGGCCTGATCCAACATGGCTTCTCTTAGGTTCCTATGTGTGACACAGAGTGTTGGACTGGATGGACCTTTAGCCTGATCCAACATGGCTTCTCTTATGTTTTTATTAAAGGGCCTGTGCGCACACCTGTATTTTTCATTATAGACTGTTTGGAAGCGAGCCTACTTAGAAGTAGAGGCCACAAGGTTTTTCCTTTCACCCAGTTTTTTTCCTTGTAATAAATGTTTTGACAGCATGGTTTCACCCTGACGTTTCTTCTATTATAGTTTTGCTTAAACTCAGGGAGCCCCCTTTTTTTCTACCGTGCTTTAGGAAGCTCCACAGAAAGGAAGCAGCTTGGCCTGTAGAAGGTCCCAGATACAATCTGAGGGGTCCTATTAACAAAGGAGCACTGCTAAGCCTAATCTTGGAGATCCACAGCTTGTCACAGTACACAACATGGAGACAGGGACACCCACGGTCCATTTAAGGAATGAATAGTCATCTTGTACAAGCCTGAAGGCATTCAGAGAAATAAACGTTGCTTCTCCTTCCAGAATGCAACAAGATTTAATTTCAACCCATTGGTTCTGTTCCAAAAGGTAGGACCAGAACCAGCGGGTTGAAATTAAATCAAGAGTTTCTGGCTCAACATCAGGAAGAACTTCCTGACTGTCAGAGCAGTTCCTCAGTGGAACAGGCTTCCTCCTCGGGAGGTGGTGGGCTCTCCTTCCTTGGAGGTTTTGAAACAGAGTGTCAAGCATGCATATTTCGAAGTGCCATGATGGTTTCTTAGACAGAGAACAAGCCACTAGTATCCACCGCCCCCTCCTCTTTACAACAGCTGGGCAAGCAGTAAACCTATCTAGCCCAAGGATGTTTACGCTACAGCCTGGCTAGTAAAGCTGTGAGGTGCCTCTCCCCCACATTCACACAGATAGTTCTTATCAGGTCTCAGAGAAGTGTGAGAAAGGGAAATGTTTTTAATAGCCTAAATTCCTTAGTAATAAAATAAAAGAGATAGTTTAGGAACCTTTGAACCCGTGACTCAGATTGCATCTTTATACGATCCTTTGAAGTAATCCTATATAGCAACTATGTACACATGTATACGTCATTACTTCCAAAGATTCTGTCCTTGGTAAAGCTTCTGAGTTTCTACAATAAAGCAACTTTTGATTTAACAACAAAAGACTGGTTATTGAGAAATATCGATACTTGACACAGAGGCTAGATGGCCATCTGACAGCAATGAGGATCCTGTGAATTTAGGGGGAGGGGTTTGTGAGTTTCCTGCATTGTGCAGGGGGTTGGACTAGATGACCCTGGAGGTCCCTTCCAACTCTAGGATTCTATGATTTTCATTCTTTGGAGGTTTTTCAACAGAGGCTAGATGGCCATCTGACAGCGATGAAGATCCTGTGAATTTAGGGGGAGGTGTTTGTAAGTTTCCTGCATTGTGCAGGGGGTTGGACTAGATGACCCTAGAGGTCCCTTCCAACTCTAGGATTCTATGATTCTTCTTTGGATGTTCTTCAACAGAGGCTAGATGGCCATCTGACAGCAATGAAGATCCTGTGAATTTAGGGGGAGGTGTTTGTGAGTTTCCAGCTTTGTGCAGGGGGTTGGACTAGATGACCCTAGAGGTCCCTTCCAACTCTAGGATTCTATGATTCTTCAGGTGGTGGTGGGCTCTCCTTTCTTGGAGGTTTTTAAACAGAGGCTAGATGGCCATCTGACAGCAATGAGGATCCTGTGAATTTAGGGGGAGGTGTTTGTGGGTTTCTTGTATTGTGCAGGGGATTGGTCTAGATGACCCTGGAGGTCCCTTCCAACTCAGGATGTAGTGGGCTCTCCTTCCTTGGAGGTTTTTAAACAGAGGCTAGATGGCCATCTGACAGCAATGAGGATCCTGTGAATTTAGGGGGAGGTGTTTGTGGGTTTCTTGCATTGTGCAGGGGATTGGTCTAGATGACCCTGGAGGTCCCTTCCAACTCAGGATGTAGTGGGCTCTCCTTCCTTGGAGGTTTTTCAACAGAGGCTAGATGGCCATCTGACAGCAATGACGATCCAGTGAATTTAGGGGGAGGGGTTTGTGAGTTTAGAGCGGTTCCTCAGTGGAACAGGCTTCCTCCTCGGGAGGTGGTGGGCTCTCCTTTCTTGGAGATTTTTAAACAGAGGCTAGATGGCCATCTGACAGCAATGCTGATCCTGTGAATTTAGGGGGAGGGGTTTGTGAGTTTCCTGCATTAGGCAGGGGGGTGGACTAGATGACCCTGGGAGTCCCTTCCAACTCTAGGATTCTAAGATCACTATGCTACTGTTTAAGGAGATAAGGGACAGAACAAGTGGAAAAGCACAGGGAGGAAGATAGCCCAGCCTCAAATATGCTTTTCACATACACCCCTCTTCCACTGACATCCAATGGACTGCGCATACCCCACAATTCCTCCTCCATGCAATTCATGCCTTTACAGCGCAGTCAAGCACTCCCCTTTATGGCCTGCTCCAAGCAAGAGGTAGTCCTAGCGTTTGGATAAAACAGCTGTCTACACAAAGCGCGCACATTCTCTCTCTTGAATGAAAGCCAAAAGCCACTTCTAGGAGAGCTATTTTTTTAAAAAAAATCAAGTTAATCTATAAAACAATTTGTCCAGGCCCTCGCCCGTGAAGGTGTGTTGGCAATTCAGTTCTCTCTGCTGGTATTTTAAGTGTGGTTCTGGGTATTTTCACCCACTCTCATTCCCAAGCACTTCTGAACTTCTGCCTTCTGAGCAAAGTTTGATTCCAGGGGCACCTTTAAGACCAAGAAAGTTTAATTCTGGGCATTTGCTTTCACGTGCGCACACACTTCTTCAGACACACTGAAAAAGAAAGCTGATACCTAGAATTAAACTTTCTTGGTCTTAAAGGTGTCCCTGGACTCAAAGCATCGTTCTGTTGCTAGATCCGGGTGGGCAGCCATGCTGGTCTGAAGCAACAGAAGAAAGTAGGAGCCAAGTTGTACCTTTAAGACCAACTAAGTTTTATTCTGAACGGAAGCTTTCGTGAGCTAGAAGCACACAGACAGTAGGATGGAATGGCAAGCGGTCCTAAGTATAGAGAAAGTGGACAGTGAATTCGTAGGCAAAATCATGGAAATGTTTAGCAGATTAAAAGAATCACAATTTGGGGTCTGGTTGTGGCGCAGAGCGGTGAAACCGCAGTCCTGCGGTCTGAACTCTCTGCACACGACCTGAGTTCGATTCCGCCGGAAGCTGGTTCAGGTAGCCGGCCCAAGGTTGACTCAGCCTTCCATCCTTCCGAGGTCGGTCAAATGAGTCCCCAGCTTGCTGGGGGGAAATTGTAGATGATTGGGGAAGGCAATGGCAAACCACCCCGTAAAAAGTCTGCCGTGAAAACGTTGTGAAAGCAACGTCACCCCAGAGTCGGAAACGACTGGTGCTTGCACAGGGGACCTTTCCTTTCCAGGGCTTTTTTGTAGCAGAAGCTCCTTTGCATATTAGGTCGCACCCCCCTGATGTAGCCAATCCTCCTGGAGCTTCCAGGGCTGCTCTTCCAGGGCCTACTGTAAACTCTTGGAGGATTGGCTACATCAGGGGTGTGTGGCCTGATATGCAAATATAGCAAATAGCAAGCCTTTATTGGCATAAAACAGATTTAGCAGTAAAATAGCAATATAAATAATATAAAATCCTAGTAAGGAGCCCCGTGGCGCAGAGTGTTAAAGCTGCAGTACTGCAGTCCGAAGCTCTGCTCATGACCTGAGTTCGATCCCCGGCAGAAGCTGGGTTTTCAGGGAACTGGCTCGAGGTTGACTCAGCCTTCCATCCTTCCGAGGTCGGTAAAATGAGTACCCAGCTTGCTGGGGGGGGGGGAGTGGAGATGACTGTGGAAGGCAATGGCAAACCACCCCATAAAAAGTCTGCCGTGAAAACGCTGTGAAAGCAACATCACCCCAGAGTCGGAAACAACTGGTGCTTGCACAGAGGACCTTGTCTTTAAATAACCGGCTCAATGGTCAGTTTCTCTCAACTTAACCTACCTCACAGGGCTGCCAAGGATGGGAAGTGCCTGCGTGTTTGAATTTCTGCACTGTTTGAATTCATGTTAGTGCAGCCTGTTTGGGAAAAGAGCCTCTGTCAAAAGTGCCTACGTGCACTCTTGCGTTTCATACTGCAGTCTGTTTAAAGGTAGAAGCTCTGGAATATTAAAGTGCCGGTGTGCACACTTATATGTTTCATTATAGACTGTTTAGAAGTAGGGTCTACTCAGAAGTAGAAGTCACAAAGCTTTTCCTATCGCCGATTTTCCCCCCCTGTAATAAATGTTTTGATAGTATAGTTTCACCCTGACATTGCTTCTATTATAGTAGTTCTTATTAAAGGATGGGAGGAATGCATATACTGCCCCAATCCCCTTGGAGGGCAGGTGGCCTAGAACTCTGACAGACCCTCCCAGGCAGCCTTCTCTTTCTTGAGAAACCCCTCTGCGTACAAGCAACCTCTGGAACAGCTTCCTTTGAGCCGCCAGTTGGAAGATCCAAGTGCTTCTCCAAGGCAGCTCTTTTGAGGCCGCCGCTGCCTTTGGCCCGAGCCAAAGGGCTCTCTGCTCACAGCCTGTGAAGCCACGACCAGTCCAGGATGCTAAGAGGATTGTACTCCTAACCGCTTAAACTGCATTTCTTTTGTGGGCTGCTCCGAGTGTCCACTGAGGGTAAAAATGAAGTAGAAAGGCTTAGAAATCATTTGACTAGAGATGGGACGTAGCAGGTGCTTTGTGTCTGCAATTCTGGCTCTTCTGCTTACCCGTGTTGACGGTCTCCCTTGCGTGGAAGGCGCTCTGCCGCCCCAGCCCAGCACCCTGGCCTTAGGTCTTCTGGAGCTGGGCTCGCTGGACTTCCTGGTGGCAGAAAGAGCCACTTGCTCCATCTCACCCAACAGCTGTTATTCCTGGCTGGGCCGAAGGCAGTGGGTTATTATATGTATATATATATAAGATGTGTGTGTGTGTGTGTGTTTGTGAATTGGGTTATTTCATATATAAATTAAAAAGACAACCAGTTTATAATCTATAAATAATAATCATCAAGTCTGAAGTGGGCTAAAACATTGAGTGAAGGATGTGATTGCCTAGATTGGCTCAACAATGAGATGGTTTGTTCTTTCTCCAAAAACGGAAGCCATTTTCCTAGGTAGGAAGCAGGGCTGCTTTCTGATTCATTAATATTTCCAGCAATTTTATCAAATATAAAATAGTCCCAGAGTTTTATATACCATTGATTGATAGGAGGTGTAGGATTCCGCCATTGCAAAGCAATTAGATGTTTGGCTGCCGTAAGAAATAATGAGACCAATCGTCCTGTTTCACAGGGGACATGATTCTCATGCCAAATGTGCAATAAAGCTACAGATGGAGTCTCTGGGAGTCAACAGTCCCAAGATCATTCGGATTTGTTTAAACACTGACTGGCAGTGGGATATTTCAATGGATTGTACACAGCTATTATTCTTAGGGGGAGGCAGGGATGGGGTAAGAGATATCTGTGGTTCTGTAAACTCTGGGCTGGACCGTCAACAGGAACTGGCCTTCAGAAGTGTCAGGAGACAGGACAGGAGGGACGTAGCCCCAAGGGTAGATCTCAATCATGGTGAAGTCAGTCTGCTGAACCTAGCTGGATGTAAGACATCCAAATAGCGGCTCGGTATCGAACCCTTCAGGGGAAAGGGACAGGGCCTCGCCTAATCCTATTCTTTGCCCACTAGTTTTCTGCAGCCGCACTTCTGTTGCACAGGAAGCCACAGCACGTCGTCTTCTGCAGACGATTTTGGCACCTGCCCTACTTGGCATGGGTACACGGACAGAGCACCACCTGCATCCCTCGCTACAGTTCCTCGCGTCCGCCAGTGCTCTGGAAAGTAACGGAGTCTTGGTCAAGTGCACACGCACACATACACACAGAGACAAGAGTGGTTTGGCAATTTTCTTTAAACTACTTTACATACAGAAACTTCAAACAAACGCAGACCACGAAAGGAACAGAGGAAATCATTCCCAACGACATTAAAACCATTCCTCATGTTGAAAGCCATTTAGGTATATGCTTAGAGCTCACAAAAGTGGGGGAAAGACATGAGGGAATGGCAGAAGCTCAGGACGTGTCCCGCAGCAGTGTTGAAAGGGCAGCCGCAGGGCCACCCCCCCCGGGTAGTCCTCCCCCCTCCCATTCTCCCTAGCTGGCCAGTGGGAGTGGGGGCGGCACTGCAGGCAGCAATCCCGTGGCGTCCAAGTGCCAGGAGACTGAATCCCATCCGGCCCCCCGCCCCCATCTTCCTTTCTCCCCCTGCAGGAGCTTCCGAGCTGGAGTCCAGGGTCCACCCCCCCCCCCCACAAAGAGCCCCTCTCCGCAACGAAAAGGAACAGGAACACAAACAATGGAAAATCAGGCCAAGTACAAAGGACATACCATCTTGCAAACAAACCCTTCGTGTCTCTCTCTTTTAAAATAAGTTTAAATTCTACATTCGCTAGTTCAATAAATTACCCACAGTGAATACTGTAAGGAGTTTCGTGGTCTGCCAGTCGCTAGCAGGCCCCGGCATGGAGAAAGCACGCTACAATCTTCAGGTGCCCAGCGCAGGGCTAGACACAGGTAAGGCTCAGCTACCGAGGAGGAGTTGGGGGACAGAGTCCCAGGGCGAAGGAGAGGAGGGGCGGGAGCAGAGAAGCGCCATGACGGCTGGCAGTGGTGGGTCCGGTGGCCAGGTGTACCCGGGCAACCTGATCCAAGAGCCAGCTGAGCCGGCTCTGCCACTTCCACTCGCAAAGCGACCGCAGCTGTTCTCATATTCCAATCCAGCTGTTTAGAATGAGAAGAACTGGAGACAGTGGTTTCTGGGGACTGCTTCGCTTGGTTTCAAGATGACGACGACTGCAGATTTATACCCTGCCTTCTCTCTGACTGAATCAGACTCAGAGTGGCTTACAATCTCCTGTATCTTCTTCCCCCACAACAGACATCCTGTGAGGTGGGTGGGGCTGAGGGGGCTCTCACAGCAGTTGCCCTTTTAAGGACAATCTCTGCCAGAGCTATGGCTGACCCAAGGCCATTCCAGCAGGTGCAAGTGGAGGAGTGGGGAATCAAACCCGGTTCTCCCAGATAAGAGAGCTCTGGCTGACCCAAGGCCATTCCAGCAGCTGCAAGTGGAGGAGTGGGGAATCAAACCCGGTTCTCCCAGATAAGAGTCCGCACACTTAACCCCTACACCAAACTGGCTCTCCAACCAAGACGGAGGTAACCACCGTCACTACAATGGGACTGCGCCTGAATCACAGAAACGGGAGGCAAAATAACCCACTCTGGTCTGTTTGCCAAGACAAAGGCCACTCGCATACATACACATTTTACATGGGAAGAACCGGGCAAGAGTTAACCTTGTCTCCTGCCAACCAGGGGGTTGTGAACTGCCTCCTGCCAATCACAAGGGCACGAATGCTGCCAGCTGCAAGGCCAGGCACTGGGACAAGCCACCACTATCTTTCTTTGCAGCGTGGGTCTCCCGCGGAGGGAAGGAGCTAGCGGCAGCCTCACTTGCGCAAGGGGAGAAACACGTGCTGCAGCTGGAGGTGGGGAAAACCTACACAACCCGTCCGCAGCATGGAGGTCTCCACTGGTTGCTGCGGGGCACCTGAAAGCACTGCCTGCCCGCTCTCAGCTCCAGCAGCTGCTCGACAATTGGTTCTCGTTCCACAAAGCATTCGTGGGAAGCTGGCGGTCAGCCTTTGGGAGGAGGAGAGGCACTTCTGTGCTGACCGTGGGAGGTTTAGAACTCGTGGCTCCCCAGACGAGGCCTGCAGGATCCAGCAGCTGCGATGCCTGCCGCTTCTGGAATCACGCCAACAGCCAGCCTCAGAATCCAGCCTCCCCCTCAACCCCACCCCCTGCCCAAAACCTTTCCTTAACTCCCCCGCTGGTGCAAATACTATTTTGCCACGAGGAAATGGTCTTCTGCTAAGGCCTCTCCCTTTCAGACAGGAGCCCTTCAGCAACTGCTACAGAGCAAGATTAGCTCAGCTTCGAGGGGTGTTCCTAGGTGGGACGGAATGGCTGGCAGCTGTTCCAAAGGGAGGGGGAGGGAGTTGTAACCTCAAGCATGCCCAGTTTGCCCGCTCCGGGATGAAGAGTTAAAAATACTAATGGATCTTCCCCAGTCAGAGCCTCACACAGAGCTCAACGCCGCTTGCCGCGTTCTGGTGCTGCAGGAACAAAAACCCTTCGAAAACGGGCAGAGGGCGCTCCTGGCTTGTCACATGTTCATCTAAATATGAGCACTCTGGTTTCTTGAAATCACTCTCTCACACACACACACCCTAATAAGGCAGGAGATGGTCTGTCCTCTCCCCTTCCACCCAGTTTGCAGTCCCTGGAGGCAGGATTCCTGACTCTGGCAACCTCTGGACATGGCGCAGTCCCCTTAACACAAAGGAACAACATGCATATTCATTCACACTGTGTGTCAACCGGGCAGCAGCCGTGGCTTGGCTGAAGACACCTTCCCTTCATTAAGCAGCCCAACGAAGAAGAATTGCAGATTTATACCCCGCCCTTCTCTCTGAATCAGAGACTCAAAGCGGCTTACAATCTCCTTTCTCTTCCTCCCCCACAACAGACACCCTGTGAGGTGGGTGGGGCTGCAGAGGGCTCTCACAGCAGCTGCCCTTTCAAGGACAACCTCTGCCAGAGCTATGGCTGGCCCAAGGCCATTCCAGCAGCTGCAAGTGGAGGAGTGGATAATCAAACCCGGTTCTCCCAGATAAGAGAGCTCTGGCTGACCCAAGGCCATTCCGGCAGCTGCAAGTGAAGGAGTGGGGAATCAAACCCAGTTCTCCCAGATAAGAGAGCTCTGGCTGACCCAAGGCCATTCCAGCAGCTGCAAGTGAAGGAGTGGGGAATCAAACCCAGTTCTCCCAGATAAGAGAGCTCTGGCTGACCCAAGGCCATTCCAGCAGCTGCAAGTGAAGGAGTGGGGAATCAAACCCGGTTCTCCCAGATAAGAGATCTATGGCTGACCCAAGGCCATTCCAGCAGCTGCAAGGGGAGGAGGAGTGGGTAATCAAACCCAGTTCTCCCAGGTAAGAGTCCGCACACTTCATCACTACACCAAACTGGCTCTCAAATATCACCCTGTGAGGTGGGTGGGGTTGAGAGAGCTCTCCCAGCAGCTGCCCTTTCAAGGACAACTCCTACGAGAGCTCTGGCTGACCCAAGGCCATTCCAGCAGGTGCAAGTGGAGGAGTGGGGAATCCAACCCGGTTCCCCCAGATAAGAGTCCGCACACTTAACCGCTACACCGAACTGGCTCTCAGCACCAAAGGATGCTTGCCCCCAAGAGGTTCAAGTCAACATTAGCAGGGGGTCATGCAGACACCAGTGGAACTGCTCGCTTCCCAAAAAACCAGTTCTGGGGTCTGGGATTGAGAAGCCTTCCCAAACTGCACAGGGGCGGGGCTTTTCACGGGCCCTCCCGAGATCAGTGGCAGGAAAAGGCAGGCCTCCAAGGCTTGGCAGTTTTCCTTTTACCCATACGCCCTCAAAGGCAGGCTAACTCTGAAGACAGCTCTTGGGACTTTCACACACTCTCCGGCAGACGGCTGGCCTCTCCGCATCACCCGCTCAGGCACACTAAGGAGAGAGGTTTGGCTTGTATGATTCAAAAACATGGGAGTCCTTCTGGGGCCCAATCCACAGGTGTCTGGCCACAGCCGGGCATGCTGTGATTTAAGGCTGAAGTGAGGTTCTAGCATAGCTATGCAGCCAGCTTCCCTAAACTCCTGCGCCTCAGGAAAGAATGCGCTCCCACCTTTACCCACACTGCATACCTTGGTTCCAAACTAGGGATGTGCATTCGGTTCAGCCAAATTGTATTTACAGCCGAATCACCACTGATTCGGCTGCATACGGAATAGGCTGCAGCCGATCCCCATAGGCATCCATTATATGGCAGCTGAATACGGCTCACCGTATACTTCCGAATAGCTATTTGGAAGTATACGGCTGTCAATTCAAAAGGCGGGAAAGTAGCTTCTGCAGCCTCAAAGGAGCTGCTTGCCTACTTTCCCGCTTTTAGTTGCCTTTTCCCGCCTCTCCCATAGCCTCCCTAGGATCAGGGAGGGGGGGGGAGAAGGAAGAGGAGCCCCAGCAGCCAATCCAAAGTTGGCTCTGGTTTGAGTTCCCAAATGAAAGGCCAATCGCCAGATGCCTGAGGGACCACTGGGGCCAGGTGTTCTTGCTCATGGCCAATTTTAAAACCTCTCTTGCAAGCGGCTAGTTGTAAGACTGCCTACAAGGACAAACAGCCTGTTTTGTGGTGCATCAAGAACTAGCCCTTGCTTCGGTCATAATGGCAAAAGCTTCCATCGTCTGGGTGGGTTAGATGTACACTTATCTGAGGCCTCAACAACCCTGGCCCAATGAATCAGCCATGTCTAGACTCCTGAACCTGAACTACAACCTTGTCAGCACTGACCGACACCCCGGCAGTTCTTGCTCCACCCCCACCCCCGCCCCTCCGAATAACCTAATTATCCCACTCCTAATTCCAAGAGCTGCAATTGCACCTCTAAGCTTGTGGAAGGGCTTGAAGTTCGGTCACCAGAGCTGAGCCTCTGCAGAACCAACAGGCTGACATCGGCCACGACAACCCCACTTGCTCTCTTGGGAACAGCTTCCCGACGGTCAGGGAAGGCAGACAACCAGAAGGCTTGCCCCGAGATTACCCGCGCAAGGACGTCTTGTCCGAGACCTGCCAGAGCAAGCTGACTTGATGGTCTGCAAGTTATGCAGGGCTTGTCCACAAGGGGCATCAATCCTTTGGTGTCCAAAACCACCTCCAGGCCACACCTGATGATTATGGGAGTCTTGAAAGGAGAGGAAGGGGCAAGAGATAGGAAAGCTGGGGAGCGGGGAGAGAAACTGTTTTATCATTAACGGCACAAGTCCCAGCCAAGGCAGCACATGCAACAGGTTCGTGGAAGTTTTGCACAGAAACACACCTGATCCAGTTAGTCCATATAAAGTGTTAATTGTCAAATGTAGCTTCCTTTTTTTAAAAGCCAGGGGAAGGAGGGGGGCGGGGAAGAGAAGGAAGAAAATTATCTTGAATGCACAGTCTTCTTTAACATACAAGTTTCTCATGATATAGACTTCATCTACCACCAACTCCCCCGCAGTTTAAAATACTTTTTTTTTTAAGAGCATGGAACAAAATATCCCTGTAGATCTCAGTGAAATTTGGTGAATGACCCCCCCCCCACGATCCCCATCCATAAACCTGCTATATATACTTTACATACATAAAATCACATTGTAAAATTGCATAATTACTAGAAGAACCTGTTAACGCATTTGCACGAGGGGGGGGGGGAGAGAGAAAGGATTCTCGAAGTATCGGGAAAGCTCCCAAGACAGACAGAATTATCACCCTGCATTCCGATAAGTCTGCACTCGTTTGGGTCAGCCCTAGAGAGGTCCTTAGTCTGTCGCAAAAGACGCTGGTTGGCGGAGGCAGGGAACGGGCAATATTGAGGACCAGAGAAGGAGGGGGGAGGAGGGAGATCTGGGCTAGTGTTTTGTGAAGTGCAATACAAGTCGTGTCGAGGGCACAGCGTTTTAGAGGGAAGAGACCGGCAGAAAGGAGAGATCAGTGACCCTTGTTATTAGCTTTCCATAATTCCAACTTCCTTTCACGTGCTTCTGCACATTAGTTACCAATGCGACAGCAACAGAAAGCTGGGAGAGGGGATTATCTGGACGGCAGCGGTGCCTCGTTAACTCGCTTGTGCCATGAAGCACATTGGGGGGGGGGCACAGCTGCCTCCCTCTCCGTAAACTTACTACTCTTGGAATGTGGCATTTCAGCCCAGCTAGAAGCAGCTCCTTCGCTTGGGGGTCCCCGAAGGTGTCTCTACCGAAGATCCCCCACACTTGTTTTTATTCCGATAAAAAGAACCTAACACCTACCCAGTAACACATGTGACCTTTGAATGTTATCCACTGAGGCACGACAGGAATCTTACCCCCAGCCACGCTGACACTACATTGTTGGAGATCACACACACGACCATGACACAAACGCAGCCTGTTTTCACATTGTATTGACCACTGTTGCCAGTTTCCCCTCCTGATACACTCAGGCCTCGACGGCAGCCCGAGTTGAGCTCGTTCCCTGCTCGATGGAGAGACCCGAGGCAGCGACAGCTCAAGGCCGTTGGTACGCCACGCATGCAGAAAAACGTTCTCTTTAAAAATAATCAACTAATTGTGGAATCGCAAAAGGGGTCGAGGCAGCCGTACGAGGTAACTCTGGTTCAGTGGTGCTCTCTCTCTTTCTCTCTCGGTCACTCCGGAAAGGGCCGAGCTTTGCTACGCTTACTTCTGTATCTGGAATATAAAGAGACGTAGGTTGATGTTCTTGGCTGCCAGCAATTTATTACATTCCACGGAGTCTATGATAGGGAGCGGCACGTAGTCTGTCTCGTTGTTCTCGTTGGTAAAGACAAAGTGATAGATCACGGGGTTGATTTTCACGTCATCGTAAGGGCCTTTGAGCAGGAGGAACGAGCACTCCATGGGGGAGCTGATCTTGCTCTTGAGGATGAGCTGGAAGGAGAGGGTCCGCTTACACGAGAGGTTGGGGTTGCGCTCCGAGTCGTTCACCCGGGCCTTCAGCACCCAGGTCTGGTTCAGCACTGTGAACCGCGGCGTTTCGTAATAGAGGCGCGTGATGAAGTCATCGGTTCGGTAAGGACGGAACTGAACTTCTGTGGAAAGAGCGAGAAAGAAGGGGATGGGGGGGGGAATTGGAAGAAAGGGGGGAAACGTTAGAACCGAAGGCGGCTGGCAGCAGGGGAAATCAAAACTCACGTTACCTGTAGCTACTGTGTGGGGCCTTCTTTGCCGGGACGTAAGGAGACAACAAGGGTGAGAGTAGCCATTCAGAGCTAGTTAAGGGCAGAAGCGACTGGGCTTCTTTGGGGGGAGAGGGAGCAGGGAAGAGGAGAAAAGGAGATTAACAAAAAAAAAATCAATGCATTTCATCACTTTATCACAGTCGAATCATTGCTAAGGCTTTGTGGAGAGGAAGGAGCAACGGTGGACACACACCCACTTTAATTTGGACACGCCCCCATCTGCAATTTGGACACGCCCCCATCTGTTAGCCCCCTGGGAAGGAGGCAGAAGGCTGCAGTGGTGAAGTTTAAAGTGACCAGTCCAGGAATCAACACGTCATGAGGATTTCTGTCCCACGTTTATTTGTCCAGAGGGAGGATGAAATGGTTTCTCATCACCGAAAACTCTCCCGTCATCTTCCAGCCTGCTCCTTCATTGCCTCCATGGTACCACAGAGCGCTCTGCTGTATCTCTTTATCGTGCCACCAAACGTTAAGACCGCCACACCACAGCTCTGACATTCAGGCTCCTTACGTGGCCAGACTTTTCAAGTCGCAGGGGGGCGGGAATGAGGACCTGATTAAGACCTTTTGGGACACTCTGATCGTTACCAGAAGTAGGGCACAATAATTCAGCACTGCGGGGGGGAGGGGGGAGAAAGGCGGTTGGTTTTGAATTCATTACAGGTGTCGACACCCAAATATAAGATGCATAAAACCAAGCCAGACAATGGCAACTCATGTAACATTGCACTTTTATTTTATTGGCATGAACAATACAGATGCGTGTATTAACAAGGCACAATTATGTACCACCACAATGCAAAAATCAGAAACAGGGCATGGGGAGAAAAAAAAATCTTCACTTTTTTTTTTGACAGAGTGCAGAAAGTCCTGGGGTTAAAATACATAAAGACAAAGAACAGTACACTGAATCATTTGAGGCTCTGTTCAATTTTAGACCCAAATGTTTTTAGCAGAGTCCACTGTCCGTCTGTCAAAAACCTTTCTTCAGGAGAGTCCAAAGTGCAAGGAGGTATTTTGTTTTGTTCGAGTTTATCAACATGGCCAGTTCAGTGGTGTTGTTGTTTTTTTTTTTTTTAAAAAAAGTCTTTGGTGTACAAAACCCATGGAATCTCACAGCACAAGTTCTGGGATTGGGAACCTCTTGGGAACATATATGCATTCTTCGATGCTTCCGGGGGACCGTTAAGGAAGGCGCAGCAGCGACACCTGGACAAAGGAGGCGACGGAGTTATTCAAGCCACACAACCAGCCTGACTCAGCGTTTCTGATTGCTCCGGGTCAAGCAGCGAGTGCCTCTCTGGCTAGAGGCCATCTCTTTTCGAGAGCAGAGGAAGGAACTCTGCCCCTCTTCTCTCTCTCACCGGCAGAGGCACCCTAGTGTTTGAGAACACCGGATGGGGGGAAAGCCACCCTCTGCACCCACCATCCACCTGGGCAGGCTGAACCCCCCACGCCACCCCCGCTTGCCCCCTGGCTCCTCAGCAGAGCCACGTCCTGATCTGCCAGCCCGGTTCCGGCTGCTTTCCTGGGTGCCCACTGGGAGCAGGGAACTTTTCAGCAGGGAGGCAGCCGTCCCCTCGCTTCATCACCTGAGCTCCATTTTCCTGGGCTCCTGCCACTCAAGACTCCGCTTTGCTTTCAAAGAACTAACGACCTCCGCTAACTCGGCTAAGGCCAGCACAATCGCTTCCAGGTTCCAGCATTCGCGTGGTCAAACGCAGAATTCAGGACAGGAGAGAGCAGAGTAAATCCAAGCAGTTTCTCTCTGCGGGAAAGGTGAACATTTACTGCTAAAGAAAGCGGTTTCCACTACCTTTCCTCCCTCCCAACTTCAAGCAACTCAGAGCCATTAAGTGCTTTTTCCACATGTCCTGCTGAAGGCATTTCCGAGCCCGCTTCAGGATTCATAACCAGGCTTACCTGCAAAAGCAATTCACCTTGGTTGTGTTAAAGGACAGTTCTGTTTCTTCCTCCACAACCCTGACTACTTTAGCTCTGTTGCTTCCACACCAGGGCATGTGGGGAGGGGGGGGGGAGATGTTGTAATGTTGTAGTAGGTGAAGAAAACCAAGGACAGAACATACCTATCGTAAGAAAACTATGGACGGCTTCAAGCTCAGTGAAGGTGGAGGCAGAACCATCTACAAAAGTTGCAGAATGCATAATCTTTCACACGAGCAACTCATGAAGAGCTATACTGGGAGTACTAGATTGAGTTTTTTCCCCCACAAGAAAGAAAGGATTTTCAATATGTCATTAATACAAAGCAGATGACTAGTAAAAGCGTGTGCATGAATCGCAAACAGCAATGCTGGTCTGAATTCTCAGTCTGCGGCCTTGACTCTCAGCCCATCGAATACAACTAGAGCACCTTACCTGCTGCTAGGAAGGGTCCGTCCTTCTTCTATGCGACGTCAAAGCTGCCCAGTGGACAAAACAGCAAAGGAAGAATGCGAGAGAACCGGTCCAGGGACCAGGTGCTGGGCGCTCACCGTGTGACTGAACAATCCCCTTTCCCCTTTTCTTCCCGGTCCGAGAGCATCGTGTGAAATATTGCAGCTCCCCCTTCCCTGCCACCCCAAGTTCCCCTCTTGAACCTAAACTCTCAAGCAGACGGGGGAGTGTCTTGGGAGGGACACTTGGCGTAGCTGTCCTGCCTGCTCGTCAAAACCCGGCTCTTCTGGCCTAGAGGAACAATCGCTGGGTGTTGCGTCAAAAGAAACAAACTTCAGAAGCAGAAAACGGACACCAGTGCATAAAAGGGAGAGATGAGGAATTAAAACAAACTTGTGACTTCAACAGCAACAGCTCTTTCTTGCACACCACCGGGCCACATCCCCATAATTTACCTGTATAGCCAATCTTCTCAAAGCTGAGCAGGCTGAAGATGCTGTTGTACAGCTGCATCTCCTTCTTGTGGGTTTGGTCCATCTCATCCAGAATCTCCATCAGTTCGTTCCCAGTCTTGGTCGGGTGCGTGCACTCCGCCTCGTGGACGGTCAGCTCGTGGTAAGGACCCTGCCACGGGCACCCGATCCGCTTGTACTTGCACCGACTGACCCTGAAGTGCAAACGAGAAAGCCAATGTTCAAATGAACACGATGCGGAGGCCTCAGGAAAGCTCACCACAGAATGAAGTGCAGGGCAACAAGAATCAGCAAGAGCCACAAACATCTCGTCTCTTTCCTCCCAAAGGAGCATCTCTTCCGCTGCTTGCTCTGAGCAGTCTCAGCTTCTCTGCATAGATGCCAAAAGGGGCCAAAAAGCAGAGCAAAGGCAGCTGAGAAATGCCCTATCTGGCCCTTGCTCCCAAAACACATCTCAATTTCGTGTCAGAAAATCAGGAAGGGCGTTATCATCATTCAGTTTCAGGAATATTGTTATTGTTCTGGAAATAGTGGGAAAGTCTTTCAAAGACATTGCCAATCTGAACCTGGAAATACCAAATACTGTGTTGAGTCAGCAATATCTGATTGTACGCTGCTACTCTGCCTTGGCTCCAGCCCGGTGAAAAATGCTTCCGCTGGAGATCCGAGCCCTACCTGACCTACTACCTTTTCGTAGGGCCTGTAAAATGGAACCGCCAGGCCTTTGAGTGAGGCAGTGAGCATCCATAATACATTGAATCTGGCCTCTCTTGTTGCAATATTCCATCTTCACACGGGCCTATTTTTGCAACGTCGATTCCAGCTTTATCTGTATTATGGCTTGTCTACTGCCTGAAACGGACCATTTTAACAGTTTTATTGTTTTTATTGTTTATATTTGCAGCAAACTGTTATTGTTTTATTGCTATTGTTCAATTTGTTGTACTCTGCTTGTGGGACAGGGTGGAATAGAAAGTGACAAATTAAAAAAAAATACTCCCGACAGCACTATTTCCCTGTGGGGTAGCCGCTTCTATGGAAAGCTGGTCTCTGCTGCATACAGATTTCTAGAAAATCAGATCTGCTTTAATTCCTTTTGGGAATACCAGCAAAAACAAAATCTTCAGGGAGCCAGGGGAGAGAGACAAAAGGGGGATCTCATGTACTTGGCAATTCAGAAGTACCACTCCAGACTGGAATAAGAAATCCAGGCACTTGGAAACCCAAGTTTGTTCCCACCAAGCGCTTCTTGTGCAAGCGTTTCTTCATACAATTGTGAAAGGGCAGCGCAGTGGGGGACTGGAACACAGCAACTCCTTTGCTCTGCCCCACAGAAGGAAAACAGCTGCTCAAATTACAAACGGCATTCAGGCCACACTAGAAGCAATTATGGGACACACTTTAGACTCCAGAGGCCACAAGAACGGCCTCGCTAGATCACATCAAAGGTCTACTCAATGCAATGCATTTCTTGAGAAGGTTAAGCCCTGCCCGATGGTCTGCTATCAGTTACACTGGCACTACAGAAACAAACAGCCAGAGGGGAGGAAGACTTAAGCCCAACCATAATTAATACGGATGCCGTCTGAAATCTTGCAAAACAGCCCAATCACACAAGTTCTGCGGAATGACAGACAGATGGCGGCCTTCCACCTCCTCGAGCATGTCCTCCCACAGAATGGGAGCTGCCAACGAGGCGGCCCATGCCTTTACTGACACCGCGCCATGCCAACGCAACAGGGAGATGGAACACTAGCAAGTCCAAGGGGACGGCCCTTAAAGGGCATGGGAGCTCATACAGGGAGAGAAGGCCTTTCAGGGATGTGACTCTAGGGTCACAAAGGCCTTGAAAGGTACAAATCGGCATCTTCAACTGACCCTGCAAGGAAACTGAGAAATAACTACAGAGAAACTGTGTTCAATATTGCTACAAAATCATGCAAAATAATATTTATACAATATCAACAACACGTGACAAACCAATAGCAAGTATCAGAAGTCCAAAAGGCTGTTATAAACAATGCCCTTGTATTCTTTTTTTCTAATGGCAAACTAGAATGATGTTATAACCTCTTGAAATACTAATGCCCTCCACTGAAACCCGCAACTAACGAAGCCAGAATGACACCCAGATTTATGGCACTTCACACCTATGACATCACTCTGCTTTTTTATCACCCTCCACTGTTGTTACAGCCCCGTTAACAACACTAACAAACAAACGAAGACCCTGATTTGTGATTCTTTTAATCTGCTAAAACCATTCCCATGACTCTACATACCAACCCACTGCCCACTTTATATTTAAAGATGGCTTGCCATTTCAATTTTGTCTGATGAAGTCTGCTTAGAGCATACGAAAGCTTACATTCTGAATAAAACTTAGTTGGTCTTAAAGGTGACACTTGTCTACCGCTTTGTTCCAACGTCCTTGAAATGTGGGAGAAAATCCTCCTCCAGGTATTTTGCTGGTCATATTCCCAAATAGATACAATCAGATGCCCAGAAGCCTCCTGAGATATACAGCGCGATTTCTGGATGTCTCGGTGCACTTCAGAGCGTAGCCCTTCGTCAGGCAGTCTTATTCCACTTTAGGATAATTCTATAGGTCTAATTATTCACTCATACCAGAACATTTTCCTTTTTGGGGTCCTGATTAATACAGCCTCACAGCCATGCAACGTCACAAAATTCAAGCTCGGGAAGCTAATAATTAGACCAACAGAATTATCCTTAAGTGGAATAAGACTGCCTGATGAAGGGAATATGACCAGCAAAATACCTGGAGGAAGATTTTCTGCCACATTTATATGAACATATGAAGCTGCCTTATACTGAATCAGACTCTTGGTCCATCAAAGTCAGTCTTGTCTCCTCAGACTGGCAGCAGCTCTCCAGGGTCTCAAGCGGAGGTTTTTCATGCCTACTTGCCTGGAGATGCTGGGGATTGAACCTGGAACCTTCTGCTTACCAAGCAGATGCTCTGCCACTGAGCCACCATCCCTCCCCTAGGACATTGTTTATAACTGAGCCTTTTGGACTTTTGATACTTGTTATTGGTTTGTTTTGAGTTGTTGATAGTGTATAAATATTATTTGCATGATTTTGTAGGAATATTGAGCTACAGTTTGTAGTTATTTCGCAGGCTTTTCACTACTGTGTTCCCCATTTTTTCATTTGACCTGGCAGTAAAAAGCAACTGGCTAGAAGTAAGCTGCGTGAGCCTGCACTTGCTCATACTGCCTCACCGCTAGAAAACCACGAACGGCTACGTTTTGCACAAACTCAAGCTTCCAAGCTGTCTTCAAGGGCAACTGTATGCAAAGTGCACCACAGCAGTCAATTCTAAGCTACGGAAGTATGGATCAGTGTGGCTTGGTTTAGACAATTTAGAAGGGAGGAGGAGGAAGAAGATATTGGATTTATATCCCACCCTCCACTCTGAAGAGTCTCAGAGTGCCTCACAATCTCCTTTACCTTACTCCCCCGCAACAGAACAGGCACCCTGTGAGGTAGAAGAAGAAACTGGATTTATAGCCCGCCCTCCACTCCAAAGAGTATCAGAGCGGCTGACAATCTCCTTTACCTTCCTCCCCCACAACAGACACTCTGTGAGGTGGGTGGGGCTGAGAGGGCTCTCACAGCAGCTGCCCTTTCAAGGACAACCTCTGCCAGAGCTCTGGCTGACCCAAGGCCATTCCAGCAGGTGCAAGTGGAGGAGTGGGGAATCAAACCCAGTTCTCCCAGATAAGAGCGCTCTGGCTGACCCAAGGCCATTCCAGCAGGTGCAAGCGGAGGAGTAGGGAATCAAACCCGGTTCTCCCAGATAGGAGAGCTCTGGCTGACCCAAGGCCATTCCAGCAGCTGCAAGTGGAGGAGTGGGGAATCAAACCCGGTTCTCCCAGACAGGAGAGCTATGGCTGACCCAAGGCCATTCCAGCAGCTGCAAGTGGAGGAGGGGGAAATCAAACCCAGTTCTCCCAGATAAGAGAGCTATGGCTGACCCAAGATCATTCCAGCAGGTGCAAGTGGAGGAGTGGGGAATCAACCCCGGTTCTCCCAGATAAGAGAGCTCTGGCTGACCCAAGGCCATTCCAGAAGCTGCAAGTGGAGGAGTGGGGAATCAAACCCGGTTCTCCCAGATAAGAGAGCTATGGCTGACCCAAGGCCATTCTAGCAGGTGCAAGTGGAGGAGGATGGAATCAAACCCAGTTCTCCCAGATAAGAGAGCTATGGCTGACCCAAGGCCATTCCAGCAGGTGCAAGTGGAGGAGGGGGGAATCAAACCCGGTTCTCCCAGATAAGAGAGCTCTGGCTGACCCAAGGCCATTCCAGCAGGTGCAGGTGGAGGAGTGGGGAATCAAACCCGGTTCTCCCAGATAAGAGTCCGCACACTTAACCACTACACCAAACTGGCTCTCAGATGCTTCAGCATCTGACCTTCCAGAGAACAGTCAGGGTTGATTTCCCTTAGGACTGACTGACTGGATCTTCTTGCAGTCCAAGGGACTCTCAAGATTCTCCTCTCAAGATAGGAGAGAGCTTTTTTTCAGCAGCTGCCCTTTCAAGGACAACTCCTGTGGAAGCTACGGCTGACCCAAGGCCATTCCAGCAGGTGCAGGTGGAGGAGTGGGGAATCAAACCCGGTTCTCCCAGGTAAGAGCTCTGGCTGACCCAAGGCCATTCCAGCAGGTGCAAGTGGAGGAGTGGGGAATCAAACCGGTTCTCCCAGATAAGAGAGCTCTGGCTGACCCAAGGCCATTCTAGCAGGTGCAAGTGGAGGAGTGGGGAATCAAACCCGGTTCTCTCAGATAAGAGAGCTATGGCTGACCCAAGGCCATTCCAGCAGCTGCAAGTGGAGGAGGGGGGAATCAAACCCGGTTCTCCCAGATAAGAGTCCGCACACTTAACCGCTACACCAAACTGGCTCCAAGTGTGGTGTTGTGGGAAGAGAGCAGGACCAGGACTGGAGACCCCCAAGTTCCCATCCCGACCCTGTCAGCGAACTTTGCTGTGCAATCTTGGCTCAGTCACATTGTCTCAAAAGGTTGCTGCGGGGACAAACGGAGGGAAGCCAGGAGAAAAATATGTGCAGTATCATAATGCCTGCATAGCGTCTTTGCATTTGGAACGCCAAGTTCAGATCCATTTTCAAACCCTTTCCTGGAACTGAACTATGAACACGACTTGTACAGAAATTACACCCTTTCCTCTTTAATTATCCCGTTGTTCTAAGGGGCAAAGCTGTACAAGTATAACCAGTATGCGCAGGCTGGGACAAGCACAAACCTGCTCTGCTCTGCCTTATATCCCAGAGAACTTGCCCTAAAAAGCAGGCCCTGCCACATGTCAGTTTCACACCCACAGGTCTTATAAACACACCCGCAGACTGTGTTGTTCAGGCTCAGCTCTGCTCCCTGCACTCCTCAAGACCAGACACCCACTTTGGCTCTATTCAGCAACCAGTTTGTTGTTGCGAGAACAAGGCTTGCAGAGATACAGGTTCTCATCACTGCACACAGCTTGATTTGGGCCCAACAAAACCAACAGCGGTTTGTTTTCCTGCCTAGGAAGCAGGATGCCAAACCAAATGAGGGGTTGGAATCCCAGGTTCATCCAACCTGAATGCCATGACGAACTGGTTCATCCCACAAAGAAAAATCCTTCAGCCTCTAAGCTGCAATCGCGAGGAGGGGCACAGGAGTCCAAACAATGCTATAGGTTGCCAAACTCATTTGTTATGACGGCCAGACCTGGCATAAATGAGATCTTGTCAGGCAGGGCCATATGTGTACTTATTTTAGATAGCAGAAATATAAACTTTATAAAGGACACAGACAAACACAATTAAAGGGTCTTTTAAAAAAAAAAACTTTAAAACATTTTTAAAACATTAGCACTCATTGGTCTTAAAGGTGCTTTCTTTGTATTTCTTCCAGGGGATCTGGGGGACTGGGCAAAGGAAGCTCTGGCTCTTTCCTTCCTTCCCCAGGGGACTAGGAGGGGGAGGAGCCTCAGCCAATGGAGAAAATAGAGGTTTTGCTCTGTAGCTTCTGCGCAATTGAGCAAGCCTTGCAAAGCAAGCTGTTACGCAGAAAGGAGCAAGAGAGAGTGAGAAGGAAGCAGAAGACAGCCGGTTGCTTGGGGGCCTGATAGGAGCCCTCCAGGGGCCTGATTTGGCCCCTGGGCCAGATGTTTGACCCCCCTGCTATGGACTGTTCCCTTAATGGCAAGCAAGTTTGCTGTGTTACACTGGACAGAGCAAATTTTGTCTGACTCAGCCCTTTCAGTTGGGTTTCTGAGAAGATGATGATGATTAAAGATGGAGGCTCAGATAGCAGCCGCTGCCAAGTCCGCATTTTTTCATCTTAGGCGGGCAAGGCAGCTGGCCCCCTTTCTGGAGCGCGACGACCTAGCAACAGTGATCCATGCTACGGTCACCTCAAGGTTGGACTACTGCAATGCCCTCTACATGGGGCTGCCCTTGTCTCGGACCCGGAAACTGCAGCTGGTGCAGAATGCCGCAGCCCGGCTGTTATTGGGTCTCCCAAAGTGGGAACACATCCAGCCGGGTCTCCGGACTCTGCACTGGCTTCCAGTGATATACCGAGTCCGGTACAAGGTGCTGGTTATTACCTTTAAAGCCCTATATGGCCTGGGACCTGTCTACCTGAAGGACCGTCTCTCCCCACGTTCCCCAGAGAGCACTGAGGTCAGGAACACAAAATCTCCTCACTATCCCCGGGCCAAAAGAAGCCCGTCTGAAAGCCACCAGGGAAAGGGCTTTCTCCGTTATGGCGCCCGTATGGTGGAATCAGCTGCCGGAAGAGGTGAGGGCCCTGCGGGACTTGGCGCAGTTCCGCAGGGCCTGTAAGACGACCCTCTTCCGGCTAGCCTATACCTAGCCTATATTTAGCTAGGATGACAACTTGAGGTAACTGGCCAGCCATCTGTCTACAGGAAACTGAATTACTCTGTTTTTAATGTTTTTAACTGTTTAAATATTTAACTGTTTTATACTTGAAATTGTTTAAATTTTATGTTTGATTAATTGTTGGAAGCCGCCCTGAGCCATTCGTGGGAAGGGCGGGATATAAATCCCAAATAAATAAATAAAAATTCATATCCCACCCTACACTCTGAATGTCAGAATCTCAGAGCAGTTTACAATCTCCCATATCTTCTCCCCCCACCACACACAACAGACACCCTGTGAGGTAGTGGGGCTGAGAGAGCTTTTACAGCAGCTGCCCTTTCAAGGACAACCTCTGCCAGAGCTATGGCTGACCCAAGGCCATGCCAACAGCTGCAAGCAGAGGAGTGGGGGAATCAAACCCGGTTCTCCCAGATAAGAGTCCGCACACTTAACCACTACACCAAACTGGCTCTCAAGAGCCTGCTGTCCCCTTTAGGGGCAAGGGAGGCTCAGCATGGGAAAACTGGTATTCCATCACTTTTTCCCTCCTCTTCCCTCATCGTACTTAAGGCCCTATTACTCTTTTAACCTTGTTGGTGGTGACAGCCACCGATACAGAGTGGATATAGGGTAGGATTAAACAGCAGTGGTGAATCTCACCTAAGTGAGTGGTGTGCCAAGGGACCCTCTCAGGATATATGAACAAGATCCCCTCCAACACGTCCCCCCCACAGCCAGATCTGCCTGGCCCACCCTGCCAGTGGTGGGATAGCAAGTGCCACAGAAGACAGTCTCGGAGCCAAACGCAGGGCCTCAGCAAGAGGGTTTACCTGTCCTGGCATTCTTCTTTCTGATGCCTCTCCAGCAGCGAGCGAGGGAACTGCCGCATGCAAAAGCCACATTCGGACGGCAGCTCGCTCACCGCCTTTTCCACGGCCAGGTTTCGGCAGCACAGGCTCTTGCTGATCTCACAGCGACAATTGGGGCATGTGGCCTGCTCCTCCTTCAGCCGGGCATCTGCCAGGAGGTGGATGAAACATCCAGCACACATCAAGTGGCCATTTGTGCACTGCAGGAAAAGGGAAACCAGAACTTCAGAGGCTTTTTAAAAGGGACAGAGGTTTGAATTCTTGCTAAAAAGGTAAAGGTAGTCCCCTGTGCAAGCACCAGTCGTTTCCAACTCTGGGGTGACATCGCGTCATGATGTTTTCACGGCAGACTTTTTACAGGGTGGTTTGCCACTGCCTTCCCCAGCCATCTCCACTTTCCCCCCAGCAAGCTGGGTCCTCATTTTACCGACCTCAGAAGGATGGAAGGCTGAGTCAACCTTGAGCCAGTTATCTGAACCCAGCTTCCGCCAGGATCAAACTCAGGTTGTGAACAGAGAGCTCGGACTGCAGTATTGCAGCTTTACCACTCTGCGCCACGGGGCTCTTTGATTCCTTGCTAGCCGGCTGTATTTACGTTTCAAACCCCACTCTTCCTTGAAAAGCACAGAGCTGCTGACAAGACATTTCCCATCAAGATACTGGTTGAGGTCTTTAAATTTCAAAACTTTCTTTGTTCCACAAAGTCCTTTACTGAATTCCTGGATTGTTCAACTATTTATGAGTAAAATACAAAAGTGCTATCCAGAAAGGAAAGACCTGCCATCTTTACCAAGAGATCAAAACCAAAGTGAATTATATGGGTAAACATATAGATCGAAGGGAAAAAAATGTATTAAGTAAACCTCAAAAACAATACAAACGCTCCCAAATGTACAAAATTATGAATGTCAGTGGATTGACTGCATTGTCAGGTGTCTCTTGTGCACATAATTTCTACAATTGCAAACATAATAAGGTTTACACTGTTAAAAGTCTGGTAAAAATATAACATTCATAATTTTGTAAATTTGGAAGTTTGTATTATTTTTTAGGTTTACTTGATATGAGGGGGGGGGGGGTGTTCCCCTTCAATCTTTAGCAAGAGGCTGACTCACAAGGCAGCCCTTCTCCCCATGTGAGCAATCAAGGCCCTCCCTGCAGTATTCGCAAAAGAGTCAAGATCTAAACCGTCCCAGTGTGTGAGTCGAAAGAACATTCTGCTTCAAACGTTGAAGAATCGAGTTTCAAAAGTAAAAGATCCAAGAGTGATTTTGCTGCACGATGACCAAGCACATCTGCGGTCCAACAGCAACCGATGCAATTCTCACTCTCAAGTCTCAAAAGTTACAGTTTAATTCAAATCCCTTAGCATACAGCTGGGAATACTATGAGAACGCATCTAGTTCAGAGCTCCAGAAACCCACATCTGGAACACTCTTTGACAACCTTTTCGCCAACTTCCATGTGGTCTGGTCACTTTAGAGTCTCCAGCTCTTCTCAAGAGTTTTCTCCTCTTTCATTCACAGACTGCACTCCCATGAAATGCTATTCTCAAGAAAAAGAAGACTGTAGATTTATACCCCGCCCTTCTCTCTGAATCAGAGGCTCAGAGCAGTTTACAATCTCCTATATCTCCTTCCCCCACAACAGACACCCTGGGAGGTGGGTGAGGCTGAGAGGGCTCTCACAGCAGCTGCCCTTTCAAGGACAACCTCTGCCAGAGCTATGGCTGAACCAAGGCCATCCCAGCAGGTGCAAGTGGAGGAGTGGGGAATCAAACCCAGTTCTCCCAGATAAGAGTCCGCACACTTCACCACTACACAAAACAGGCTCTCTTCCTCCCCCACAACAGACACCCTGTGAGGTGGGTGGGGCTGAGAGGGCTCTCACAGCAGCTGCCCTTTCAAGGACAACCTCTGCCAGAGCTATGGCTGACCCAAGGCCATTCCAGCAGCTTTATTTATTTTATTCGATTTATATCCCGCCCTACCCCACCAAAGCGGGCTCAGCGGAATCAAACCCGCTTCTCCCAGATAACAGTCCACACACTTAACCGCTACACCAAACTGGCTCTCCGACAGATCAGGCTACCTTGGGCCCCCCAAGTCAGGCCAATGTGTTCGGATACACAAATCAAAATGGCACAAGCCATTCGTATGAAGCTTCATTTATAGACCATCTTAACTGGAGTTATACAGTTCAGGTGCCTTATTGCAAAAAGAATGCTGCATGCAGTTGGTTACAGACATATCCACACCAAAGGCCCCTCTCCTCTTGCCCATTTTTAACTAAAGGCACTTGATTCTGGAGAGCGGAACAGATGACACACTGAATGGACTATTTTACTTGAGCAAAACTGAAGCAAAATGAGCTAGGCAGTCTAGGCCGCTGATACCCAAGAAGCAGGGAATATTATCCCAGAGCTCAGCTATTTGCCTTTGTTTCGATTCCAGAGATAGGGGAGGAACGCCCACAACACTGGGCATCTCTGTCGAGCGACCAGCGGCGCTACTTCGCCTCCGCTCCCTCACGCAAGAACAAATCAACAGCAGCACCAGGCAGGCCAAAGGAAGCTCAGAACTGGCTCTGGAGCAGCTAAGGCAAGACTGCAGCCAGGAAGAGGCAGGTTTGTGGACTGCATGGGACAGCCCGACCTATCCCACCTCCGCCAGTCTGGAGGACGGGGAGGCAGAAAGTCGGGGAAGCAGTTCTTCTTGTTCTCGCTTGAACTATCACAACACACCTGGCTGGGTGCAACTTCATCTTTGTGGCAGCAACACAGGAAACATCAACAAGAGAGAAGTCACGAGGGAGGATGGAGCAAGTCTGAGCTGAAGCTACCTCGGATCCATTGGAAGGATCAGAGATTGCATCTGCTGTCTCCCTCAGCAGCCTCTCTCCACGGCAGGCAAGAGGCGCTTTGCAAGAAGATTGCAGATTTATACCCCGCTCTTCCCTCTGAATCAGAGACCCGAGCGGCTCACAACCTCCTATATCTTCTCCCCCAACAACAGACACCCTGTGAGGTGGGTGGGGCTGGAGAGGGCTCTCCCAGCAGCTGCCCTTTCAAGGACAACCTCTGCCAGAGCTATGGCTGACCCAAGGCCCATGAAATGCTATTCTCAAGAAAAAGAAGACTGTAGATTTATACCCCGCCCTTCTCTCTGAATCAGAGACTCAGAGCAGTTTACAATCTCCTATATCTCCTTCCCCCACAACAGACACCCTGGGAGGTGGGTGAGGCTGAGAGGGCTCTCACAGCAGCTGCCCTTTCAAGGACAACCTCTGCCAGAGCTATGGCTGACCCAAGGCCATTCCAGCAGGTGAAAGTGGAGGAGTGGGGAATCAAACTCGATTCTCTCAGATAAGAGTCAGCACTTAACCACTACAGCAGACTGGCTCTCAAGCATGGGGCCAGGCAAGAATGCCTAGCTGGGAGAGAGAGAAACAGACCAGAGCATCAGGACAAGTGGAAAAATGTGCCTAGACTCTCAGGCAGAGCTTCCGTGGCACCTCCCAGCCCCAGGCCAGCCATCACAGGGTCATGGTTAGAGAGCACTGGGCCTGGGGAAGCCTGTGGCCAAGCCCACCCTCTGCTGTGTGGTGCCCTGGCTGACCCTGAGTCAGTCACCTGAGTTCCACCTAATCAGTCTTACAGGGAAAATGCAAAGGTGAAATGAAGAAGAGGAGAACCACTCAGACAACACTCGAGTTCTCAGCAGGGTAGCAATACGGTAGGTTGAGCCAGCAGCTTCTGCTTCAGATGAACTTATGTACCCCACTTTGCTCCCCAAAGTGACTTCCGGCATCCTCCTCTCCTCCATCTTATTATCCCAACAAGAACACTGTGAGGGTGGTGAGGCTGAGTGTGTGTGACGGGTCCAAGGGCACCCACAACAGAGTGGGGATTAGAACCCAGGCCTCCCACATTCTTCTCCAACACTCTGATCGCTACACCAGCTCGCTCTCTTGTCATGTCTCCTTCTTTCACCCAGGGCTGCTCCCACCTATGGCAGGGGCACAGGACTGGGGGCCACAGCATTTTCCGCCTCAGTGCTAGCATTCCCTTTTGTGACAAGCATTTCTGTCTACTATACATACAAAGCTATGTATAGTAGACAAAAATGGCTTCTAGCGTCATGGCCCCACTGGTGGGCCTCCTGATGGCACTTGTTTTTTTTTGGCCACTGTGTAAATAAGTTCATCTGAAGCAGAAGCTGCTGGCTCAACCTACCATATTGCTATCCTGCTGAGAACTTGAGTGTTGTCTGAGTGGTTCTCCTCTCCTTCATTTTACCTTTGCATTTTTCCTGTAAGACTGATGGAACTCAGGTGACTGAATCAGGGTTAGCCAGGGCACCACTGGAGGGGCCATTGTCCTGATTCAACATGGCTTCTCTCATGTTCTTATGTCTGGGGCAGCGATGTTCTGTCTTCTTGGTGCTTTGGGGGGGCACAGTGGGAGGGCTTCTTGTGTCCGGGCCCCACTGGTGGACCTCCTGATGGCACTTGGGTTTTTTTGGCCACTGTATGACACAGAGTGTTGGACTGGAGGGGCCACTGGCCTGATCCAACAGGGCTTCTCTTATGTTCTTATGTGACGCAGAGTGTTGGACTGGAGGGGCCACTGGCCTGATCCAACATGGCTTCTCTTATGTTCTTATGTGACGCAGAGTGTTGGACTGGAGGGGCCACTGGCCTGATCCAACAGGGCTTCTCTTATGTTCTTATGTGACGCAGAGTGTTGGACTGGAGGGGCCATTGGCCTGATCCAACAGGGCTTCTCTTATTCTCTTAAGCTATCAAAACAAACAAACAAACAAACCCTGATGCAGGGTAAACACAGTGCAACATTCTACACTGAATTCAAGAGAAGTAAATTGTTCTCTGTGACCAAACCAGCCCAAAAAGATGCATATCCAGATTGTGAGAAAAAAGGATATCCAGGCTGCCTGCTAGAATTCTAACTTGAACTGCATTTCAAAGAACCACAGAGTTGGAAGGGATTTCCGGGGTCATCTAGTCCAACCCCCTGCACAATGCAGGAAATTCTCCCTAACTCCACAGGATCAGCATTGCTGTCAGATGGCCATCTAGCCTCCAAAGGAAGAGAGCCCATCACCTCCTGAGGAAGCCTGATGGTTACTAGAGTTTCTTAGACGCTTATGGGGGATTAGAGAGGGAGTAATGGAGAAGAAGAGGGTGGTCAAAGGCTGGAAGCTGTCCTCCAGGTGCAATGGCTGTGTATGTCAGAATGCTGCTTGTTTGGGGTTCACAGCTTGGGGGGGGGGGACTGCACCCTTGTCAGTTTCTCAAAAAATCTGGTTCAGTACTGTAAAAAATGGAAAGCTAAACTCGGGCCTCAGATTCAGCAGGAGCTCACAGGAGCAGAGCTCCTGAACCTTTCTGACAATTCCCCCTCTTCCTCCCCACCTACCTTGTCCATTGAATAGTAGATGCGGCTGCATAACAGTCCCTGGATTAGGAGAGCGGGCAGCCAGCCAACCACCAGGGGCTTTGCCACGCCCCAAGCAGCCCTCATTAACCCCTGGAAAAGCCTGCACACCCTTTCTCCATTTCTTATGTGATTTTGGGCAGCGGGTGGCTTGCTGGCCTTTTGACTGGGGGGGCTGGCCCAGGAGAACCCCAGGCAAGCGAGGCCTGCTTGGGCTGGCTGGATTTCTAGCCAGCCCAAGCAGGCCTCGCTCGCCTGGGGATCTCCTTTCAGGAGGGGGGCATATGCTAATAAGTTATGCTAATGAGCTTCGCCACCTATTTTTCTACAAAACGACCTCTAGCTGAACTAGATGAGCATCAAGGTTCTAGCTTGCCCAGATTGCCTGAAGGTATGGGTTGGGATGTCACCAGTACGCCGATGACACCCAGCTCTATCTACTGATGGACGGATGGCCTGACTGTGTCCCAGAAAATCTGGACCTGGCGCTACAAGCCGTTGCTGGGTGGCTTAGGCTGAAGAAGAAGATATTGGATTTATATCCCGCCCTCCACTCCAAAGAGTCTCAGAGCGACTCACAATCTCCTTTACCTTCCCCCCCCCCACAACAGACACCCTGTGAGGTAGATGAAGATATTGGATTTATATCCTGCCCTCCACTCCGAAGAGTCTCAGAGCGGCTCACAATCTCCTTTCCCTTCCTCCCCCACAACAGACACCCTGTGAGGTAGATGAAGATATTGGATTTATATCCTGCCCTCCACTCCGAAGAGTCTCAGAGCGGCTCACAATCACCTTTCCCTTCCTCCCCCACAACAGACACCCTGTGAGGTGGGTGGGGCTGGAGAGGGATCTCACAGCAGCTGCCCTTTCAAGGACAACCTCTGCCAGAGCTATGGCTGACCCAAGGCTATCTCAGCAGGTGCAAGTGGAGGAGTAGGGAATCAAACCTGGTTCTCCCAGATAAGAGTCCGCACACTTCACCACTACACCAAACTGGCTCTGTAGGGTGAGTAGGTTGAAGCTCAGTCCAGCAAAGACTGAGGTCTGTGGCGCTCTGGGTAGGGAAATCCCCCTACCGGCATTTGACAGTGAGCCACTGACAATGGCGCACAAGGCCAAGAGCTTGGGGGTACTACTGGAACCTGCCTTGACAATGGAGGCCCAGATAGCAGCTGCTGCTAACTCCGCTTTTTTCCATCTTAGGCGGGCAAGGCAGCTGGTCTTCCTGGAATGCGACGACCTGGCAGTTTGGTCTAGTGGTTAAGTTTGCAGACTCTTATCTGGGAGAACCAGGTTTGATTCCCTACTCCTCCACTTGCACCTGCTGAGATAGCCTTGGGTCAGCCATAGCTCTGGCAGAGGTTGTCCTTGAAAGGGCAGCTGCTGAGAGAGCCCTCTCCAGCCCCACCCACCTCACAGGGTGTCTGTTGTGGGGGAGGAAGATAAAGGAGATTGTGAGCCGCTCTGCGACTCTTGAGTGGAGGGTGGAATGTAAATCCAATGTCGTCTTCTTCTTCTGGCAACAGTGATCCATGCAACGGTCACCTCGAGGTTGGACTACTGTAATGCCCTCTACATGGGGCTGCCCTTGCGCCGAACCCAAAAGCTGCAGCTAGTGCAGAACGCGGCCGCCCAGTTGTTATTGGGGCTCCCCAGGTGGGAGCACATTCAGTCGGGTCTGCGGGAACTGCACTGGCTGCCAATAGTATACCGGATTCATTACAAGATGCTGGTTATCACCTTTAAAGCCCTATATGGCCTAGGACCTGCCTACCTTAGGGACCGTCTCTCCCCACGTTCCCCAGAGGGTACTCAGATCAGGATCGCAAAATCTACTAGTAATCCCCGGGCCGAAGAAGGTCAAATTAAAAACCACCAGAGACAGGGCCTTCTGGATTTTAGCCCCCTGCTGGTGGAACTGCCAGAGGAAGGTCAAATTAAAAACCACCGGAGACAGGGCCTTCTGGATTGAAGCCCCCTGCTGGTGGAATCAACTGCCAAAGGAAGTGAGGGCTTGCGGAACCTTGTGCAGTTCCGCAGGGCTGCAAGACTGTTCTCTTCCTTGTGCTGAACCCGGAAGCTGCAGCTAGTGCAGAACGCGGCCGCCCGGCTGTTATTGGGGCTCCCGAGGCTGTTATTGGGGCTCCCAAGGCTGCCAATAGTATACCGGATTCATTACAAGATGCTGGTTATCACCTTTAAAGCCCTGAAAGTATGGGTTGGTCTGTTACTGTGGAATGTGTAGTTTTTAATTCTTAATGGTATCACTGTATGTTGGGATTTTATGCTGTGAGCCACCCCGAGCCTGCTTCGGCGAGGAGGGCGGGATAGAAATCAAATCAAATAAATAAAGAGTGCAAAAATACCATGGGCCAGCCCTGGATGGGTCACCATACCCAAAAAATTGGACTCGTGAGTCACCATACTGAAAAGGCTGGGACCACTACTGCCTGGACTTCTTGAAAGAAAAGAAAGATGCAACTACAGAAATAAAACCTACTTCTAAAGTCTCCAGCTTTCAGGGGTCCTTGCTGTTTAATCATTTGTGTGGGGTTTTCAAAAGGCATGGAAACAGTTCAAGGCGGCAGGAAGTCCTGGGAGAACAAGGCACAAAGGAGATGGAAAAAAGGAACCAAAGCTGCACTTTCCAAACAAGGGCTGCAGTATGCTAAGGACACACGTGAAGCAGCCTTATATGGAATCAGACGATCAAGGCCAGTCTTGTCTACTCAGGCTGGAACTGGCAGAGACTGACCAAGAGAGAGATCTTGGGGTCGTGGTAGGTAACTCACTGAAAATGTCAAGACAGTGTGCGTTTGCAATAAAAAAGGCCAACGCCATGCTGGGAATTATTAGGAAGGGAATTGAAAACAAATCAGCCAGTATCATAATGCCCCTGTATAAATCGATGGTGTGGTCTCATTTGGAGTACTGTGTGCAGTTCTGGTCGCCGCACCTCAAAAAGGATATTATAGCATTGGAGAAAGTCCAGAAAAGGGCAACTAGAATGATTAAAGGGCTGGAACACTTTCCCTATGAAGAAAGGTTGAAACGCTTGGGACTCTTTAGCTTGGAGAAACGTCAACTGCGGGGTAACATGATAGAGGTTTACAAGATAATGCATGGGATGGAGAAAGTGGAGAAAGAAGTACTTTTCTCCCTTTCTCACAATACAAGAACTCGTGGGCATTCGATGAAATTGCTGAGCAGTTGGGTTAGAGCGGATAAAAGGAAGTCCTTCTTCACCCAAAGGGTGATTAACATGTGGAATTCACTGCCTCAGGAGGTGGCGGCGGCGGCTACAAGCATAGCCAGCTTCAAGAGGGGATTGGATAAAAATATGGAGCAGAGGTCCATCAGTGGCTATTAGCCACAGTGTGTGTGTGTGTGTATATATATGTGTGTGTATATATATATAAAAATTTGGACTGGATGGGCCATTTGGCCTGATCTAACATGACTTCTCTTATGTTCTTAGCTCTCCCAGGTTGTCTCAGGAGAGCTCTCTTGCTCTCTGGTCCTTTTCCCTGGAAGTGCCAGGGATTGAACCTGGGACCTTCTGTGTGCCAAGCACCTGCCCTCTCAGTGAGCCACAGCCCCTCCTAAACAGCAGCAGCACTACCTAATAAAAGAAACAACAACAGACAAAGGGAAGTCAACTTTACTAAGGCATATGCCCCTCAGACACCAGGCAGCTCAGGAGACCTCTCACTGGCCTCTGGGAAGTTCACTTTAAACCTTGGTCAATCTATGGGAGAGCAAGGCAGAATGAAAACGGCATCCTGAAATCTCACTTTTCAGAGAAAAAACGATGGGCACAATATACTCAGGGGTTTCCCAGCATTGGCATGCAGGCCTCCACAAGCGAGGGCACCTGCTCAGTCCCACAAGAGGCCCGACCCTCACTCCTTCCTAGTTCTAGGAGAAAAGGCTGTTTCTCAGGCAGCGTTTCTTGAGCTCCAAAGTTTAGAAAGTTATGAGCCAGGCAGGGGTAGGGAACGTTGGTTCTCCAGATTTTTTTTTGCCTACAACTCCCATCAGCCCCAGCCAGCATGGCCAATGGCTGGGGCTGATGGGAGTTGTAGGCAAAAAAAAAACATCTGGAGAGCCAACGTTCCCTACCCCCGGGTGGTTCAGTGCATGAACTCTTATCTGGGAGAACCGGGTTTGATTCCCCACTCCTCCACTTGCACTTGCTGGAATGGCTTTGGGTCAGTCAGAGCTCTGGCAGAGGTTGTCCTTGAAAGGGCAGCTGCTGGGAGAGCCCTCTCACAGTCTGTTGTGGGGGAAGAAGATAGAAGAGGTTGTAAGCCACTCTGAGTCTCTGATTCAAAGAGAAGGGCGGGGTATAAATCTGCAGTCGTCTTCTTCTACTATGAGAAACTATCTCCTCACCCCCAGCTGGGAAGAGGGGCCTCACATCAATATCCTTTGGGATTTCTGCCTATCCAGAGGCTCAGCAGTAGAAAAGCTCAATGCTCCTTCTTAGTTCTCTTGGTCAGGCTGGAGACTTTGGGAAGGAAGAAGTCAGGGGTGGCCACAAAGCTCTGGCCCAGTAAAGAAGCCAAGGAAAAATATGTGCCCTGCATATATGTGCTGGATTTGTACATAGGTGCAGATCCCTACTTAGCCAAACAACTACTGGGCAGTTGGGGAAAAGTCAGCCTCTTAGACTGAGCATCTTCACCTGTAAAACAGAAATTTATCAGTGCAGCTCACAAAACTGCTGTAAAGATAAGGTGCTTTTGAGCACCAAAAGTACTACCTAAAATAGCAAGTGTTAAATGGAACCATTCCCTGCTTCTCTGGGAAGGACCTTTCTTAAATGTCCCCACATGCAGGGCTGGCCCAGCCAATGCACCCTGCCATTAATCTGTTTACACTCTAAAGGTACACGTTGTCTTCTCCCATAATACCACAGGCTCTTTTGAGCTGACAACTTAACCAACCCCACTGGAAAGCAGCAGCAGCACAGCAGCAGCCTTCTCCCTCACCTTGCCCCACTCTCTCAAGCCTACATCTGTAAACTGGCACATGACTCACAATCATGAGGAACTGGGGGGGGGAGGGGGGAATAAGATTTGACCTCCAGGATTCTAACAGCTGCATTCTGTCCCAGTGTCCTCTGACTATAAGTTACCACATCATCTGCTTAACTAGTGTCGACCCATAAGGATCTCCTAGCCCCATGGCAAACAAAGCAGAAGACGACGACAACTGCAGGTTTATACCCCACCCTTCTCTCTGAATCAGAGACTCAGAGCGGCTTACAATCTCCTATATCTTCTCCCCCCACAACAGACACCCTGTGAGGTGGGTGGGGCTGAGAGAGCTCTCCCAGAAGCTGCCCTTTCAACGACAACCTCTGCCAGAGCTATGGCTGACCCAAGGCCATTCCAGCAGCTGCAAGTGGAGGAGTGGGGAAGAAGAAGACTGCAGATTTATACCCTGCCCTTCTCTCTGAATCAGAGACTCAGAGTGGCTTAAAATCTCCTATATCTTCTCCCCCACAACAGACACCCTGTGAGGTGGGTGGGGCTGAGAGAGCTCTCACAGAAGCTGCCCTTTCAAGGACAGAGTCTCAGAGCGGCCTACAATCTCCTTTCCCTTCCTTCCCCACAACAGACACCCTGTGAGGTGGGTGGGGCTGAGAGAGCTCTCACAGAAGCTGCCCTTTCAAGGACAGAGTCTCACAGCGGCCTACAATCTCCTTTCCCTTCCTCCCACACAACAGACACCCTGTGAGGTGGGTGGGGCTGAGAGAGCTTTCACAGCAGCTGCCCTTTCAAGGACAACTCCTGCAAGAGCTATGGCTAACCCAAGGCCATTCCAATAGTTGCAAGTCGAGGAGTTAGGGTTCTCCCAGATAAGAGTCCGCACACTTAACCACTACACCAAACTGGCTCTCTCGTGCACCGTTCCTGGAAGTACCTCCATGTGTGCCCAAAAAAACAATGGAGAATGAATCCAGCTTTTCACATGACCAGCCAAGAAGGGCTGACATTACTGTACTTACAGGCTACCACAAAAAAAATGCAAAAGACACCCTGCGCCTTCCTGGCAGGATCTGGAGAGCGTGGAAGCCACAGCAGCGAGGCCTCTTGTATCCCACCCATCTTTAGCCTGGGCAAACAAAGCAAGCAGCGCCTTCAACAGGTGGTCTTACGTATTTTATATGTTCTGTGACTTGGTCCAACCGATGGTGGCCGTGGCAACCCCCACATACAAATCGCACTCTAGTTCCACTTTGTCATTATAGCACCACAGGCTCTGAGGAACCACAGACACCTGCTTCTCCATCAAACTGCTAGTTAGCCATTTGCAAGAGAGACTGCCAAGCGGTAGTAACTAGTCCTCAGACCATGGGAGTATGGCATACAGGCTGGCTGTGAGTGCTAACTAGCAGGTACTAGATTAACACCCCAAGTGTCACAGGAGGACATGAGAACTCAGTGCCCTACCAGAAAAGTGTAATGTAGCCCTCCAGCAACAAGAAACACCACACTGACAACACGCACCTTCATCGATACCTGCGTTCTCACCGCCAGATTCAAGATGATGATATTGGATTTATATCCCGCCCTCCACTCCAAAGAGTCTCAGAGCAGCTCACAATCTCCTTTACCTTCCCCTCCCACAACACCCTGTGAGGTGGGTGGGACTGAGAGGGCTCTCACAGCAGCTGCCCTTTCAAGGACAGAGTCTCAGAGCAGCCTACAATCTCCTTTTCCTTCCTCCCCCACAATAGACACCCTGTGAGGTGGGTGGGGCTGAGAGAGCTCTGACAGAAGCTGCCCTTTCAAGGACAACTCCTGCGAGAGCTATGGCTGACCCAAGGCCATTCCAGCAGGTGCAAGTGGAGAAGTGGGGAATCAAACCCGGTTCTCCCAGATAAGAGTCCACAAACTTAACCACTACACCAAACCGGCTCTCAACATTTATAGCTTTGGTTTGAGTACAGGAGCAATAAGGTTTGAGTACAGGAGCAACAAGATTTTGGGAGATGAGCTTTTAAGAATCAAAGCTTCCATCATCAGATCTGACTCAAAAGCTTATAACTCAAAAATCTTGCTGTCTCTAACATTTAAAGCTGCACATTTTCAGTACAGGAAACGGCCAAAAAGCTGGGCATACATGGCATTTTAGTCCATCCAGATAAGAAATCCCATACAGACACTGAACAGTATGAATTTCAATTCCTCCTCTAAATGGACAGAGATGGCACTGTGCTTTACATGGCTGTTAAGCGCTCTTTCCTAGCCAAAGCTGCAAGAAAATGCCACAGTTACTTGAATAGCCGTAGGCCAGTTTGAACCAGCTTTTCAAAAAAAAAAAAAAGAAAGAAAAACCAAGCTCTGCTTTCTTTGGTGATGGGTAAAACAAGGAGGAGACTGTCTTCGGTCTCAAGTGCCACCTTCAAAAACAGCAACTGTATTGTTCTAAGATCTGAAGTTCCCATCCACGCTGTGTGGACAAAAACAGCAGCTCTGCTCCTCCAATTATAGATCAAGAATCGAGCCTACTGGCTTCGTAGGCTTTGGAAATTAACTCTGAGGCCCGCTGGTCACACTGCAGGGAGGCCTGAGGGAGGTGACAGGCGGTTGTGGTGCAGAACCGTCACATAATCTGGAGTCCCAAAGTCTGAGGAAAAGGCTGCTGTGTTAACACAAAATCCTTCCGTTACCAGGAAAGCGCTGAATGGCCTGAATGGGTCTCTCAGAACTGAGCACCGCTTCTCTTGCCCCTCCGAGCTTCCAATACTGAACATCAACCTCTCTCAAACACTAGAGCAGCCCCCCCCCCCCCCCCGTCAGCGTGGAATCCCGGGGCAGCACAGTTCTGCCGCCTCTTTATGCTACAGCCAGGCAGAAAACGCTCTGCGGATATTATTAGGGCGCGCTCGCCAAAGTGCAACATCACCAAGGCAATGACCTTTGCATTTAGGGACTTAGCGAAGGCAAGTCACATGCCTCCATCACATGTTCTCTGCCTCTGGTTTGCACTTGGCTTTAAGTTCAAGTCCCTGTTCCGCCCCAATTGAGAGAGCCTGGGAGGGAGGCAAGGGGGGGAGAGAGAGAGAGAGAGAGAGAAGGGGCTGTTTTTATGCTGCAAAGCAGCCAGCCTTCAAGGCGCAGCTGGACAAAAGTCCATTTGACTCTGGGCTTCTGGTTTGTTTGCTCCGCTTGTCTGAGGGGCTCCCGCCACCCTAAAAAACATTTGCAGCGATGCGGAGCAGCAAAATGGCATTCTCATCGAGGGCGGAACTCACTGGGGCTCAAGACAGCAACCTGCGGAAAAGCTCCTTGGCAAGATGCTTCTCAGCACTGGCAGGCGACCGAGACCCCCCCGGCCCCTGCAGCGCCGCTCCTTGCCAAAACAGAGACAAACCGCAGAGCCCAGGAAACAAAGACCACCCGGGAAGTGCGAAGCGGAGCAGATACCTGACTCTTTAAACAAGCCACAATGCCAACCCGCATTACATCCCAAAGCCACCCTTCTCCCAGCTACTGGCTGCCGTTACAGACTGCCCCCAAGCACCCCTGCCCCCACCAATCATTTTTACAGCTTTTCACTGTTTCAAATTCAAACCCCGGCCAGCCACACCTAATTGCCTTTAAAAAATTTTAAAATATCAGGGCTGAAAACTGCCTAAATATCATGGCCTACCTTAGCACCTATCAGCCAACATGCCATACCTCTGTGAGGTGGGAGACCAAGCAAAAAGCTAGAGAGAAAGCAGGGACCTTTCTTTACAAGGCCAAACCTCTTCTTTTTTACCCCCCCCAGTCGAATATGAGCTCTCAAAGAGGACTGCATCAATTTAAAACTAATACACCTAGATTAAATTCAAGGGAGGGCCAGGGAGTTTGAGGTGACTGATCTCACTTGGGGTGGGCAGCCTTGGGTTAAGATGGAAAGAAGACAGAAGAAAACGAGGGAGAAGAAAAAGAAGATCTCAACATTCTATTGGAAAAGTGTAAGAGTTCCGCAGCACAGGCAGGAAAAAAGACTGGCAAATTTGTCTTGCTGTAGTGCCACACCAGCTCTCTGGGAATGAGTCAAAAGGGATGATCAATCCACAGGCTAGATCAGGCCCTTTGAAGCTGTGCCTTTCCCCACCCCCCCTCTTCAGCCATCCCTAATGCCCTGCATCCCACCTCCACTGCAACCACCTAGCTTCTATCCAATGCTTCTGCAAACGGACACTGTATTAAAAAAAAAAGGAATCATCATATCTAACAGCAATAGGTAGCCCCAAAATCTGCAACTGGCATGCTCCTAAAAACCCAGGTTAACCTATGAGGTTTGCAGAGAATATGGAAACTGGAAAAAAAAATGGAGGGGCTTAAACTCCTACCCAAAGTAAACAATGACACCTTGGGTTGCCTAGCAATCCAAGATGCTGCAGGAAAATGAGAAGAACAGAGGATAAAAGGTAGACAATTGGCTGGGGGAAGGGAGGCCTGGGCAGGTGGCAGAGTGGGGAGCAAGCCAGGCAAATGGATAAGGGGAACAAAACAGAAAGCCTGAGTGGGTGTGGAATTGGGTGATTAGGCTGAGGACCAAAAGAGGGAACAGACAGGCCGTGAGCCAAGCTAGTGTTTGGGGGGGGGGGGAGATGAGGGTAGAGAGACAATTTCCCCTCCCTTATACAAAGTAGCTCTCTCACAGCTACTCATGTAGTTTAAAGCTACTCATGTATGGAAGTGCACCTGGGAAAGCAGAAACAGTGGCAACTGGGAACAACAAAGTGTGTGGGGGGGAAGAGACTGGACACACCTCAAGCCCTACTACTAAGAAGCCATACGTAGAGTGCAGAAACCATACAAAAGGCCTGAGAGAAAAAAAAAGCATTACAGTTGGCACACAGTCGTTTCCTCTACATTTATTTTTGCACTGCTTTTCCTCCAAGAAACTCAGAACAAAACATTTGAAGCACCAGAGGGGAAAGAAGTCAGAGAAGTCAGGTCAGGCCCAAAGGTAGTGAAGCAGGTAGCAAAGCCTTTCTGCCACAAGGCCTAAAGCACTGATGGCAGGGAGCAGGGCACACACAATAAGGTTTTCAGAAGCACCTAAGAAACCGACAAAATTTTCAGAGTAGAAGCACTCCCACTGTGGATGCACAGAGGACAGGTTCAAGCGGAACCTCAGGCGAAGCTAGACAGAAAGTGGTGGAAGCTGTAATGTTGTATAAAGGCCTATGGATGGATACATACATATCCAGTTTCCCAAAACCACCACGTTTCAGAGACTTCTCCAGCCCCACAAAAGAATGCAACGTGACGGTGTTCAACCAGAAAGCCCTTCCACTATTGAAGACTGCACCCTACCTCCACAGGTACACAGAGAGCTCCCATTCTGCTATTTTTATAGTCATAAATGAGCCACAGAGCTATAGCGTTTTAAGTGTCAGACTAGGACTTGGAAGACTCAGATTTGAAACCTAACTCTGCCATGCTAGGTGACCTCGGCCCAGGCTAACCTACCTCACAAAGCTGTTTTGAGGATAAAATAAGAGGAAAGGAAAAAGATTAAAGTCGTTGTGGGTCCCTATTGGGGAAGAAAGGCAAGGTGTAAATGAACTAAATAAAAATAATTCGGGAGGCCCCTCCAATGCTGAAGATTGCATCCTACCAACCCAGTTATTCAGATCGCTCCCAATTCCTGTATACTTACAGCTATAAAATGGGTAGCTTACTGGTGACATCCATGAGTATGCACAAAGAGATTCCCCCTGCCACAAACACACAACACCCTTTTAAGAGGCCTGAATGAGAGTCGCCAGCACAACAGAGTCCCTTTAGCAGAACTAAATGTTCAACATGTGTCTTTGCACGCATTCAGATGCCTTTTCACCATCCCCACCGTCAGTGGTAGGTCTCTTTACAAACTCGGAGCTTCAGATCACGTGAGGAAATTAAACAAACCTTGCATTCATAGAATCACAGAGTTGGAAGGGACCTCCAGGGTCATCTAATCCAACCCCCTGCACAATGCAGGAAACTCACCAACACCTCCCCCTAAATTTACAGGATCTTCATTGCTGTCCGATGGCCATCTAGCCTCTGTTTAAAAACCTCTAAGGAAGGAAAACCCACCACCTTCTGAGGAAGGAAACCTGTTCTACTGAGGAACAACAGGAAAGACACGGGTTAGATGTCTCCAGAGGACCAACAAGCTCAGGCCACACACGTGTAGGCAGGGGACAGCGACACACACCATGGACTGTGGCTTAGTCGTGGCTGCCCACCACAGCCATGAGCCGTGTCCCATTTGCCCCCATTGTGCTGATGCATGTAACCAGGTGCCCAGAGTAGGCATGCCAATCCTACTGGGGGGGGGGGCAGGAGATCCCCCCGTTTGGGAGATCAGAAAACGGGGGGAGGGGAGGGAAATCTCTGCTGGGCACTCCATTATTCCAATGGAGACCAATTCCCATAGGGTATAATGGAGAATTGATCCGTGGGTATCTGGAGTCCTGAAGGGGGGGGGGCTGTTCTTTTGAGATAAGGGCACCAGATTTGCAGCATAGCAGAAGAAGAAGATATTGGATTTATATCCCACCCTCCACTCCAAAGAGTCTCAGAGCTGCTCACAATCTCCTTTCCCTTCCTCCCGCACAACAGACACCATGTGAGGTGGGTGGGGCTGGAGAGGGCTCTCCCAGCAGCTGCCCTTTCAAGGACAACCTCTGCCAGAGCTGTGGCTGACCCAAGGCCATTCCTGCAGGTGCAAGTGGAGGAGTGGGGAATCAAACCCGGTTCTCCCAGATACGAGTCCGCACACTTAACCACTGCACCAAACTTGCTCTCCACCTGATGACTCTTCTCAAAATGCTTTCCGTGTTTCGAAAGGAATGGACCAGGGGGTCCAATTCTATGAGCCCCGAAAAGAGGTGCCCCTAGCCTTCACTACTTCCAATGGAGAGAAGGCATTTAAAAGGCGTGCGGTCCCTTGAAACGTGATGGCCGGAGCTCCCTTGGGATGCTCGCCGCCACCTGGCTCCGCCCCCGAGGTCTCCCGGCTCCGCCCCCAGAGCCCCCCGGTGTTTCCTGAAGGGGGCTCGGCAGCCCCGGCGCGGCGCACCTGGTAGACGGAGGCCTTGGGCAGGTCGAGGCAGACCGTGCAGCAGAGCACCGAGTAGAGCCGCTCCTCCAGCTTGACGCCGCCGCCGCCTCCCTCGGCCCCGCCCGGCAGCTTCAGTCGCTTCTTGGGCGGCGCGTCGGAGTCTCGGTCGGCGCCGGGCTCGGGCTGCCCTTGCCGGGCCCCGCCGCCGCCGCCCCCTCCTCCCGCCCCGCCAGCCCCGAGCAGCAGCAGCGGCGGCCCCGGCTCCTCCGCGCCCCCCGGGCCGGGCCCCGCCGCCTCCCCCACCACGCCGGCCGCCGCCACGCCGCCCCCGCCGCCGGGCTCCCGCTCCTCGGGCCCCGACATGCTGCCGCCGCTGCTGCTGCTTCACCCGGCCGTGCCCAGGACCAGGCCCGGCCCCGCCGCCTCAGACGCCGCCATCTTTGCTGGGCCTCCGCGCTCCTTCCCCGTCGCCGCCAGCCGCGGCCCCGCCCACCGAGCGCCCGGCCAATCCCCGGCCGGCCCCTCTGTCGCCTCAGCCGGCCTCGCCCGCCAATGGCGTCGCGCAGAGACAGACGGCCGCCCGGTCCAATCGGGAGCGCGGGTTCGAGATGGACGGCCGGCCGGCAGGACGCCCCTCCTTCAGACGCTCCCCGCTCAGCCAATCCTCAGCCGGCCTCGCCCGCCAATGGCGTCGCGCAGAGATAGACGCCCGCCCGGTCCAATCGGGAACGCGGGTTCGAGATGGACGGCCGGCCGGCAGGACGCCCCTCCTTCAGACGCTCCCCGCTCAGCCAATCCTCAGCCGGCCACGCCCACCAATGGCGTCGCGCAGAGATAGACGGCCGCTCGGTCCAATCAGAAGCGCGGGTTCGAGATGGGCGGCCGGCCGGCAGGACGCCCCGCCTTCAGACGCTCACAGCTCAGCCAATCCTCAGCCGGCCACGCCCGCCAATGGCGTCGCGCAGATATAGACGGCCGCTCGGTCCAATCAGAAGCGCGGGTTCGAGATGGACGGCCGGCCGGCAGGACGCCCCTCCGTCAGACGCTCCCAGCTCAGCCAATCCTCAGCCGGTCACGCCCGCCAATGGCGTCGCGCACAGATAGACGCCCACTCTGTCCAATCAGGAGCGCGGGCTCGTAATGGACGGCAGTCAGGACGCCCCTCCTTCACACTCTCCCCACTCAGCCAATCGTCGCCCGTGGAAGGAGGAGCCGCCTGGGCAGCACAGAAGACGAATCGCGTCGCCCGGTTCTGATGTGTCGCTCAGCCTCCCGTCACTGGGCGGAGTCAGTGACGTCACGGAGAGGCCTGGCTCTGCCTATTCACACGTTCAATTAGTCCCGCTGAGCAGACACGTGTCTGTCAGGGCAGCTCACCTACCCTCAGCCCACACGTGTGTAATGGGGGGACCAGTCCAGGCCTTCCCATGTTAGCATTTAGGGTGCCAAAGTGGGCCATGATAGCCAGGCAGTCTTCAACCCTGTAGAACCAGACTTGGAAGGGACCTCCAAGGTCATCTAGTCCAACCCCCTGCACAATGCAGGAAACTCACAAATACCTGCCCCTAAATTCACAGGACGTGGCACAGAATGTTAAATCTGCAGTACTGCAGTCTGAACTCTCTGCTCACGCCCAGAGTTCAATCCCCAGCGGAAGCTGCGTTTTCAGGTAGCCGGCCTGAGGTTGACTCAGCCTTCCATCCTTCCTAGGTCAGTCAAACGAGCACCCAGCTTGCTGGGGGGAAAGTGGAGATGACTGGGGAAGGCCATGGCAAACCACCCCGTAAAAAGTCTGCCGTGAAAACCTTGTGATGCGACATCACCCCAGAGTCGGACACGACTGGTGCTCGCGCAGGGGTCTACCTTTTTAAATTCACAGGATTTTCGTTGCTGTCAGATGGCCATCTAGTCCTGACCTTAACAAAAACGTTTCTAGCAAGGAGGCCTAGTAAAGAAGCAAAAAAAGCCACCAGTGAGTTCTGCCGGCAGTGCCGGATTAAACCCTGTGGAGGCCCCCTAGACAGTCAAAATATTGGAGGGGGGGGCCTTGCAAATTGTCTCAGTCGGAATGCCCACCCTGACGCCCGCAGCCCCTCCACTGCAACCTGCAGGAGAGCCAGTTTGGTGCAATGGTTAAGTGTGCGGACTCTTATCTGGGAGAACCGGGTTTGATTCCCCACTCCCCCACTTGCACCTACTGGAATGGCCTTGGGTCAGCCATAGCTCTGGCCGAGGTTGTCCTCTGGCCGAGGCAGTCGCTGTGAGAACCTCTCTAGCCCCACCCACCTCACAGGGTGTCTGTTGTGGGGGAGGAAGGGAAAGGAGATTGTGAGCCACTCTGAGACTCTTCGAAGTGGAGGGTGGGATATAAATCCAATATCTTCTTATCTTCTTCTTTTTCAAAAGCCCCTTTTACTAAGCTGCAGGGGAGAGGCAGAGAGAGGCAAACTTGGCAACTACACCAGCAGCTGCACCAGGCAAGTTAGGCAAAGAGCGGCTCAGTTGCCGGCTGCATGTGCAGGATGGGAGGGCTGCAAGCAGGGAGAAAACTGAGTGGGGGGGCAGCCTGGGCCCCTAAAGGCATGGGGGCCCATAGGCCGTGCCTACTTTGCCTACTTGTTAATCCGGCCATGTCTGCCAGGCGGCTGCTGCTGCTTTAGCTCTTGGGGCTTCCTGCGCTGAGAGAACAAGATGGGCGGGGAGCACCCAGAATTGCTGTCAAGGGATGGGGGTGTGGAGATGCCAGATCCTGCCTGGAAAATTCTTGCAGATTTGGGAGTTGGGCCTGAGGAGGACGGAGACCACAGTGGGGTACAATGCCATAGAATGCACCCTCCGAAGCATCCCTTTTCTCCAGGAGAACTGATCTTAAAAAGTAAAGCTAGTCCCCTGTGCAAACACCAGTCGTTTCCGACTCTGGACTGATGTTGTATCACGACATCTTCACGGCAGCCTTTTTACAGGGTGGTTTGCCATTGCCTTCCTCAGTCATCTCCACTTTACCCCCAGCAAGGTGGGGACCTCCTTTGACCAACCTCGGAAGGATGGAAGCTGAGTCAACCTCGAGCCGGCTACTTGAACCCAGCTTCCACCGGGATCGAACTCAGGTCGTGAGTAGAGCTTGGACTGCAGTAACTGCAGCTCCACTGAGCTGCAATTCCAGGGGATCCCCAGGTCTAGAAGCTAGAAGCTAGCATCCCTAGCATCATCTGAGCTCAGTAGGCCTTGCCTCTTAAGACAATGTGCTTGACCTAGAAAGGAGCAAGAACGCAGGAGCACTTTAATCACTAACAAAACTTGTGGCAGGGGGATTGAGCTTTTCGTGAGTCACTGCTCACTCTTCAGGTACGGCTGGAATGGAAGCCTGTCTCTCTTCATACCTTGGAGAATGGAATATTTGCAAGATGCTGATGGACAATAGCAGCTGATGACAATAGCAAGCATAATTAGATTCGGTGTGATATGCAGAAAAGGTCGTAGGTGTGAGAAATCAGCATGGGCAATGAGATAGGAAACCTAGGTCTCGTTCAGACCAGGTGGATACATCATCTCGAGCTTCATGATCCGTTCCAGTTCAGGAGTTTCTCTTTCTAATACCCTTTGAAACGTCTTTTACAACGACATTTCTCTTACAGCTTTTACCTGTTGGATACACATATGCCTTCTCCAACTAAGAGGTGGACATTATAAATCCTTCTTTCTGAAGGGCTACTGTTCTCTTCAGATGGCTGCCTGTTTCCCCTTCCTGCTTGGGACTTCCGACCGTAAAATGTCTTTGTGACACTCCTCCCTATACTTTGGCTTAGCAGCTTGACACATGGTTGCTGGTGCTCCTCCCTATATTTTACTTTTGTCTCTGCCATTTTTATTCTTCCCTTCCTCTGAGATGTACCTGGTTCTTGTGTCCCATTTTGCCCTCATAACAACTCTGTGGGGGGTTTAGGCAGGGGGATGGTGACTAACCCTAGGTCGCCAAGTGTGTTTCATCATGATTCACAGTTGCTGTCAAGATGCCTTGCCAGTTTTTCATTCTGTTCTCTGAAGTACTTTCATTTCCCTGCCTTACATTGCGCCTATCTCTGTGTACAGTTATCACATTCCTTTTCTGCCTAGTCTCAAGCGTTACCAGGGGCTACCAAGGTCACTCTTGCGAGATTATGTGCACCTGCGAAGGGGCCTGAGAAAGACTTGGGCGGGAAGGATTGTTGCTTCACGCTTTCTTTTGAACATGTAACGGTTTTCGCTAAAGCTATAAGAGAAGGGCGAAAGTCCGCCAAGTCAGTTTTCGCAAAGTCCGTCCTGCCTTGGACTGCTGTGTATCAATAAAGTACCATTCATGAAATGGACCATGTGTGATCACTGAACTTCTGGGGTCTTGGCAGCCGCCCCCCTTTAATAGCAACAACTTAAACATCGGAATCATTCATAGGCAGGAGAAACTGCTTAACTAAGGACATGTTAAATTAGAATTAAAAGAAAATCTCGAATTAGCATGGTGATCAACCTTTTGCAGTGTATACATTTATTCTAGTCTCTCAACAAACTTCAAGACACAGAGAACCTTTTCTCCCTCTCCTATAACACCAGAACTCACATATGGATGGACAACAGATTCAGGTCTGAGAAAAAGTAAGGGCATGCTCACCCAAAGAAGAAATGTACGTTGTGGAACTCATTTTCGCATGATGTAGCGAAAATGCTGAAAACTGCTGAGCAGTCAGGTTAAAACTGATAAAAGGAAGTACTTCTTCTGGAAGTAACGTGGAATTCACTGCCACAGGAGGTGGTGGCAGCTACAAGCATAGCAATCTTCAAGAAGGGACTGGATAAGCAAATGGAACAGAGGTCCATCAGTAGCTACTAGCTACAGCGTATTGTTGGAACTCTCTGTCTGGGGCAGTGATGCTCTGTATTCTGGTGTTGCGGCACAGTGGAAGGGCTTCTAGCCCCACTGGTGGACCTCTTGATGGTACTTGGGTTTTTTGACCACTGTGTGACACTGAGTGTTGGACGGGATGGGCCATTGGCCTGATCCAACAGGGCTTCTCTTTTGTTCTTATGAAGACTGCGAAATTGCATGGCTTTAACAAGGCTAGCCAGATCCAAGGAGGAGAGGTCCATTGATGGCTATTTCCCCCATGATTAAATCAGGAGTGTCAAACATGCGGCCTGGGGGCCGAATCAGGCCCCCAAAGGGCTCTTATCAGGCCCTTGAACAACTGGCTGTCATCTGCTTCCTTCTCCCTCTCTCTTGCTTCCTTCTGCATCACAGCTTGCTTTGCAAGGCTTACTCAATTGCAAGGGAGCTACAGAGCAAAACCTCTGTTTGGCTGAATCTCCTCCCTTGTGGAGGAAGGGGGGGGAGAGCTTGCTTTTCCAGGCTCTCTCAATCACACAGCAGAGCTACTGAGCCAAGCCTCTCTTCCTTCTAGTGGCTGAGGCTCCTCCCCCTCCTGGTCTCCTGGGGAAGGAAGGAAAGAGCCAGAGCTTCCTTTGCCCAGTTCCCTGGATCACTTGGGAGAGATACAAAGAAAGCAACGAAAGACCACCAAGTGCTAATGCTTTAAGAAGATGATATTGGATTTATATCCCGCCCTCCACTCAGAGTCTCAGAGCGGCTCACAATCTCCTATATCTTCCTCCCCTCACAACAAACACTCTGTGAGGTGGGTGGAGCTGAGAGGGCTCTCACAGCAGCTGCCCTTTCAAGGACAACTCCTGCGATAGCTATGGCCAACCTAAGCCCATTCCAGCAGGTGCAAGCGGAGGAGTGGGGAATCAAACGCGGTTCTCCCAGATAAGAACCACTACACCAAACTGGCTCTCTAATCAGCCGCTTTCATGAGCAAGATGGGTCAAGGGCAGGCATATTTTGAGTCTGAGAAGGGGCCGTGGCTTAGCGGTAGAGTGTCCACTTTGCATGCAGAAGATCCCAGATTCTAACCCCTGGCAGCATCTTCAGCCAAAAGGACCCGGGAGGAAGGGATGTGAAAGACCTCCGCTTCAGACCCTGCAGAGCGGCTGCCAGTCTGAGAAGACCGGGATGACTTTGGTGGACTGAAACAGCGAATTCAGTATAAGGCAGCTTCACGCTTCCCTCTTTGGAAAAACTGCTGAAGGATCAATAGACATTTCTGCTGTCTGAAGCAGTCTGAGGAGCGCTGAGACATCTGTGAACTACCCTTGCCGTTCAAGGGCTGGAAAGGAGGCAAAGGAAACCCTGATGTGAAGAGGAGGAAGACGTGCAGCCTTGTTTGAGAGTCTGACGAATATGGAGAAAGTGCCAGGAGCATGAACAGGAGAAGAACGGAGCCCTTGGCGTGCACATTGCAATGTTCTCTTAATACCTTAGAACGGGTGGCCAACGGTCGCTCTCCAGATGTTTTTTGCCTACAACTCCCATCAGCCCCAGCCAGCATGCTGGCTGGGGCTGATGGGAGTTGCAGGCAAAAAAACATCTGGAGAGCGACCGTTGGCCACCCCTGCCCTAGAATCTCCAGTTCCCAAGAGATTGATGGCACACGGGCACTGCATTTAAGCCGGGGATCAACCGCTGGGCCAGCTTTGTGAAAGATACAGTCCACAGTTTAGGGTTGCCAATCCCCAGGTGGGGGCGGGGGATCCCCCCCCCTTTGGAGGCCCTCCCCCCACTTCAGTGCCATCAGAAAACGGGGGGGAGGGGAGGGAATGTCTGCTAGGCACTCCATTATTCCCTATGGAAACCAAATCGCATAGGATATAATGGAGAATTGATCCGCAGGAATCTGGGGCTCGGTGTGTGGGGGTCTGTTTTTGAGGGAGGAGTGCCAATTTTCAGCATAGCATCGAGTGCCTGTCCCCAAAATACCCTCCAAGTTTCAAAAAGATTGGACCAGGGGGTCCAATTCTATGAGCTGCCAAAGAAGGCGCCCCTATCCTTCGTTATTTCTAACGGAGGGAAGGCATTTAAAAGCTGTGCGGTCCCTTTAAAAGTGATGGTGAGAATTCCCTTTGGAGTTCAAATTGTGCTTGTCACAACCTTGCTCCTGACTCCACCCCCAATGTCTCCTGGCTCCACCCCCCAAAGTCCCTAGCTATTTTTTGAATTGGATTTAGCAGCCCTACCACAGCTATACAAATGGCAGCGCTGTGTTTGCAGCACGAGTGCTGAAAGCTCACGGAGGCCTCCAGGTGAGTCAGAGGGGAGCTCTTGCATCCCCTCTCCAGCAAGGCTCCGGAAGGAGGCCGCTCCCTTGCGAAAGGGCCGGGCTTTGCAGACTGCCCCCCCTCAGCACCCGCAGTGGCTGTAGTAGCCCTCTTCTTGCAGCGGGGTCTGGACGCCGCTGCGCTGAAACTCCTTTTTGAGGAAGAGGTGCTCCACCACCTCCTGCAGGCACCGATCCACGTTCTCACCTGGAAGGGAAGCAGAAGGGACCTTCAGCCAGCTGTCGAGAGCAGCACAACCAAGGCAAAAGGGGGGGGGGAGGCTTGAGCGGCCTATAGATGGGAGTTGTCACATTCAGAAGACCCTAAATCAGGGGGCCAAACGTGGCCCAGGGGACGAAGCAGGGCCTCGGAGGGCTCCCGAAGATCCTGTGAATTTAGGGGGAGGTATTTGTGAGTTTCCTGCATTGTGCAGAGGGCTGGACTAGATGACCCTGGAGGTCCCTTCCAACTCTAGGATTCTATGTTTTAACTGGACTTTCCTTCCTGAGAGGTTTTTCTACAGAGGCTTGATGGCCCTCTGACAGCAATGCAGATCCTGTGAATTTAGGGGGAGGGGTTTGTGAGTTTCCTGCATTGTGCAGGGGGTTGGACTAGATGACCCTGGAGGTCCCTTCCAACTCCATGATTCTATCACACACACACCCCCCACAAGCAACTGGCTGTCATCTGCTTCCTTCTCCCTCTGTCTTGCTTCCTTCTGCATCACAGCTTGCTTTGCCAGGCTTGCTCAATCACGCTGAAGCTACAGAGCAAAACCTCTATTTTCTCCATTAAAGACATTAAAGGGAGAGCTCTCTCAGCCCCACCCACCTCACAGGGTATCTGTTGTTGGGGAAGAATATAAAGGAGATTGTAAGCCACTCTGAGTCTGATTCAGAGAGAAGGGTGGGGTATAAATCTGCAATTCTTCTTTTTCTTCTTCTTTTGCCTTCTGTCTTTCCCAGCATCAGGGTCTTCTCCCGGGAGTGCTCCCTTCTCATTGGGTGGCCAAAGTATTTGAGCTTCTCTCTGAATCAGAGACTCAGAGCAGCTTACAATCTCCTTTACCTTCCTCCCTTCCTCCCCCACGACACCCTGTGAGGTGGGTGGAGCTGAGAGGGCTCTCACAGCAGCTGCCCTTTCAAGGACAACCTCTGCCAGAGCTATGGCTGACCCAAGGCCATTCCAGCAGGTGCAAGTGGAGGAGTGGGGAATCAAACCTGGTTCTCCTGGATAAGAGTCCACACACTTAACCACTACACAAACTGGCTCTCTAGAAGAAGGGGACGGCAAAAGAGGAGATGGTTGGACAGCGTTACTGATGTCACTAACATGGATTTGAGCAGACTTCGGAGGATGGTGGAAGACGGGAGGGCCTGGCGTGACTTGGTCCAGGGGGTCGCAAAGAGTCGGACTCGACTGTGCGACTGAACAACAACCACCTCCATTCCAGCATGCTTGAAATAGCATATAGCGAGCTACAATCGAGACACATTTCTAGGGATCTGTTATGTATGTAGAATTATGTCAAGTATCTGGGTATTCCTATTTAGCTCATTGGAGCCGGAAGAACGGAGCTTGGGGAACTAGGAACAATGGACAGCAGGATCCTGATACCTGCTTCCCTACACCAATCATAGGTCCCGGCCAGTTTGAATGGACCAATAACCTGCTAGCACAGGAACCCAGAGTTGTATATAGTTGGGGCCTGGTTGGCCAATTGCCGGTCTTGTTAGTGCAGCCATCTACCATGCTGCCTCTAATAAAGAGCTGTTATCACTGTTACGTCTCCTCAGTGCCTTGAACCCACTATATTATAGGATCCCAAAGAAAGATTCAACACAGAGATGGCAGTGAAGGAGGTTTATCTGCACATCCCTTGTTGCTGCCCCACCCCTGGGGTGTGCGCGATGCACACCTGCAAAGCACACCTTCTTAGAAGGCACCAGGGACAGAACATGCCCTGCTTCCCTTCATTATTTGTTCTCTCTCTCCCACACACACACACATTCCTGCAGCGGTCTGGGAATCTCGTCCTCCTCTTCCCTGTTGAACCGGCCGAATCACTCTTCTTCGTGGCACAGAGACCCGCCTTGGGTTTGGCAGCCGGATGGATAATTATCATCGTCCCTCCCGGCCGCCATCGCTGCCATTTCACCCAAAGTCTGGTCCATAATATTTCTGGTACCGAGCATAAAGTTTCTAGTGGGGGTTACCACATCTCTGCAAGCCCGGAAATATGTATTTATTTACATAGTTTGTAACCTGCCTTTCTCCTCAGTTTTATCCTCACAACAGCCCAGAGAGGGAGGTTAGGCTGAAAATGTTGAACACAGGGGAGGCCAAACTGTGGTTCGGGAGCCACACGTGGCTTTTTCACATATGATATTGGATTTATATCCCGCCCTATACTCTGAATCTCAGAGTCTCAGAGCAGCTCACAATCTCCTTTAGCTTCCTCCCCCACAACAGGCGCTAAGAACATAAGAGAAGCCATGTTGGATCAGGCCAGTGGCCCATCCAGTCCAACACTCGGTGTCACACATAAGAGAAGCCATGTTGGATCAGGCCAGTGGCCCCTCCAGTCCAACCTTCTGTGTCACATAAGAACACAAGAGAAGCCGTGTTGGATCAGGCCAATGGCCCCTCCAGTCCAACACTCTGTGTCACATAAGAACATAAGAGAAGCCATGTTGGATCAGGCCAGTGGCCCATCCAGTCCAACACTCAGTGTCACATAAGAACATAAGAGAAGTCGTGTTGGATCAGGCCAATGGCCCATCCAGTCGAACACTCTGTGTCACAGAAGAACATAAGAGAAGCCATGTTGGATCAGGCCAATGGCCCCTCCAGTCCAACACTCTGTGTCACATAAGAACATCAGAGAAGCCATGTTGGATCAGGCCAATGGCCCCTCCAGTCCAACACTCTGTGTCACATAAGAACATAAGAGAAGCCGTGTTGGATCAGACCAGTGGCCCCTCCAGTCCAACACTCTGTGTCACATAAGAACATAAGAGAAGCCATGTTGGATCAGGCCAGTGGCCCATCCAGTCCAACACTGTGTCACACAGTGGCCAAACAAAACTCAAACCCAAGTGCCATCAAGAGGTCCACGAGTGGGGCTAGAAGCCTTTCCACTGTGCCCTCCTCCCAAGCAACAGAATGAACCTTACTCTATGAGGTGGGTGGGGCTGAGAGAGCTCTCCCAGAAGCTGTCCTTTCAAGGACGGCTCTGCGAGAGCTATGGCTGACCTAAGGCCATTCCAGCAGCTGCAAGTGGAGGAGTGGGGAATCAAACCCGGTTCTTCCAGATAGAGTCCACTCACTTAACTACACCAAACTGGCTCTCTTGAAGCCCCTACTGCCCTGTTGAGAGAAGGCATTTGTCTCTTTAAATCACTTCTCCCAGCCAAGTCAGTCAGCGGTGAAGTTGCTTTCTTTCCACCTCTTCCTCCCTCCTCCCCCCTTTCTTTCCACCTTTCCTTCCTTGTGGCTCTCAAACATCTGACATTCATGTCTTGCGGCTCTCGAATGTCTGATATTCATGTCTTGTGGCTCTCAAACATCTGGCATTTATTCTATGAGGCTCTTGTGTTAAGCAAGTTTGGCCACCATTGGTCTAATGTTATGCCACAAGCTTCCATGATACAGTGGGGATTCAAACGCAGGATGCCCAGATCTTAGTCCAACACTCTCATTACTACACCACACTGGTATTGCAGAAAAATTTGGAGTGGTCCCTTTATGAAAGCAACCCATGGAAGTTTTAAGCCATTTTTACACTGTTTGAAGTACTTAAAGAATTGCGGCATGCCTATAAGTTTGTAGATTTAGCTGCTAGGATAGGATCTAGGTCAGTAGAAGAGAGTTTATCTGAGGTGAATCTTAGATGGGAAGATGCTAAAAAAGAAGTATTCTGGTGAAAAAGATGTTTTGGGTTAGCAGGGTGGGAAAAATCATAAGAACATAAGAGAAGCCATGTTGGATCAGGCCAATGGCCCATCCAGTCCAACACTCTGTGTCACACAGTGGCCAAAAACCCCAAATGCTATCAGGAGGTCCGTCAGTGGGGCTAGAAGCCCTTCCACTTTGCGCCCCCCCCCCCAAGCACCAAGAATACAGAGCATCACTGCCCCAGACAGAAAGTTCCAACAATACACTGTGATTAGTAGCCACTGATGGACCTCTGTTCCATGTGTTTATCCAATCCCCTCTTGAAGCCAGCTATGCTTGTGGCCGCCACCACCTCCTGTGGCAGTGAATTCCACGTGTTAATCACCCTTTGGGTGAAGAAGGACTTCCTTTTTTTCATTCTAACACAACTGCTCAGCAATTTCATTGAATGTTCACGAGTTCTCGTATTGTGAGAAAGGGAGAAAAGTACCTCTTTCTCCACCTTCTCTGTCCCATGCATAATCTTGTAAACCTCTATCATGTCACCCCACAGTCGACGTTTCTCCAAGCTAAAGAGCCCCAAGCGTTTTAACCTTTAATTAGATAAGAGGAGAAGTTCTCAGTGGATAGTAGCTGAGCCCAGCTTGAGGTCTAAAGAAAGATGGACACTAGCCAGTATGGGGTGCCCATCTGCACTTGCAGCTGGTGAGAAAATTGTCAGATTGACCTGAGAAGAGAGCTATCATCAGTGCTAACGAAGAGAAGAGAAGAGAAGAGAAGAGAAGAGAAGAGAAGAGAAGAGAAGAGAAGAGAAGAGAAGAGAAGAGAAGAGAAGAGAAGAGAAGAGAAGAGAAGAGAAGAGAAGAGAAGAGAAGAGACTATATAAGCTTCAGAAATTTCCCACTACTGATAGAGTCAGAGAGCTATGAAGCTCCTCTGGGCAGGTTAGCCACCAAGTTTGGTTAAAATCTTTGACTAAAGACTTGGCTGATAGAATTTAGAGAAGAGAAAAATTAAGTCACCTGGGGACTGGCAACCCCAGCCCCTCCCTACCTGTCTTGGCCGACACTCTGTACTTCCCGGAGGTGCTGTGCTCGGTGGCAAACCTCTCGGCCTTCTCCTCAGGGACGTGGCTCTCCAGGTCACTCTTGTTGCCCAGGAGGAAGAGGTCAGCTAAGAAAGGCAGGAGGGAAGAGAGGGCGCTCTGAGAAAAGGGAGTTCTCCGGCCACAGACCCCTTTCACATCACTTACTTGAGACCCTGGAGAGCCGCTGCCAGTCTGAGTAGAAAATACTGACTTTGATGGACTGAGGGTCTGATTCAGTATAAGGCAGCTTCATATGTACTGCCTAGTCTTTCCTAACAGAAGATGCTGGAGACTGGACCTGGGAGGGACCTTCTGTGTGCCAGGCGGATGCTTTCCCACTCTGCCACGGCCCCTCCCCAGAAGCTCTGGTGGGACAGGAGTAGACCCCCTTCTGTATAATCAGGCAGGAAGCAATATGCCAGAGGTGGCCAAGCTGCAGCTCAGGAGCCACGTATCTATGGGACAGCCTCTCCCCATATGTGCCCCAGAGATCACTACGATCTGGCACACAACGTCTGCTGACCATCCCTGGCCTGAAGGACGTCTGTCTTGCCTCAACCAGGGCCTTTTCAGCCTTGGCCCCAGCCTGGGAGAATCAGCTCCCTCTAGAGATCCGGGCCCTCGCCGAATTGTTATCTTCCTGTAGGGCCTGTAAAACAGAGCTATTCCGCCAGGCCTTTGGTTGAGGCAGCGGGCGGCCTACTCCACCGGCTGGCCCTATGTGGCGACCTATCTCTGCCGGAACATAAATTTATTTTATTTGCTATCCTCGGTTCAGATACTATGTGCCCAACTGAGCCGCCATTATTCATTTGTAGGATCTGTCAAACTATCGTCCACATCGCTCTGGTTTTAACTGTTGTTTTTAGAATGTTGTGATCCACCCTGAGCCCATCCTTGGGAAAGGGCGGACTATAAATTGCCTAAAATAATTAAATAAATGAATAAAATGGAGCTCTTTCACGTAAGAACATAAGAGAAGCCATGCTGGATCAGGCCAATGGCCCCTCCAGTCCAACACTCTGTGTCACATAAGAACATAAGAGAAGCCATGTTTGATCGGGCCAATGGTTCCTCCAGTCCAACACTCTGTGTTACATAAGAACATAAGAGAAGCCATGTTTGATCAGGCCAATGGCCCCTCCAGTCCAACACTCTGTGTTACATAAGAACATAAGAGAAGCCCTGTTGGATCAGGCCAGTGGCCCCTCCAGTCCAACACTCTGTGTCACATAAGAACATAAGAGAAGCCCTGTTGGATCAGGCCAATGGCCCCTCCAGTCCAACACTCTGTGTCACATAAGAACATAAGAGAAGCCGTGTTGGATCAGACCAGTGGCCCCTCCAGTCCAACACTCTGTGTCACATAAGAACATAAGAGAAGCCCTGTTGGATCTGGCCAATGGCCCCTCCAGTCCAACACTCTGTGTCACATAAGAACATAAGAGAAGCCCTGTTGGATCAGGCCAATGGCCCCTCCAGTCCAACACTCTGTGTCACATAAGAACATAAGAGAAGCCATGTTAAATCAGGCCAATGGCCCCTCCAGTCCAACACTCTGTGTCACATAAGAACATAAGAGGAGCCCTATTGGATCAGGCCAATGGCCCCTCCAGTACAACACTGTGTCACACAGGGGCCAATATGTGTGTGTGTGTGTGTGTGTGTGTGTATATACACACACTGTGGCTAATAGCCACTGATGGACCTCTGCTCCTTATTTTTATCCAATCCCCTCTTAAAGCTGGCTATGTTTTAACACAAATTTTCACACATATTGTGTGGCTCTCAAAGCCCCCACTGCTCCATCGGCCCCCACTGCTCCATCGGCCAACTTCTCTCTTTAAATCACTTCTCCAAGTCAAGCCAGCCAGCAGCTTGGAGAACGCATAGAAAGTGAAAGTTGCTTTCTTTCCACCTGTCCCTACCCCCCATGCATTTGCCTGCTTCAGCGGGGAGGGTGGGATACAAATTAAAAATTATTCTTATTCTTATTATTCTTTCCTTCTCTCTCTCTCAAACATCTCATATTCCATGTCTTGCGACTCTCGGACATCTGGTGGTTATTCTGTTTGGGTCTTAAGCAGGGGTCGTTTTGGAGAAAAACAGGTGGTGGAGCTCATTAGCATAACATTAGCATATGCCGCCACCACCCCATCCAAAAGCAACCTGATGCAAGAAAGGAGAGCCCCAGGTGAGCAAGGTCTGCGTCGGCTGGCTAGAGATCCAGTCAGCCCAAGCAGACCTTGCTTGCCTGGGGTTCTCCTGAGCTGTCCCACTCCCAGTCCAGCAAACTACCTGCTGCCCCAAATCACAGAAGAAGTGGAGAAAGGGTGGCACAGGCTTCTCCAGGGGTTGATGAGGGCTGCTGAGGATGTGGCAAAGCCCCTGATGGCTGGCTGGCTGCCCGCTCTCCTAATCCAGGGATTGTTATGCAGCTGCACCTCCTATTCAATGGACAAGGTAGATGGGGAGGAAGAGGGGAAACCCTCAGAAAGGTTCAGGAGCTGCTTTCCTGCCTTCCTCAGAAAGGTTCAGGAGCTGCATTCCTGCCTTCCTCAGAAAGGTTCATGAGCTGCATTCCTGTGAATATGAGGCCTGCTGTAATGTATGCGGACTCAAGGGAGAACTGAATGCGTGTTCCTGCCTGGCTCATTGGAGCCAGAGGGCCAGAGTTTGGGGACTTGGGAACAATGGGCAGCAGGATCCAAAACCTTGCTGCCCTGCTCCAATCACGGGCCCCCTACTGGTTTGAATGGACCAATCAAACGCTTGCACGGGGACACGGGGGGTGTGTGTGTGTGTGTGTGTGTGTGTGTGTGTAGTTGGCCCTGTGTGTCCTGTTCAGCAGTCTTATGTGCCTGCCGTAATCGATAAAGAGCTGAGGCTGTACTACCACCTCGTCTCTGCCATGCATTGCACCCACTCTATCGGGGTGGCCAACGGTAGCTCTCCAGGTGTTTTTTTGCCTACAACTCCCATCAGCCCCAGCCATTGGCCATGCTGGCTGTGGCTGATGGTAGTTGTAGGCAAAAAAAACATCTGGAGAGCTACCGTTGGCCACCCCTGCATAGACCTGCTCTTTAGTGAAGCAAGTTTGGCCACCTGTGCAAAATGCTGACTGCATCCAGAAACAAAAAGAGGGCATAAAATCTAGATTGAACGTATGAACCTATGAAGCTGCCTTCTACTGAATCAGACCTTTGGTCCATCAAAGTCAGTCTTGTCTACTCAGACTGGCAGCGGCTCTCCAGGGTCTCAAGCTGAGGTTTTTCACGCCTATTTGCCTGGACCCTTTTCAGTTGGAGATGCCAGGGATTGAACCTGGGACCTTCTGCTCACCAAGCAGATGCTCTACCACTGAGCCACCACCCCTCCCTAAAGTCAGTCTTGTCTACTCAGACTGGCAGCAGCTCTCCAGAGTCTCAAGCTGAGGTTTTTCACGCCTCCTTGCTTGGACCCTTTTCAGTTGGAGATGCTGAGGATTGAACCTGGGACCTTCTGCTTCCGAAGCAGATGCTCTACCACTGAGCCACCCTCCTTCCCCAAAGGATTCTGCTGCAGCGCTCAGGTTCTGAGATCAACACCCACTTACAGAACAGTGGGGGGCAGTTTGTAAAGGCGGGTGACTAGCCTTCAGAGCTGGGGGATTTCTAGGCACACAGGAAATGTTCCCAAGGGGCTGGATCCACCGCTCATGGGCCCTTGCTGATGTCCCTCCATCCAAACCACTTATTTCTTTCCCCCTGTCCCTCCCAATACTTGCTGTTCTATTCGCCGTGTCTCTCTCAACTGTCTTTTCCCTCCAACTACAACATTGCTGCTTGTCCCCTTTGAGTCCTGTCACTTGGCAGGAGGGTGGGAACTGGCATAAATATTTAAAATGTATAAAATTTGCAAGCGGGTGGTGGTGGAATCCCACATGCCCGAGTCCAGAGTTTAGAGCTCATCAGCTCATTGTCAGCTCATTAAAGTTTTATTCAAGGGATAAATTTTCATGTACATGCACACTTTTGCAGAGACAGTGAAAGATGTCCTCAGCATTACACATGGGGGGGTGTTGGTTGCCAGGGAGGGCTAGTTAGAGTCAAGATGCACAAGTAACTGGCTGAGTAACTGGCATTTGGAGTACTATGTACAATTCTGGTCACTGCACCTCAAAAAAGATATTATAGCACTAGAAAAAGTCCAGAAAAGGGCAACTAGAATGATTCTAGGGTTGGAACACTTTTGCTAGGAAGAAAGGTTAAAACGCTTGGGGCTCTTTAGCTTGGAGAAACGTCGACTGCGTGGTGACATGATAGAGGTTTACAAGATTCTGCATGGGATAGAGAAGGAAGAGAAGTCCTTTTCTCCCTTTCTCACAATATGAGAACTCGTGGGTACTCCATGAAATTGCTGAGCAGTTGAGTTAGAATGGATAAAAGGAGGTACTTCTTCACCCACAGGGTGATTAACACGTGGAATTCACTGCCACAAGAGGTGGTGGTGGTTGCAAGCATAGACAGTTTCAAGAGGGGACTGGATAAGCATATGGAGCAGAGGTCCATCAGTGGTTACTAGCCACAGCGAATTGTTGGAACTCTGTCTGGGGCAGTGATGCTCTGTATTCTTGTGCTTGTGGGGGGGGGGGCACAGTGGCAGGGCTTCTAGCCCCACTGATGGACCTCTTGATGGCACCTGGGTTTTTTGGCCACTGTATGACACAGAGTGTTGGACTGGATGAGCCTTTGTCCTGATCCAACATGGCTTCTCTTATGTTCTTATGTGTGACACAGAGTGTTGGACTGGATGAGCCTTTGGCCTGATCCAACATGGCTTCTCTTATGTTCTTATTATAGCTAAGATTGGATTAAAGGCAGGGATGTCAAACTCATCTGTTATGAGAGCTTGATCTGACATAAATGTAACCTTTTTGGGCCAGGCCGTGTCAGATTGGGCCATGTGTGCACCTATATAAGATTAGGTAGCAGAGATATGAATTTTATAAAGAACACAGACAAACACAAACATATATATCTTTAAACACTTAAAACATGCTGAAAACGTTAGCACTCATTAGTCTTAAAGGTGCTTTCTTTGTATTTCTCCCATGGGATCCAGGGAACTGGGCAAAGGAAGCTCTGGTTCTTTCCTTCCTTCTCCACGGGGCCAGGAGGGGGAGGAGCCTCAGCCAATAGAAGGAAGAGAGGCTTGGCTCAGTAGCTGTACTGTGCAATTGAGAGAGCCTGGCAAAGCAAACTCTGCCTCCCCCCCCTTCCTCCCCAAGGGAGGAGCCTCAGCCAATGGAGAAAATAGAGGTTTTTCTCTGTAGCTCCTGTGCAATTGAGCAAGCCTTGCAAATCAAGCTGTTATGCAGAAGGAAGCAAGAGAGAGGGAGAAGGAAGCAGATGATAGCCAGTTGCTTGGTGGCCTGATAGGAGCCAGTCAGTCTGACTTCAATACCGGGAAAGTTGGTAGAAACCATTATCAAGGACAGAATGAGTAAGCACATTGATGAACACGGGTTATTGAGGAAGACTCAGCATGGGTTCTGCAAGGGAAGATCTTGCCTCACTAACCTGTTGCATTTCTTTGAGGGGGTGAACAAACATGTGGACAAAGGAGACCCGATAGATGTTGTTTACCTTGACTTCCAGAAAGCTTTTGATAAAGTTCCTCATCAAAGGCTCCTTAGAAAGCTTGAGAATCATGGAGTAAAAGGACAGGTCCTCTTGTGGATCAAAAACTGGCTGAGTAATAGGAAGCAGAGAGTGAGTATAAATGGGCAGTCTTCGCAGTGGAGGACGGTAAGGAGTGGGGTGCCGCAGGGCTCGGTACTGGGTCCCATGCTCTTTAACTTGTTCATAAATGATTTAGAGTTGGGAGTGAGCAGTGAAGTGGCCAAGTTTGCGGATGACACTAAATTGTTCAGGGTGGTGAGAACCAGAGAGGATTGTGAGGAACTCCAAAGGGATCTGTTGAGGCTGGGTGAGTGGGCGTCAACGTGGCAGATGCGGTTCAATGTGGCCAAGTGCAAAGTAATGCACATTGGGGCTAAGAATCCCAGCTACAAATACAAGTTGATGGGGTGTGAACTGGCAGAGACTGATCAAGAGAGAGATCTTGGGGTCATGATAGATAACTCACTGAAAGTGTCAAGACAGTGTGCGTTTGCAATAAAAAAGGCCAATGCCATGCTGGGAATTATTAGGAAGGGAATTGAAAACAAATCAGCCAATATCATAATGCCCCTGTATAAATCGATGGTGCGGTCTCATTTGGAGTACTGTGTGCAGTTCTGGTCGCCGCACCTCAAAAAGGATATTATAGCTTTAGAGAAGGTGCAGAGAAGGGCAACTAGAATGATTAAAGGGCTGGAGCACTTTCCCTATGAAGAAAGGTTGAAACGCTTGGGACTCTTTAGCTTGGAGAAACGTCGACTGCGGGGTGACATGATAGAGGTTTACAAGATAATGCATGGAATGGAGAAAGTAGAGAAAGAAGTACTTTTCTCCCTTTCTCACAATACAAGAACTCGTGGGCATTCGATGAAATTGCTGAGCAGACAGGTTAAGACGGATAAAAGGAAGTACTTCTTCACCCAAAGGGTGATTAACATGTGGAATTCACTGCCACAGGAGGTGGTGGCGGCCACAAGTATAGCCACCTTCAAGATGGGTTTAGATAAAAATATGGAGCACAGGTCCATCAGTGGCTATTAGCCACAGTGTATGTGTGTATATAACATTTTTTGCCACTGTGTGACACAGAGTGTTGGACTTGATGGGCCGCTGGCCTGATCCAACATGGCTTCTCTTATGTTCTTATGTTCTTATGAGCCTTCCGGGGGCCTGATTCAGCCCCCGAACTGCATGTTTGACACCCCCTGGATTAAAGCTGTTGGTAAGATTTGTGGATAGCAGTAAACTGGCATACAAACACAAGAGGTAACATGCAGATGTGAGAACTGGAAGTGGGCTCAAACTCAGTTCTCACATCTGCATGTTACCTCTTGTGTTTGTATGTCAGTGTTTGTATCCACAGATCTTACCGACCAGTTTCATCCAATCTCAGCTCCCAATTACTTATGCATCTTGACTCTAACTAGCCCTTTTAGGCAATTAAACCTCCCTACCTTCTCTTTATCGGTATGCAATGGTTGAGGACGTTGAGTTTCATTGTATTTGACAGAGTGTGCATGCACACAAAAGCTTACACCAGGAATCAGGGCTTTTTTTGCAACAGGAACTCCTTTGCATATTAGGCCGCACCCCTTTTATGTAGCCAATCCTCCAAGAGCTTACAGGGCTCTTATTCCAGGGCCTACCGTAAGCTCCAGGAGGATTGACTACATCGGGGGGGGGGGGGTGGCCTAATATGTAAATGAGTTCCTCCTACAACAAAAAGCCCCACCTGGAATACAACTTTGTTGACCTTAAAGGGGGCCACTGGACTCATGTTTCGAAAGTGAGCATACACATGGAAACTTATCCCCAAAATAAAACTTTGTTGACCTAACTAGGCTTGCCAATCCCCAGGTCCCAATGGGGGTTCTTCCGCTTTCCCAGGCTCCTTCCCGCCCCCAGTCAGCTAGCTGGCGGGGGGAAGCCCCCGCCCCCAAAGCCACCATGTGACTATTCCGCCTCCAGAGGCTTCAGTCTCCGATTGGAAAGGCTATCTCTTGGGATGGTGTGTCTGTGTTACTTGAAGAAGCTGGCTGCAACTTGTGAGTAGAGAGGCCAATCCCTCACTTCAGAGTCGCCAGAAACTGTGGAGGGGGGGGGCTTCATTATTCCTATGTGGAGATAGATTCTCATAGGGTATAATGGGAATTGATCTGGAGGTTTTGGGGGCTCTGGGGGAGCTGTTTTTTGAGGTAGAGGCACCAAATTTCCAGTATAGTATCTAGTGCCTCTTCCCAAAGTACCCCTCAAGTTTCAAAACAATTGGACCAGGGGGTCCAATTCTATGAGCCCCAAAAGAAGGTGCCCCTAGCCTTCATTATTTCCTACGGAAGGAAGACATTTAAAAAGGTGTGCTGTCCCTTTCAATGATGGCCAGAACTCCCTTGGAGTTCAGTTATGCTTGTCACACCCTTGTTCCTGGCTCCGCCCCAATGTCTCCTGGCTCCACCCCCCAAAGTCTCCAGATATTTCTTGAATTGGACTTGGCAACCCTACAGGTGCCCCTGGACTCAAACTTCATTCTGCTCCTTCAGGTTCAGACCAATGAGGCTCCCCACCAGAATCTATCATCAGCTCATGTTTTGGCTGCTCTTTCCTGTTCTCTTGAGTACACAGAACTGGTGGAGGTGAACGGCGAAGAAAGTTCTGCCTGCAGTTGAAGACAGCCCCCCACCCGATCAGCCTTCTTACCATCCACACAGTGCTGCCTGGCCACAAAGACCAGTGGGAGAGGCTGTCGAAGGAGGGGGGGCTCTGGACGCTGTAGGTCAGGAGGGCGGCATCGGCATCCCGGTAGTAGCAGCTGCTCAGTGACAGGAACCGCTCCTCACCAGCTGTGTCCCACAGGGAGATCTGCATGGACGGGAGACAAAAGCTTAGGGAAGGAGGTCTGGGCAGGGGAACTCACTGCCACATGAAGCGCACAAATTAATTTACAATTCTGACACTGCTACACTGCTAGAGGATGACTGAAAAATGATCTGCGCTGGGAACAGGAAGACACAGGGTCCCAACTTGGAGTCCTCCAAAGCAGACAGAGACCCAGAGGAGGAGGAGGAGGAGAAAGGAGGAAAACTGAAGATTTATACCCTACTCTTCTCTCTGAATCGGGAGTCTCCGAGTGGCTTACAATCTCCTTTATCTTCTCCCCACCCCACCAACAGACACTCTGTGAGGTGGGTGGGCTGAGAGAGCTCTCCCAGAAGAGGGGTGTGTGAAACATCCCTGCAACTGTGTGGAATCTCTAGTTTGGGGAAAGAAGAAGAAGAAATTGGATTTATATCCTGCCCTCCACTCCGAAGTGTCTCAGAGCGGCTCACAATCTCCTTTACCTTCCTCCCCCCCCCCCCAACAGACACCCAGTGAGGTAGATGAAGATATTGGATTTATATCCCGCCCTCCACTCCAAAGAGTCTCAGAGCGGCTCACAATCTCCTTTACCTCCCCGCCCCCCACAACAGACCACCCTGTGAGGTAGATGAAGATATTGGATTTATATCCCACCCTGCACTCCGAAGAGTCTCAGAACGGCTCACAATCTCCTTTACTTCCCCCCCCCCACAACAGACACCCTGTGATGTGGGTGGGGCTGAGAGGGCTTTCACAGCAGCTGTCCTTTCAAGGGACAACCTCTGCCAAGGCCATTCCAGCAGGTGCAAGCGGAGGAGTGGGGAATCAAACCCAGTTCTCCCAGATAAGAGTCCATGTACTTCACCACTACACCAAACTGGCTCTCTCTCTGGAAAGGCAGGAGGTAGAGCTGAGGAGAGAAAAGGGACACTTCCAATGTCTCTCACCACCTCCCCCCCACCAATATTCAGTGAGCATTTGAGAAAGCTGCTCCCAGTTTTGGATTATTGTGGCACCACGTGTAAATTACATGCACCGTTCCCTCCCTGGGAGTAGATGCCCATCACCAATGCCACGTCATTCTCCTCGTCTCCCTTTTATCCTTATTCCAACACCCTGTGAGGTAGGCTAGCCTGAGAGAGCCTGGACTGGCCCAGGGTCACCCAGCGAGCTCCCATGCCAGAGTGGGATTCCAATCTGAGCCTGCCAGATCCGGGTCTGCTAATCTAGCCCCGCTACAACACTGGCCCAAGGATCTTTGCACAGCATGCCTCGTTTGCCTCTGGAAGCAAAGTCGCCCTCGTGAGATATTTCCCAGAGCAGGGGTGGAAATTCTAGGAAGAGCTCCTTTGCATATTAGGCCACACACCCCTGATGTAGCCAATCCTCCAAGAGCTTGGAATTCTAGCAAGAGCTCCTTTGCATATTAGGCCACACACCCCTGATGTAGCCATCCACCAAGAGCTTGGAATTCTAGCAAGAGCTCCTTTGCATATTAGGCCACACACTCCTGATGTAGCCAATCCTCCAAGAGCTTGGAATTCTAGCAGGCGCTCCTTTGCATATTAGGCCACACACCCCTGATGTAGCCAATCCTCCAAGAGCTTGGAATTCTAGCAGAAGCTCCTTTGCATATTAGGCCACACACCCCTGATGTAGCCAATCCTCCAAGAGCTTGGAATTCTAGCAGAAGCTCCTTTGCATATTAGGCCACACACACCCTGATGTGGCCAATCCTGCAAGAGCTTGGAATTCTAGTGAGAGCTGCTTTGCATATTAGGCCACACACCCCTGATGTAGCCAGTCCTCCAAGAGCTTGGAATTCTAGCAGGTTCTCTTTGCATATTAGGCCACACACCCCTGATGTAGCCAATCCTCCAAGAGCTTACCAAAAAGAGCCTCGTAAGCTCTTGGAGGATTGGCTACACCAGGGGTGTGTGGCCTAATATGCAAATGAACTCCCGCTAGAATTCCAACCCTGAGCCTACCTGGACCTGGAGGTTGCTGCGGTTGTGCTTCAGTGCCAGGCTCTTCTCACACATGCCCATGTGCTGGCCAAGGGCGTGTGCCTCCTCCAGGAAGTGCCCCGTTCTGATGTGATGGAAGAGGGTGGTCTTCCCCACCCCAAAGTCCCCAGAAAGATCAGCTTGAATTTGCAGTTGGAGGAAGTGGCCATTGCCCAGCTCTCAGGGTCAGGCACAGTGGCTCCAAGCAGCAGGGCGCCATGTTCCACGTGGGCACAGGCTCCATTGCTTCCAATTTCAAGGAGAAGGAGCTCTCAAGCTGTGCTGCAAGGGGCTGGTTCTTGCCAGACTTAGCTGGAGCAAAAGAGAATGCAAAATTTAAGCTGCACCTTTTGCCAAAGGCTGAGCACATTTCAGAGAGCTCTGAGAGAGAGCAGATAAGAAGTGCTATAAGGGTGACATTTGGCTTTCTAAACAGCTGGGGGAGTTGCTGAGACTTCTGAGTTTGTGTGACTGTGTGATTGCTGAGTTTGTGGTTGCTGGGGAACTGCTTGCTTGCTTGGTTTGAGCGAGCCTGAAGGTGATTGTTGCTGATTGATAGGAGTGGCTGTGTTCCTGGGGCAGACTGAGGCCCCATGCTCTTTGCATTATTAAGCTGCACTTTTTGCCAGAGGGCGCAAGGCGCGATAGAAGTTCACAAGATTATGCCATGGGGTGGAGAAGTAGAGAAAGAAGTACTTTTCTCCCTTTCTCACAATACAAGAACTCTGTGGGGCATTCGATGAAATTGCTGAGCAGTCGGGTTAGAGCGGATAAAAGGAAGTCCTTCTTCACCCAAAGGGTGATTAACATGTGGAATTCACTGCCACAGGAGGTGGTGGTGGCGGCTACAAGCATAGCCAGCTTCAAGAGGAGATTAGATAAAAATATGGAGCAGAGGTCCATCAGTGGTTATTAGCCACAGTATATTATTGGAACTGTCTGGGGCAGTGATGCTCTGTATTCTTGGTGCTTGAGGGGAGGCAGTGGAAGTGCTTCTAGACCCACTTGTGAACCTCCTGATGGCACTTGTTGTTTTTTTTTGGCCACTGTGTGACACAGAGTGTTGGACTGGATGGGCCACTGGCCTGATCCAACATGGCTTCTCTTATGTTATGTGTGACAACAGAGTGTTGGACTGGAGGGGCCATTGGCCTGATCCAACATGGCTTCTCTTATGTTATGTGTGACACAGAGTGTTGGACTGGAGGGGCCATTGGCCTGATCCAAGAGGCTTCTCTTAGGTTCTTATGTGTGACACAGAGTGTTGGACTGGATGGGCCACTGGCCTGATCCAACATGGCTTCTCTTATGTTTTTATGTTCAACCCAGGAGGGCCTGGGCAGGGCACGGGGGGATGCCTGTTGTTGCCATTCGAACTCACTGAAAGACTCCACACTAGGGAGAACTGAAAGGGAAACCTTTTGCCCTGCTCCGCTATTCACAGAGGCATTCACTCTGCAAAGGAAGTGGCAAATGGAGGGGGCAGAATCACATATGCCACCTGAACTCCTTAAAGAAAGGGAGGATGCAAACATGGAAAACCAGTAAATACAGAAATGTTGTAGCCTAGGCTTCATTACTTCCAATGGAGGGAAGGCATTTAAAGGTGTGCGGCCCCTTTAAAAGTGATGGCCAGAACTTCCTTTGGGGATCAACTATGCTAGTCACACCCTTGCTCCTGGCTCCACCCCCTGTGTCTCCTGGCTCTGCCTCCAAAGTCCCCAGATATTTCTTTTACTGGCAGCCCTACTGGTGGTCATTTTTTAGAAAAAATGGTGCAGGAGCTCAGCAACATATCTCATTGGCATGTGCCTCAGGATCTAGGTGCAGCAGAGAGAGACTCCCCTCTGCATGCAGGCCGTGGCTGGAGGTTGAGGAGCTGTGTTCCTGTGAGCTCCTGCTGGCTGGGCTTCTGATTGGCAACTGGAGCTGCCACTAGAAAGCTTTCCTCACTCCTCTTTCTAGTGCCTTTTTTTAAACAAAATAAAATTCCCCTCTTCTCCCCATCACTTGGCCTTCCCCTGCATGTGGACTTTGCCTCCGGGGCAATGTGCCCTCTAAGCTGTGGAGTCTCGTGAGCAAAAATTCTACTTTGTAAGCTACTGGCATTAAAGTGGTGAGCATCCCAGCTGTTGGCTGGGAAATCTAAAGAAGAGCAAGAAAATACTGGATGAAATTCTATGCCTGGTTGGACACGCAAGACTCTTAAGATTCTTTGGTGTGAACTTATTTCTCCCCCCCCCCCCCCCGTATTTCATATTACAAATTGCCTTTACTAGAATTGTCAAAAACAAATAGATAATTGTAACAATAGATTTATGCTATAAACTTTTAAAATGTGGATGGGACAATTCATGTAAAGAAAGCATTGTAGAGCTAAGTTTGTACTATTTGAAAGTATTTTTATGCAGAACGAGATCAAAATTTAGATTGTTTTAGATTATGTAAAATTTAACAGCAAGTTGTAATTTTATTGAATTGTATAACTGTTTTAATTGTTCAATGGCTTTGCCCATACCTGTAAGCCGCCTGAGCCTGCCTTGGCAGGGAGGGCGGGGTATAAATAAAATTTTATTATTATTATTATTATTATTATGTATTGCGTTTTCTACTCCCCCTGTTCCCTACCCTCAATCTTTTTGAAATCAATAAAACTTTTGAAACTGGCAAA